>NC_045435.1:183582864-183745175 GCF_002776525.5 Piliocolobus tephrosceles | reverse complement strand
GCCTCCCAGGTTCAAGTGATTCTCCTGCTTCAGCCTTCCTAGTAGCTGGAGTTACAGGCATAGACCACCACGCCTGGCCAAGTTTGTATATTTAGTAGAGACGAGGTTTCTCCATGTTGATCAGGCTGGTCTCGAACTCCCGACCTCAGGTGATTGGACAGCTTCGGTCTCCCTAAGTGCTGGGATTACAGGCATGAGCCACCATACCCGGCACATCTTTCTTTTCTTGCCAGCACTCAGAAGCTTCACTTCAAATAAACTGTCGGGAAAGTATACCTGATCAAGTACAGTGGACTATGGAATTCAGCCACTGGCGTGGCAACCTAGACGGACAAGAGCTCAAAAGCGGTGTTGTGAAATCATTTGTATTGATTTTCTGTTAGTTGAATAAATTGAAAACATACCCATAGATGAAGGTTAGAGTAAAAACAAAAAGGGAGAAGAGATTTCTTTGCTTGTTTCGTAGGGCTGGCATTGGAACTACATCTTTATTAAGGCTTCATGCAGAGGAAAGGGACTCGAACTAAACAGACTGCTAACTTCTATTTTGGTGGCATTCTTTTGCTGATGACCTTGGGCTTGTCTGTTTTCCTCTTTGGGCCTTTATTTCTTCCACCTGTTAATAAGCATCTTGGGATAAGACAGTGCCTCTCAAAGTGTAATGTCCACGTGAATCATCTGGAGATCTTGTTAAAATGCAGATTCTGATTCAGCAGGTCTGAAGTAGGGCCTTGGAATCTGCACTTCTAACAAGGTCTTTGCTTCTCCTTCAGTCATTGAAAAGCAGAGGCTAGACAGTTTTTAAGTCCTTTTCAGCTGTGAACACTCCATGTTTCAAATAATCTCCCAACACTAGAGTGAGAAGCAGAGTAGGAAGGCCTCTCTAGATGGAACATCATCTATATTAAAATGTCTTTTTGTTGCAGACAGGTAAGAATGGAATTTCTAAACCTGAGCTTAAGCAAGAGGAAAGGAAAGCACTGAAGGGGACATTTGCTGTGAGGTCTGCGGTGGTTCCAAAAAGTATGAATGCTTGGAAGGAAGGAAGAGAAACCAGGCAGAAAGTTGGCTTGAGGCAGGTATAAAAGTCAGGAAACAACAATCCACAAAAACCACAGGTGATGGTGTTGGAAGTGGTCATAGAAAAGTAATAAAGAGTTTTAATGCTGATTCTCCAGTGATTGGCTTTGTGTTTTGTAGATATTGTCCCACAGTCCCTTATGGCATTCCTACAAAGCTGCAGGGGTGCAGCAATGCTCTCTCCACCATAAGGCAGAACTAAGTGGAGAGAAAGGAGGAACAATAATATGGAGAGGGAGGGGAGCCTCTTGGACCCTGCAGAACCTTAGCTCTGACACCCCAGTAAGGGGCTGGAGCCTGGTTTGCATCGCTGAGGCTCTCCCTGGGTCACCCACCGGAGCCGCCGTGGGCAGTGGTATGGGGGAAGGAAAGTGTCTCAGCACAACTTTGGTTTCACTTCCTGCCTCAAACACAGTCATTATATAAATATCAACCTCAGCAGCTGCTGCCCTCATCCCTCTTCTCACTATTACTCCCGAAGCTCAGCTCACAGCCAGGGCGCCTGCAGCCTCTCACTTTCCCCTGATCCCACGGCACTTGCACCAGGCCCGCCAGGTGGGTGCCTGGGGCAGAAATGAATCACAACCGCTCTCTGGCCCTCCAGCCAGCCATATCCAGCAGCCCTCGCCTCGCTGAGCAGGGAGGTCGTCCTGACTGGTAGCCCAAGTTAATCAAATTAAACCTTGTTCACAGACGTGACAGGCAGTCAGCCTATCCGTGGAGGCCGCAGATTGCACCGTCAGCACTCGCTGCTGATAGAGGTGGGGCAGGAAAGAACGCAGCATGTTTATATGTATATATCATAAAATGTAATATGAAATTAGCTAAAATCACCAAAACTTTCAAAGGTGTTTTAAGTCAGGAAGCAGTGTGGTGGCTATAAAGAGTGGTCTGGAATGAAAGATCAAGAATGAGTTAGTCTCTCTAATATGAACGAGTAAAATTGTTTTCTAATCTTCGATCATAAGAACTCCTCTTTGAACTTTGGTTCGTTTTTCTTTATTTTGTGTCTAAAGATGTTATTTACAAACGAACAAAGAAGCAAAAATCCAAAAGGCGGGACTGTCACATGATCTCCCTGATCCTCAAGTTTTTCATCTTTAAAACAATGACACGAACCTGCTTCTCTTCCAGGGTTATGCAAGGAACATGAGATATGTGAGGTTTCCTTCTCTGCCTATTGATCACAATGGTTGACATGTTAATCTGTGTGTGTGTGTGTGGCGGGGGGGTTATAAAAGAGGTTAGCAAATGTAAGCTGTTATTCCAACCTATTATAATTACTCATACCTTAACCATGTTGTAGCCATGGTCCTCTTAGAAGCAGAAGAGCCCAGGCAAGGACTGGTAATATGGCTTCTCTGGGTCCTTAAACAATCAATGGAAAGCAACGTTTGGCAATCTCATCATCTGTGTGTTACTCAACTGATCAAATGTTGTCAAAATATTATGCTCATTCTCCCACTTGATCAACTTGCGACCTAATTAGATATTTGTGATTTATTATTAAATGACAAAAACAAATTTTTGTCATGCGCTGATTTTCAGTATAAATCCATTAAAAAGTTATTTATAAGCTTTGGAAAAGAGATTTTAAAAAGATGATGGATATTCACCAAAATGTTAACAACTGACAATCTCCGGGTGGGGGAATTTGCATGGCTTAAATGTCTTTCTTTGTGCTTTTTAAAATCACCCAACTTGGACAGGATTAACATCAGAAAAACTGACCCCTCAAAGAACACAGAGGTTGAGAATTGTTAGCTCTTCCTTTTTCCTAAACACACATGTTGGTGTCAAATGAAGGGAAAAGAAAGGTGAGAGAGCCAAAGCAGGCCACCAGGGGTCCAAGCAAAGACTTTTCACTGAATGAGGGTCTAGATTATTCATTTTTTATCATCTGTTTTTCAGGAGAGGGCGATTGATTTCTGTTTGTCAGTCCAACCATTCATCCCATAATCATTTATTCACTTGGTAATCAAAGTTATTGGGTGGGTTATGTAGGACAGAGAAAGGGCATGAATTAGCTGTCAATGATCTGGGTTCAAGTTCTGCTACCATTTTTCTGAGGCCATGAGCCCTTTGTCCATTTGAGCAACATGAGGCTCACTCCTATGTAATGTGGGGCTCATGGTGAACATGAAAGCTCTGAGAACTCCACAGAGCTGGGTAGAGAAGGAGTTTCTGTGACATGCAAGTCACTGAGCTAGACATCTGAGAGAAAGATAAACCATTGATACAGCCTGTGCTCTCAAGAAGCTTACACTTGACTGGTCTGCTGGCTTAATGCTGAATCTAGCAGCATGGGGCACAGAAAGAAACTCTTAGCTGGAATCTAGGAATCCTGGGTTTGGGGTCAGTCTGAGTCACTGACAGGTTGTGTGACCATGAAACACTCAATTTCCCCCTCTGACTGTCAGATTTCTATCTGTCTCATAAAAGAATTATTAAGCCTGATGATCTCCAAGGCATGTTCCAGCTTAGACATTCTATGAAATGAGTGCAAATCAGACAAAATCTGAAACATGTTAAGATATCCATCATGAGCCCCTATGTGTCATATGCTGGTTCCTATTTGAAGAGCAAGGACATGGGAACATTTTAGGCAGTACTGGCATTCCAAGAGGCAGTTCCTGGCTCCGTCAGTGCTGTTCTCCGGCTGAAAGCCCTGTTTCTCTGTTTAGCTTCTGTCACATCATGATATAGACAGAGAGTCTTATAGAAGAAGACTGGGAACGCACTTGTGAATTGTGAATAAACATGATGGGTATTGAATATTTGCATGCATTTTTGTCATGTTTGTTGGCTGTTACTCGAACCTTACTATGAGTCTGAATGGGGGAGGCAGAGAGTATGAGCAGTGGGAGCCCAGCACAGAAATCTTAAGTTCAAGGTTTGGCACGGGCTCAGCAGGTGACATTCATTAATTCATTCACTTATTCACTTAATCAGGAACCATCTATGGAGCACCTACTATGTGTGTTAGGCCCTGTGTTAGACACTTGAGATGTTAAGATGAGTAAGATGTAGTTTACTGGACAGTGTGCTTTTTGAAAGCAAGTGTCTGATCCTTATTTCTTCATTGCTTGAACATGGCCCTGCCCTGAGGAGCATACAAAGTAGCAAAGTCTTTGGGCAAGTAGTTTATTCTCCTAGAACTCAGTGTTCATTCCTCCTTAAGACGGTTTTGAGGAATTGGACTTAATGATCTCCAAAATGTTTTCTAACTTGGATGTTCTGTTCTGCAGTTACCTAACATCTCGCAGTGAGAAAGGTTTGCGTCTGGCAATGGAGGAAAGGTCACAGAACAATCTGCAGCAGGTGAAATGAAACCGCAAAGCCTCCAGAGAGCGTATGAACCAGTAAGTCCCTCCTCACCTGAAGAGGCAATGAGACTAAGCCTGGTCTGGAAATGCAAATAACGTGCTTGGGCACAGCAGGAACAACAGCACTGGCTTTGGGTTTTGGTGCAACCATAGAGGACACTTAAGGCAGGAATGAGGCTTACCTGGTGACATGCTGGAAGTGCTGTACCATCCCACTGGTTCAGAATGGAGGAAAAACGTTGAAGCTGGTCATACTCTGCATAGAAAACCAGGCTCTGGGCTCCCATCCCTCCGCCCTCCCCCTGCTTTACCTGTGTCACCAAAACTCTCCGGGGACAGCAACACCTACCTCCCATACCACCATGATGATTAAATGTGAAAACACATATGAAAGGTCTTCGTAAACTCTAAAGTGCTTTATACATGGAAAATAGAATTAATATCTGTGGAGGAGGGAGAAATAGAGGGGCACCTTGAAGAATGAATAGGTACTACGTAAGGGGAGAGCTTTGTGCCTGCCTGTCAAGGAAGTAAGCACTTTATAAAAATCAACTCGTAACGTCAGGCAGGGACTATTATTATTCCCATTCTACAGATGAGGAAACTGAGTTCCAAGGAGTTTAACTTGATCAAGGTCACCTCGTTAGTAAATAGTAAAGTTTGGACTCACACTGAGGAAGTCTGGCTACAAAAATTGTGCTCTTAACCAATACGCTCTTTTGCCTCCCTCCATGAAAAAAAAAAAAAAAATGTTTGTAATTCCATTTAATTCCAACCAATACATGGCCTGAGTGCCAGACTGGGCACTGGTTGTGTATTGACGAAGACACAGTCCATGCTCTCCAGAAGCATAAGCAAATAAGAAAATACTCCAAAGAATAAAGAAATAAAATACCATAAATATGATTGGTACTGGAATAATGTAAAGAAGAATGTGGAAATGGAAAAGAGGAAGAGTGTTCCAGTGGCTGTGCATTTAACAGAGTAGAGAATCAAGGGGGTGGATAAAGAGCAGTTCAAGGTGAGGCTGAAAAGGTGGTGTTCTGGAGCCTGATGGTGGAGGGCCCAGAGTGCCAGGCTAAAGTGACAGGGTGTTAGCCTGGAGTGGGTGGGCAACTGTGAAGGATTTTGGAGCAGGTAAATAGTGTATCAAAAATAGAATTTGAAGAAACTTGAACTAATGAAATAGGAGAAGGATGTTTACCTGGGATCAGCACAATGACTCTAGTCTGTGGATTGGTAAAGATAAATTAAACAAAAGTTAATTTTTCAACTTAGACTCATCTGGGAAAAAAGGGAAAGAAATTTCTGGGATTTGGTGCATCACTCATTCTCAGAATGATGAAGAATGGAGACATGGCCATAGAAGATGAAGTTGATGGGAACCTCAGGAGTGACCCTCCTCTGTCCCATACTTGACTCCTTTGCTTCAAGGAGTCAAGGGGTGGTGGCCTGGCTTCTGGGAAACTCCTCCAGCCATGGGGAATTCCTTGCCCAGTGAAGCAGCCTGCTTTTCTTGGATAGCTTTTATCACTACAATGAGGTTTTTTCTTTTCTTTCTTATTTAACTACAAATGCTCAGTCCTTGCATTATTCAAATCTAGGAATTTCACTGCCTCAGTGTCACCATATTGTCAACCTCCAAAGTCCTCAAACCTTTCCTTGCTGTCAGTGAGAAAACTCTGTGGGGATCACCAGGGGTTGGACGAGGGAGGCTCAGGACTGGGAGATGAGACAAGCACCCTCAGGAAGGGCAGACTGAGCTAGATTTGGAAAATGGGGCCCAGCCAGGCAGATGGCACAAGGTGTTAGAGGTGGAAGATATGAAGGAGTTACTGCATCTGTGGCCTCCTCAGTGGAGCCCAAGAACAAGGCTTCAGTAGCAAACATGTTAGTAAAGAAATAGGTGAAGTCATGAAAATCACTTGTAATTCTTATTAAGCATCCTGTGTTCTTTTCAATGAATGAGGAAACCTTACAGATCATTTTTCAACCAGTACCCACTTGGTGCCAAGCAACAAGATTCACAAATGGAGTAAATACAGCTCTTGCTGTGATGGACTTGCATGGGAGGGGGCAGATAAAGGAGTAAGCTATATATATACATATATACACACACACACATACACATATACAATTGCTATATATTATACATATATATAGAGAGGTATGATCTGCAATGTACACGCAGGAGGCCACCAGTCTGTCTATGCTCCATGAGGTCAGGACTATATCTCTTTTTATTCACAACACTATATTCTCAGTGCTTAGACTGAGGCCTGACAGACTCTCAATGAATATTTATTGAAAGAATAAATGCGTGAGTAAATGAGTAAGTAACATCATTTAAAACCGGAGCCAGATTCTTCTGACCTTCAGCCTAATACTTTACTCACTATAGCCTGGAGATTCCCATTTTGTAATGTCCCCTGTATGAGGCTTGTCTTAACAGGTAGATATGAACGAATTGAAGACACCCACAATGCCATCTATTGTTTTCTGTGGCAACATTGCCCATCTCAGCGCTGGTTCCTGGGGCACACATGACAAGAATATCTGGTTGAATCCACAGGAGGCAGACCTCATGGGAAGATGACCTGGTCATAAAGTCTGCTCATCTCCTGTACTGTCCAGTGAACTTGGGTAAAGTCACTTTACCTCTTTGGACTTTAATTTCTTGTTTATTAAAAAAGTAAATATCACATCTGTTTCACATAGTTATTAAATAATTTCATTCTGGGAAAGAACTTGGTCTTGTTGAATAAAGATCCAAACTGAATCGTCAGGCCTCTTTCCTGGAGCAGTTCAATCTTTTCAGAGCATTCAGACTCAAGGGTTAGCCTTAGGGAGCAACTGACCTCAGAGGGGTATTTGAACCTATGAACTTTTGGCTTAAAAGTAAGAGTTCACCTCTCCCCACATTCTCTCGGGTGTTTCGATGTTGGCGAAGGGTGGCTGCTGCACCCTGTGTACAAACGGAAACCCCAAATTGTATTTGCATCTATCTGGCCAAGGTACCTTCCCCAGCTCCACCTCCAGATGTTCCATGGGGGTTTGAAGTGGGAAGGAGGAGTTAATGCAGCCTCGTGTCTCTCTGATAGGGGCGAGTGTGTGCACCCACATGTACGAGAGATCTGGGGCTGGGAGTGTCCCAGCCTGCTTCTGTGCATGTGGGCTGACAGTGACATGTTGCTGTAGCCAGAAGGAAAGTGCTTCTGTAATCACAAGAGAGAGGTTTCCCTGTCTTCTCTCAAAGAGAGTTTGGAGGCCATTACTTTCTCACCAAACTGCCAAGCTTTCCCCATAGCAGTAATATTTCAATGATGTTTACAAACTTGCCCGTCTGCTTTTTAATACGCAGGGCTATGCATTGACGGTACATGTGCAAGGTCTGACCTTTTCATAGGAAAAAACATTCATAACCAAAGCCTATATATAGCAGCTTCAGACTGGAGCAGATGAAGATGTAGGTCATCTGACTTTTTGTGTGTGAAGCATAATGCAAGAGGGATGTGGCAGACAATTCAAAACTCATGAAATACTGCCACTGGCCTGAGCCTTGCTAATATTTATCAGAGCCTTTAAACAGTGACATCGTTTTCAACTGCGAATTATAATGCCACCTACTAATCCTGAGCATAAGATTTTTTCCACAGGCGAAATTTACTTAGTTTAAAACTGTATTTCACTATGTAGTTAACTCTTAACTATTTCTTTTAAAGGGGAAAAGAACAGTTACCATCAAAATGTATTCAGTGAACAAGCATAATATTGAAAATAATACGATAGGTAATTGAAAAACATGATTTGTGTCACTTCTCAGGCTCATCGTTACCTACATAAACATAAACCAGATTCCTCAGCATTCAAGGTGAACGTGACCTGGAGGTTGCCTGCTTCTCCATTAGTCTCCTCAGGATCCATTTTCATACTCTGTTCCACCAAACCTTGTACCATTTGTTCCTCCCTGTGCCTTTATCTTTGCCTTTGCTTCCCTTACTCTCTGTTCTTGGGAAATCTTTTGCTGGACATCCCTGTATATCCAGTCTATTCTGTAGTATATGAATCAAATGCAATCACCTCCATAAATCCTCCCTTTTCTTCATTTTCCAGGCTTTTTGTTTTTAATGAGCTGACCATAGCTTGTTCTGTATTATAAACTTACTGGTGTCCATGTCTTATACTCCATTCTGATAGACTGTGAACCTTCTAAGGGCAGGTCAAGGTCATGTCTGAGGCACTTTGTACCCCCATAGTGCCTACTACTGCAGACAATGTACAATACAAAGCACCTGTAAAGTGCATCCCTGCAAAATGTTTATTAAGTAAATGAATTTGGCTTTGAATTATACTAGTACAGACATAGAATATTTATCATGTATTGTTATTATGCTAAGCATCATCTCGTTTAATGACCAATAAATCCATGAAATTGTTATTATTGTCATCACTTTTAATAGCAGAAAGAACTAAAGCTCAAAGAAGTTCAAAACCTCACCAATGTCACATAGGTAGCAGAACAACAGACCAGGATTCACACCCAGATCTATCTGGCCTAGTGGTGTGCCGCGAGCTGGCTTGTTCCAGTTTATAAGCGCTAATTGTTAAATTATCAGGAATTTTGGGAACTGCTGGAAAAGCACAATCATTATTAAAAAGTAAATCATAAAACATAAATCATATAAAAATAATGGTAATAAATACTAAAAACTCACTACTTCCTATTTATTTTAGGACATTTCATCATTAAATATGCTCTTGAGGTTATTTGTATTTCTTGCATTTGTGTGTTAGAAATATGGTATAATGGTGTGCTGCTGTGTATCTCTTCCAAATACCACATTCAGTGATGTTGCATTGGTGGCCTGAATTCAGCCATGATGGGAATATTTACACCAAGAATATTGGCAAACACAGCAAATGAGGGCTTCCTCCCAGAAAGGCAGTTGCTAAACATTAACAAGCATGCCACAGTCCAGCCCCTAAACTGGACTATACTTCAGAAAGTAACAGGCTTTGGCCCAAACACACACGGGCATCTCCATTTCCAGCCTTACTCTGCACTTGGTAGGACCTAACTTTGGACCATCACAGATAAGTTGCTTTCTCAGAATAGAAAACTGACTTTCACAAGGCTCCTTTGAGCCTCAGGGTTGGAATGAAAGTAATTCTTAGTGGTTATTTTATGGTTATAAAATATATCCTAAACCTCTACCACAAATTTAATTATGCTCTTGATCATATCACACACCCAGGAATATATAATGTAGCTCTTGTAACATTGAAATTCCAAAATATGGATATAAATGTATTTCCCCAAATTTATATTAATATCAAAACCTACTGTTTTTAAGCTATATATTCTTAGAACCTGGATTTCATATACATAGTTTCCACATCGTATACCTTCTATGTCTCATGAAATGAAATCTGAGCTTTGAATCAGAGATTGTGAATTTCAGTGCTGTTCTTTAACTAAAAAGCAGGTCAGTTAATGTTGTTAGCCATATGTTAACTAGCATGTTCCATTGCTAGTTAACAGTTTTCTCATCTTTCCAATGAGGAGTTTGGCCTGGATGCCATCCTTTGAAGATCATTCTTTTTCTATTTCTAAATGATACTGCATGTTGCTTCTCTTCCGTAGGGCTCAGTTTCTGTATCTGTAAACAACAGGGGGTTGAACCAGGTAGCTCCTAAAGTCCGTCTCAACTCCATAAACTTGTGAATTCTACCTAATGTGTTATTAGGTAGAAAAGCTGTTTTCTACCTAATGTGTTATTCCTATCAGATAGCATTATGCTTTACCACTGGAAAAATGCCAGGTAACCTGCTGAGCACCCGGGACTCCCATGCTAGGAGAAGACCTGGAGGTCAAGCAGCTTCTCTGGCCAGAGACTCTAACTGCCACGAGCCAGGGTGCTGCAGCACTCGAAACAAAGGGAAGTGTGTGGGTGGAGGGAGCACCTCTGCTGTTTTAGATAGCACAGAAGACTAAATAAGTGAGGGTGAAATATCTGTACAGGAGTTTTGATTTGACACCCCAGCTGGGTCTGCAGTGATAGGGGTGGGGGAAAGGAAAGCACAAGACATAAGACAGGTGATACTTCCTCTTAAATTGGGAGGAGAGAGGAGTGATGGTTGTAACCAGAGAAAGAGTTAATGCAGAAGCCTCTGGTGTAATTCTCACGGTGGGCAGAGCACAGGAGTACAGATGGAACATCTCCCTCCCTACCCTTGACTTACCTATTGACCCTGAATCTACAGCTCATTTGTATCTTTATGGAAAACCAGAACACGTCCTTAATTCCTCATCTACATCTCCACCTTCAAACTCATCATCATCTATTCAATCCCTTATGGTTTTCAGGTTACAAAGCACTTTGGCCTCCATAGTCTCATTTGATCCATAAGATAATTCTGTGAAATAGGTATTATTACCTTAATTTTTTAGAGGAAGAATTGGAGAGGTTTAAAAGGGGAATTGAGCTTGCATCTTTTTTTTTTTTTTTTTTTTTTTTTTTTTAAGGCAGGGTCTTGCTCTGTCACCCAGGCTAGAGTGCAATGGAGAGATCTCAGCTCACTGCAATCTCCACCTTCAAGGTTCAAGCGATTCTTATGCCTTAGCCTCCTGATTAGCTGGGACTACAAGCCCACACCCCCGCACCAGGTTAGTTTTTGTATTTTCTATAGAGACAGAGTTTTGCCATGTTGCCCAGGCTGGTCTCAGACTCTTGGGTTCAAGTGATTCACCCACCTCAGCTCCCAAAGTGCTGGGATTACAGTCATGAGCCATAGCATGCGGCCTGAGCTTGCTCTTTTGGCTCGAAGATTGGTACCCCAAAATGGCTTTTTCCTAATAATGTCAAGACTGGTAGCTGAGATGAGAAGTTTCTGAGCTTCTGCTCACCTGAGGACTCACAGAGCCACACTAGAGAAAAAAGGGACTGATAAATTCTGGAAGAGACCCTACACATAACCCACCCTACTCCTGTCAATTTTCAGAAGGGGAAAATGGAGCTCACGGAGACACGTGTCATGTCCAAAGTCACCCAAAAGCCACGGTCAACGTTAAGACTCAAGCATGTGTCTCCTGCTTTCATCTGCTAGTCATTGCTCACTTTTGCCCTCTTTTCAGCCACCAGCAACATTAAGTGATGATAACTCCTTAAAAAGCCTTGACCATCACTGTAAGGACGATGTAATATTTTCCACCAGCCTGGGCATGGACTGAAGAACCCTGGATGGAATGAGGCCAGCATGCTCCAATCTTAGCTGTCATTTTTCATTTAATCTTTTCCATGCCAGCAATTGAATTTATTGCTGGTGAGAATGGTGACTCATGTTCTCCCAATGCCAACCAACTAATTTATCCTGCCATAGCTTTGTAGGCACAAACGTTTAGTATGTGATCAAAAATAGCGACCCCCCGTCATTCAGTAACTTGTGATTAGTATTGTTGAAGTCTGAGGACTTATTCTAACTTAAATTAAGTTTTTACCACAAACGTAAACAAATAGGCTTTATTTTAGGAATCGTTGATTGATAACCCAGGCATGAAGTCTATCAAAATGTAATAGGAAAAGGAGTCTCATTTGGAAGTTATCTTCCTTGGGTCTATTCTCACTTATTTTATTAGATTGATCTGTCACCTTTAGCAACTCATTTCCACTCTCTGAGCCACATTATCCCCATCTGCCAAATAAGACAGTTAAAGTCAGTGACCTTTGAGGGGTTGTCTATTTTGATGATTTCCTTATAAGATTATATCTTTATGAGAGGCATCTTGCTATATCTCAAGTTTTCTATAGGGTTTGTTACTCTTTGGGGATGAAGTTAGGCCTGTGTTCTCTTAGAGTTCTGCTCTGTTTCTAAAAGGATGAAGAACTCCATGAGAGCAAAGATGAACTATATTGGTTTAACCTACGTGAAGTTCACTTCAGGATCAGGAGTGGGGTGTGCAACAAATTTCAGAATCCAATATCTCTTTTGAAACCTATTTTCCAGGCCAGATAAAAAGACCACACACCATAACCATCCAGGTGGTGAAGATGAATTCATGGGAAAACCCACAGGGTAAAAGGAAGCAGAACATTGTATTTTAAAAGTCTCAAACAGTTATCTCAAGCTTCAGCTAGCAGAGAACTTGGGTCTGAAACTTGAGTATCTTTATACATTTACTCAGCTGATATTTCCTAGGTGCCTACCCAGTGCCAGGTGCTTTGTTATGCTGTGGAAAAATAGGAATAAATTTAAAACCATCTTGATCATAGGAGCTTAGAGTCTTGCAGAAATGATTTGGCATGTGCACAGATTACTGTAAGTTATGGCAGAGACTTCAGTGCCATGAAAAAGTTCAGAGCAAATTGAGATTCCATCTTACTAAAAGTGCTTCCTGGAGAAAGTGGTACCTTGAATCTTCACAGTGGTCAGGCAGGAGTTTAATTCAGTGTTAATGATCAAGGGATTGGGGACTTTCTTTTTTAATTTTATTTTTCCATAAGTTATTGGGGTACAGGTGGTGTTTGGTTACATGAGTAAGTCCTTTAGTGGAGATTTGTGCGAACCTGGTGCACCCATCACCTGAGCAGTATACACTGCACCATATTTGTTGTCTTTTATCTCTTGCCCCCCTCCACTCTTCCCCCCCAAGTTCCCAAGTCCATTGTATCATTCTTATGCCTTTGTGCTCTCATAGCTTAACTCCCACATATCAGTGACAACACACAATATTTGGCTTCCCATTCCTGAGTTACTTCATTTAGAACAATAGTCTCTAATTGCATCCAGGTCATTCTTTGTGTTTTCATCTGTAAAATGGGATAATAATATTATTAACCTCACAGACTTTTTGTGAATAATATATATATGCGTCATTATGTACTAAAGCTCTTAGAAAAGTTCCTGGATAATAGTAAGTGCTCCAAAATGTTGATCATTACTTTTATTCTTAGCATTTGCATAAAATTACCCTAAAGTTTCTTGCATTCTCAAAAGAGAAATTCATGATTCATGCAAGAAGACCCATGCTCATTGAATTCTTATGTACACTACCATAGAACCTACTCCAGTCTTTGCAGGTGCCCATGCTGTGTAGTTCACAAGTGTGCTCTGGTTTTCTCTCTCCCTACCCCAAAACTTGCCTTTCTCTGTCTCTCAAGCACACACACACACACACACACACACACACACACACACACACAGAGCTGGAGTGTTTATCAAAACCCTGGGTGTAGGAGTGTCTCAAATGATTTCTGGAAACTGAAATGATTTCAGAGATACCAGGCATCAAGAATGTGGGTGTATAATACAAACAATAAGCAAGTTCATATCGAAATCTTTACATTTAGGAGAGGTGGGTTTTCCTTTCTGTTGGTTTCTTTTTTTCCAAAAGCATCATCATTTATGAGGTTTGAAAATGATCTTTCCTCTGGAAATTAGACATTGCAACACAGAAAATAGAGATGTAGCTGAGTAAGTGTATGAAGGGGCCAATCGCCTTTCAGAGAGGCTTCATCCTCTTTCAGGCATGGCAGCCTACAAGAATGAATTTGCTTTGAGTCATACATTTTACATAAACCAAAGAGGTTACCCCTAAGATGAACTGTCTGGCTTATTGTTCCCTACCCCCACAGCGTCCCACATACCATCACAGGAAGGCATTGGCAGTTTCAGGACTTGAACTTTCTCTCAAAATTTTCTTTACTTGAACCAAGCAGAGTTGCTACATTAAAAAATAATCATCACTGTGTCGATTGTAATTAATGGCTGTGGGCATGTTGTCTTTTTAGATGCACAGGTAATGAGATCTTATTTCACACACACAATAAGTATGGCAAATAGTAGAGAAAAGTTTGCCCTCCTGAATCCAGCCCTGTTTTCTGTCTTTCTGTTTATTTTGAGAATAAGGACAAGCAATTGCTAGAGGTTGGTCAGAATTCGGTTTCTCAGAGATCATCTAGTTCACCACGTTCCTTTTTCATTTTACAGATGTAAAACCTGAAGGCCAAAAGAGAAAGGGACTTGCTTACGGTCACACAGGTGTCAGAACCCAGAACCCCTGCATCGCATTTCAGGATTCCAACAGTAGGAAAAAAGACTTGAACCCATAAGAACTTCTTCAGAAACACCAATGTATTCATAAAATAATCAAAGCATAATGACATGATATGGTAATATAGGATCTGAAAGGATTATTATGGGAATAAATAATAAGGAAAGTAAAATATTCATGTAAAATCTTACATCACTGGCCAGGCATGGTGGCTCATGCCTGTAGTCCCTGCACTTTGAAAGGCTGAGGCAGGAGCACAACTTGAAGCCATGAGGAGTTCGAGACCAGCCTGGACAACAAAGTGAGACTCCATCTCTCCAAAAAAAAAAAAAAAAAAAAAAAAAAGCCAGGCATTGTGACACATAGCTGTAGTTCCAGCAGCTACTATTCAGGAGGCTGAGGTGGAAGGATGGCTTGAGCTCAGGAGTTCGAAGCTGCAGTGAGCTCTGATTGTGCCACTGCACTCCAGCCTGAGACAGAGTAAAACTATGTCTCTAAAAATCAAAAAACCCAAACAAACAAAGAAAAATATCTTAAAGCACCAACTCGATGGCTGACAAGGACTGCAGAACATCCACTCAAGTCAAGGGGGAAATAAGAATTATTTTCTTCTTGCAAACAAAACAGAATTCCCAAGGCCATTTAAAATACCTATTTGCCTATATGACTTATTTTAGCCTGAATTTTCCTTTGCATAATTTAGTTCTAGGAAGTTTCATGTCATTCTAGAACCAACAATAATTTATCTGAGTCTATTAAACAGCTAGCAATCTTCAACCAAGAACAAGTTGTAGCTGAGGTCAACAGTAGAAACACTAACTTTCTCTACAGCATTTGTTGACCTAACCCCAGGCAGGAAGTCTAAACTCTGAGGAGAGGGTTCCCTGTTAAAGAGGTTAATACTATCTTTGTCACCACAAAGTCTTGCCCCCTAGAACCATGGAGATTGGAAGAGGTGACGGAAAGTTAATTCAGCAAGAAGATATTTTGGGCTCAAGAAGGGAAGTACATACTGCTTATGGGGCCTTTAAGATAGGAATTTGAGACAAGCAGTGTCACCTGTCAGATTGGGGAAGACGCATTTTACGCGTGTAGAAGCAGGATCAAACTTGTTTGGAGCCCATAGGAGGAAGTTCCCATGAGACAGTGTGGTTAAGAACTTCTGAATAATCTGAAGTGTGAAAACATGGAGCCAAGCTGCCTCTGGAGGGAGTGAGCACCACCCCACAGAAGCTGTTCAACAGAGGCTCTGGAAGGGAGGCCAAAGGAGAAGAGTCACGTTAAGAGTGGCTGCAGATTGGAGAAATCTCCCCTTTGGTTTTCCACACTCCTAAGAGTCTGAGAGTCTAGAATCCCTTTCTCTGAAGAGGAAAGATACTAGAAAAGCCAGGGGAGACAGAATGACAAGAAGCAGGAGACAAAAACCTTGGGCAGCCTCTCTTCTCTCCTCTCATAATCGGGAGAATGATGGGATTCTGCACTCAGGGAACTGAAAGGACAATAAACTTCCAAGGCAATGACAGGCGCTGTCTCTAGTCCTGTATTCAGGCAACACGTGGAAGTCCTTGCTTTCAGACAGATCGTAGGAATTCTTTTAAACACAAAAGCTCCTGTGGCTGAGGTGATGTGATCCAGATCTTGCAGCTGGAATTGCTCAACTTCAGGTGGCCCTGGGTTGGAGGACCACACTGCATGGCTTAGTGTGTGCGGCATTGGCACAGTGTGGCGTGGTGTTTGTGGTGCTGGAATGGTGCAAAATTTCTCTTGAAATGTGTGCTGCTGCTTTGAGAGACCAACGAGATCCTTAGAGAATGTCCACTGTTTATTAAAATGAACTCCATGGAATGTTAATCTCTTAAGATCCATGTTCTAGGGCCAAGTAAAGAGGAATGTTGCATATCCATATTCCCTCCCTGTAGATTTGCATTCAAAGGCTCTGAGAAGGGCTGCAGTAAAGCAACCTGTTTCATTTGGAATAATCCTTTTTTTTTTTGAGATGGAGTCTTGCTCTGTTGCCAGGTTGGAGTGCGGTGGCGTGATCTCGGCTCACTGCAACCTCTGCCTCCCAGGTTCAAGCAATTCTCATGCCTCAGCCTCCCAAGTAACTGGGACTACAGATGTGCCCCACCACACCCAGCTAATTTTTTTTTTTTGTATTTTTAGTAGAGATGGGATTTCACCATGTTGGCCAGGATGGTCTCCAACTCTTGACCTCGTGATCTGCCCGCCTATGCCTCCCAAAGTGCTGGGATTACAGGCGTGAGCCACCGCGCCCGGCCAATCCTTCTTTTTAAAAACGTATTTGATGGTGGTATCAATTTTTACCTAACGCTACTGTCATCCTGGGAACTGATGCTCCATCGTGAACACTGCGGGCAATTTTTGGGCAATTCCATGGATGACACATAGACTCACAAAATGTTAGAACTAAAAGCAACACAGAATTTGATGCCATTCCTCCATTTTTTGAATAAACTAAGCAAGGCCTGAAAGGGTTATACCAAAGTAATGACCAACAACCATTAACTCTGACCTGCAAGAACTTGAAATTTTAAAATGTCAACAAATGACTGTGTAACATTAGGTCATGGATGATGATGTAATATTATATTATACATAAGGTTAGACATCAGTTACAAGAATACTAGACTTAGAATCAATAAAGCTGGGGTCTAATCGGAGGCCTCTGGCTCTGTCACTGTTGTCACTGCGTAGGCCCATCTTTCTGTTTGTATTCGTGTTGTGTGCCCCCATCTCTAAAATGGGAAGAATAATGCTTGTGCGGCTGATCTCAGAAGTTCCAGTAAGAATCAAGACAGAACGAATGTGAAAGTGGTTTATAAATTGCACTGTGATATGTAGGAATCTTCCTTCCTGCTAACGTATTGATGTTACAGCCAGCCATCAGGAGGATGTGAGTATTTTCCATTGCTTTTCTCTTTGTGAGGGTGGTTTGCATGAATCTCTCCACAGACTCCATCTTTTAACCACTTTCACTGTTTAGTGAGGTGACTGGTTACCTCAGTGAGCGCTCAGCAAAGCTAGTTACCCCCTCGAGTGAAATGCTGGATCTGTGACCTTACACACAGCTGACTAGCTAGGGAAAGCACACAGTTATGAGCAAGGTGAAAGTCTCAGCAGATTTTTGGACATTTGACTTCTAGTACTCAACAGACACCTATGAAAAAAACAGAGGCTTCCAAATTTTGTGTTGTCGGTACTGAAAAAGAAGAAGAAAAAGAAGAAGAATTCAATAACAGTCATCACCAAGAGACAGAAAGAGAGGAAGACAGAATGTCTGTGTTGAGAAAGTCTTGGTATCTTATCTCTGGAATGTTATTGATGATCTGAGTATAGTGCAAAATCTTAAGTGAAATGAATTGGTGGTTTCAGTTCCGGATATGGTATGCAAAGAAAAAAAAAATTTGCTCTTTGAAATTCAACGCTTCCTCGTCTGTGCTTCAGGAAGCCACACGCCTGATGTTGAGCGTGGAAACTGACTCATTTCTAGCCCTTTGAGATTAGCCTCTCTAGCCCCCAGACTGTGGGCAGGATCTGGGCCCTAATGGGAAACTAGAATTGGGTCTGTCCAAACCTGGAGGGGAATCAGACACAACCTCATCAGATGCACATCTCTTTTAGGGTACTCAGCCTCCCAGAAGTTTCTGTAGGCAGAGGACCTTCTATATAAACTATCTCCAAAGCTTTTCAACTTGTAATTGGCAGTAGGTAGGTTGCCTGAAGTGGTAAAAAGCAAAAATACAAATGCAGTCCTTACCAAGCACTTATTTTCAGAGTCGTGTTAAAGTAAGCTGGCCAATTGCCCCCCACTCCTCACTTGGTGGAACATTTCCCTGACACTTTCAATTTAAAAGCTCGCATGTGTTTTCTCACCAACAAGCCCCAGGGAGTAATGAACCATTCTTCTCCTTGACTCTCCCAGCAATCTGTTGATTTGGTGTCAACAGGTATTACAGGTATTTCCATGTCACTCAGGCATTACATTTATTTAGAAAAAGCAAAAGCATGTTACAGACTGGATTTCCCCCCTACCCCGTTAAACTGATGCAGGGAACCCCAGGATGACAGGGAGTTCAGATCTTCTAGGAGTGACCACTCCAAGCTTCAAGCTTGACCCTTTAGACCTTGAATCAGTGGTTTGCAGACTTTTTGCATACCCTCCCAGCAAGGGAAATAAACACTTGAAATGGCTTCTTTGCTTAATTCTCATTGACACATTAAAAAAAAATGTTTGTCTAGAGATAATGAGAAGAATCTGATTTAAATGAGAAGACAATGAGAGGCAAAGTGACTGACGTGGGGCGTGGTGGGGGCGGGGGGTGGGGTGCGGAGGCGGGGAACAACTCGAGACTCGGCCTAGGGTCAGAAGATCTGAGCTTACTAACTTAATCTCTTTAACCCTCACTTTCCTCATCTGTAAAGTGTGAATGCTAATCACAAAATGAGAGCACGTATGTGAAAGCATTTGCCTTATAAATGGTAAGGAATATGCAAAGGTTCACAGTTATTACTACATATAAGCTTTTAAATATTAAGGATCAATTTGTGTTCGAAATGAAATTTCAGACTTCATCATAGAATAAGGTTTAATCTTTCCGATGTTCTTGTCTGGAAAGTTTTTATAAAACATAGTTGTCCGCATTATTGATTTATTTGCATGCCACTTACTTTCAAAAAGGATTTGAAGTAACTTATACTATTAGTCACAGAAATTACAGAATCATTAAAACACAGATAAAAGATTAAGACTTTGTCATGAAAGGACAGCTCGAAGAAAAAAAAAACAGAATGATAATAATTTTAATCAAGCGTATGATGTGATTTTGAGCTTCCTAGCAGCTTAGACAAAAAAGGAACATGCATTGCATTTCACAGCCCTCTTCCTCTAGTAAAGGAAGAATAGCTGCGGATCAAGAGGGACCCAGCCCTTTCTAGCCCTAAACTCCACAAGAAATGTATCATGTGCAACCTTATATAGGAAATATCAAAAATAAATTGGGCAGTATCTTCAAACAGAAATGTAGCAAAGATACTATTCAATCTGACCACTAGGCGAGATTTTCCTTTGTGAATCACTGCTTGCCTTCCCAGAACTAAACAAACAGCAAGATGATTAATATAAGGAGCAGGCTGCCTTTCAAAAAAAAAAAAAAGAGAGAGAGAGAGAAAGAAACAGAGCAGTGAAAATCAGAATGTCTGCCCCAGCCAGCTGGGGCGTGTCGCTGGCCTGGGTATTCACAGAGGTAGTCACCATTCATTAGGGGGCGTCAAGAAGGCGAGGCAATACGCGAGGTGCCTTGCACAAGGTCACTTGGTGTCTGTGAAACTGACTCTGCATTCTGAGTTCCTTAATATGATTTTTTAGGTCACAGTGTTCTAGGCAAAGCTCCCTGTTGATGTACATCTCTCATGCAAGATTTAGATCACCTCTTTTCGGGCAGAGCTCCATGGAAACACCGCCCATGATTTCTGAAATGGAGTCTGATTGGGTCCTGGTGATATCTGGCTGGAGTGGACAGTGATCTCTGCCGTTGACACATTGCTGGACTGTTGGCAAGGCTGCAGCTACCAGAATCTAGTCCTTGTAGGCTATTATTATTCTAATGCAATATTAAATTCCTGTTTCTCCAAAATGGCTAGGAAATGGGGCATTATGGCAATGGAAAATTCTGGTTCATTGGGTTACCCTCCATATCATTTACTGATTCTTGGTTTCAAAATAAGTAAATTACAACACACTTTCATAAACACTAAAATGATAGTGGGTATGATTTAAGCTTTTTTTAATGATTCATAAGGTGCTTCAGGATCTATTAGCACCTAATACCATTGTTAAGATCACAACTTATCATTTTCAAGGATTTGAGGTAGAAATGCAGGAAGTGGGGACAACTGGGCTGCATCAGTGCTAACTCCCAACCAGACCACTGGAATTGCTGCCGAAGTTGAGTTGAATTGTTTCTTCCTTCATACCAGTTTGTTGGCAAGTGAAATAATAAGTATGAACATATTATCATAGTGCCTGGTATAGAGTAAGTTATTATTTTGTCACTATTTTTTCCCTCAAGAACATCGGGGGAAAGAAGAAAAGAACCTAATTATTAACTAACCAGCTTGGTGTCTGAACAGATTCCATTCATAGAGCATTAGTTCTCACAGGAACCACAAAGAAAATATGCCTAATTTCATCATTTTCTGTAAAAGAGAATTAAGGCCCAGAGAGGCAATGTCACTACAGCCTCATGTCTGTGATGGGTTAGAGTTGATAGCAGAACCCAAATATTCTGGGGCTAAGACCAGGGCTCTTTTTAGCAGACCAACTCTTACCTTTATGCAGAGTTTCTGCACAGCAGGAAACAGAGAGCTAGAGGAGAAACGGCCTGTTTGCTCGGGGACTCTAGGAACTTACCCTATCAATACTGTTTGAAGGTCATCGAAGTCCCCTTCTGTACAAAAGCCCTGGCTGTGGCTCTAAAACAGTTCACAGGGTAAAGGATTAATGAAGTCCTGATGATTCAGTCAAAATGAAAACTTTTTTAAAAATAGCAGAGAGTCACACAACTCCCCACATCTGCAAGAGTAACTTTTTAAAAAGTCACCAAGACAGGTTTAAATTCCTAACTTCTTCCTTTACTTTGCTTATGTTTTCAGGTTTGATTCATTCCTATTGCTGTCTCTTACACACTTTTAAAGACAAACTTGTACTCACTTAACTTCCAAATTAATTTACTGTAAACTCCTCCCTCTGAAGGAAGAGGAAGAAGGAAATTAGTGATTTTAATGCTGAATGCATTTTTGAAAGGCAGGACTCAGTTTCTCGAAAATGAGCTTCTTTGTTGGTTAATAAATATTTTCTCGGCCTTAGTTTCAGATTCTGACTGTTCTCTTTTCCTCTTGCCATTCTCTGAGCTCTCCCTCTGCCTTTGATTATGGGCCTGGAAATCTGTCATTTGTACACGAGAAAAGAGAGGGCTGGGATGTCCATCACCTTCCAGGGTGCAGAGGGGACTATCATATGACACCTCTGTGAGGGACCACCTCCTATAACTGCTGCCAGAAAGGTGCTTGTGATATCTGGCCTTCTATATCACATCTTTGTTAACTCCAGGAAACTTATTTTCAGAGCATCTGGGTGTGTATGTCCATGCACATGCACACTCATGTTTTTCTATTTTCTGCAAATGCCTTGTGTTGACTGTAAGTACATAGTTGATCACAGATACTCTTAGGAGAGTATCAGGGAGGTCACGTGTCCAACCTCCATGAGGCTCAAGTCCCTGCCAAGCCAATTCCACCACTTAGCCTTCAGGTAAGAAAGGGAAGCAGGCAGGGGACAAGTCTCAACACTTTCTACCCCACCCTGCTCTCAAGAGCCTCCAGAGACCCCCATTGCTTTCCAGGTGCATTCGAAACCCTGGAGATTGGCACTCAGAGATAGGGGCAGGTTTTCCTGTTTGGCAAAAGCTGGCACTAAATAACAGTTTATTTTAATAATGATGAGGCTGGTCTCTAAGACCCGGCTGACCCCTCCTGCCCTACATCTTTCAATGTTGTGAAATACCTCCCTTCCTTCTCTTACCCATCCTCTGCTGTGCCCAGGTCTCTGCTTACCTTCCCTCACTGCTCTGTACTTTGACTTCTCCTTATCTTTGTTCAAGCATTTTTTTCTGACTGTCATAGTCAATCTCCATTTCTCTCTGTTGAAGACACTTCCGCCTTTATAAAGTATTCCTTCCCTCTTCCTTCAACCTTCCAACCTTCATCCACGTGGACTTTCCTCTCTGTGCCCCAAATAACTTACCTTAGGCACATTAGCAATCTCTTACTAGAGTATAAACTCCTTGAGGACAGGCACCACTTTATCTCTCGCCATATTCTCCTAACAGAGAGCTAGGCCTGTAGCTGGTGTAAAACAGGCCTTTTGGCATGAATGGAATCTCAGGTGAGTCTCACCTTTATGCTGATAAGAGGAAATGGTATGTCCTCACTCTTTTCTCCTCCACTGAAAGTTGAATTAGGAATGATTTCTCTCCTGACCTCTGACCTAAATCTATACAAGTCTGTCCTGAAAACCACATCCACGGGATAATGGGGTAAGCAAAAATAACCATGGGAGCTGACTGACATAGCGGAACATTCACGCCTGTCCCGGCCTTCACATGGGCCTGGAAATTTACAGGAATGTATAGCTGTGCTGTTGCTGAGCTGGCTCAAAACCTGTTTTGCTGGAGGCTTCTTCCCTCAGCAGATATGTTGGGTATGGTGAGTGTTGCCAATTGGGACAGGAGGACACCCAGCCTGGGCCCAGGTTTTATTTAGCCCAGTGCAGCAGGCTTGCAAGTTAAGGATCCACAGACTTTTCAATCCTTAATCATGAACCTAGGAGCGTTTTGAGGTATCTCAAGCAGCCAAGCCAAGAAAGCTTTCTGGTTCTAATGGCAATAACCAGTTGTGATTTATTCACCATCAGACCCTGGAGCTGGAAGTAACCTTAAAAATCACCTTATGTGATTCTTTTCACAGATAAGGAAACAAATCATAGTTGCTTTGCTTTTAAAATGAGGATAGACTGTATTTATTTGCTTAGTAATTCATTCATCCACCTATCCATCATTTTATCCAATGATCTACTACCAACTCATTCATTAAATATTCACTAAAGCTAGGTGCCCAGCTTGCACTTAGTTCTAGATATAAAAACACAAATAAGATATGGCTTCTGCTCTCTAAGAGTTTATTATACCTACATGCATACACAAACACATAATTATGATTCAATGTGGTATATCCTGATACAAGTGTAAACAAAGCATGTTGTGAGTACAGAGAAAGCGGTGACTAATCTGCTGTGCCTGGAAGAGTGAGGGGAGAGGTAACATTCAAACAAAACCTTAAAGGAAGGGAAAGAGTTCTGTAAACAAAGAAGGAGGAAAGGATCAGATTCTGAACAGCACCTCAAAGGCTCAGCTTGAGGAAAGTGTGCAGCTGGGTGGGACTCCTGAAGAGGGCTGTGGTGCAGAGTGCAAGACCTGCACTGTGGCGGGGTGAAGGTGGTATAGAAGCCTAGCACGAAGATTTCCGTAGCTGTGCTGAGTGCCTGAGCTTTAACTTGGGGCTGACAAGGAATCTTAAAAAGCTTTCAGATGGAGCAGTGTCACGTCAAATTTACATTTTGTTAAGACCTCCTTGGCCATAGCAAGAAGAGACAGAGACTGTTGCAATTATCCTAGAAATAAAGGCAGCCAGAGTAAGCTTCCAAACATATGTCAGATCATGTTACCCCTTGCTTATAAGCCCCCATGCTCCATACTGTCTGCCCCCGTCACAAATCCCTGTTTTGTTTGTTAAGGTAGTACACATTGCCTTATTAAATCATTTTATGTATTTGTTTGCAAGCTAATTGTCTGTCTCAATCCTACAGTGAAAGCACCATTAGAGCAAGGGCTATGTGTGTCTTACTCAACATTGTGTCTCCCGTCCTAGCAGCATCCGGGGCATCACAGGTCCCACGGAGTGTTTGGAGAATAATTGCCAAGACCTTGACCTCAGGAGGTGGTAATGGGGATAGAGAGAAGGTGAGGGAAGATGACCCTCAAAGGCAGAAAACCAGATCCTCTCTTTTCATACCCACACCCCACCCAGTGAGTGGACAGTAGCTGTTGTCAATAGACGGAGAATGGGGTGTGTTCTTCACTGACTGCATTTGCTGCTCACATCTGAGAATTTTTATGACAGGCAATCCTGTTTTCTCTCTGGCCCTCTTCGCCCCACGTGTTTCCCACATTATCAGGCTGTTCAGTGTAATCTTCCAGGGATCCTCTGCTCTGTGCTGCTGTGTTCTAGCCTCAACCCTGCTGCTAACTAGCTGTGGGACAGACAAGCTTCTTTACTCGGGGCTTTGGTTTCCTTAACTGTACAAAGACAGCACTCGCCAAGGACCCATACGATGCCCTCTAACTTACCTGCTGTGCGTCTCAAATTTCCCCAGCGAGGGTAAGAGTTCCTCTTTGTTTTCGTTTTATAAAGTGTACAATGATTATGCCCAAAATCTCACAAAACAATAATATTTTTATATTCCTCTATTGTCCCTCTCAATTTCTAGACACAGTGTTTTTACACTGATAATCAGAGCATGTGTACAATTTTGTATTCCACTCTCATGCTTGCCCATTATTTGTGGTATGTCTTTCATTTTGCCACAAAGTCTTCTCATTTATCATTTTAATGGCTACATAGTTTTTCATGGAGTTAATATATCATAAATTATTTAACCATTCCTAAATTGTTGGAAATTTGGATTCTTTCCAGGTCTTGCTATTTTAAACACCTTGACCATACAGGATTTTTTTTTTTTTTTTTTGGAGGCATTTTCCTTAGAGTAAATCCCTGGGATTGAGATTATTAGATGAATTTCATGGCTCTTGAAAAGTCTTGCCGAACAGCTCTCCAAAACGATTGTTTCCATTTGCATTCAGTTTGTGTTCCACACATGAGCATGCCAGTGTCACGGAAAGCTTGCCAACGTGTTTTTTAAAATTAATTTCCTTTATTTTTGTCAAGTTCAACTTGTATGAAATGGGGCTTTCTGATTGTTGCTGTATCAGGGTTACCATCAGTGAGGCTAAAATTATAATACAGAACTTGGTAAATAGAAGCACTTAATAATCAATATTGTTATTATAAAAAGAGGAATCCTAGGAGGATGAAGCATGCTTCTTCTGTCCTCAAACCTCTTTCTTTTCTACCCACTGCCTCCATTTCAATTTACTGCAAATAGTTTCTCCTTACCTTCAGTGTTGCCTCAAATTAAAATGCCGCCAGTTCTTCCCTATTCTAAGGTAGCAGAGGCTCCTTAAAGTTAGAAGTCTTGGGCCATGCTCTGTCCCCACTGATTATCCCCTCCCTTCCATATCTCTGTCAAGAGAGGATGCTCACTAAATATGGTTGTTTCCTTCAGATTCTTATGTTCCTTTGAAGCCCTCTTCTCCAGAGTTGCCTTCTCCTACTTCTCATCTTCCCAAAGATACCCTTTGGTTATTTGAAGATGATGATCATTTCCTCAGTGAACATTTTCTTCTCCAAGTTGAATCTCTCTTTTTTTTAAGCCATCATTTATCCTACTCAAATATTCATCTTCTCACAGTCCTGGTTGCTGCTCACTGAGTGAGTTCCAGTTTGTAAATTTCTTCCTTTAAGTGTTTGGCCCATTCATTTATTAAAATTTAGTGGACATCATCCAAGCAACAAGCAGGAAACAAAGATGAGTAAGACCTAGCTCTGGTCCTCCATGTGCTCAGAGTCCAGTGGGTCAGAGGGAAGCACAACCCTCCAAGACTTTGGCTCAGAGGGATGCACAACCCTCCAAGCACAACCCTCCAAGACCTCCTAGGCAGCAGGCTGATGAGTAAGTCAGGGAATGACCCCCACAGGTAAGTCCGATGGCCTCCTTTAATGAACCAAGCCTATCTATGGTTCATTGGCAAAATGATGACTGTCCTACCAAGTAGAAGCTATCATCCACCATTTGGCAGAAATGCCGTAGCCTCCCAGAGCCCGAATTTCTGAGACTTAAACCAGGAGAAGTGTTCTAAGCAGGATAGGAGACGGCTACCCACCAAGCAGAGCTAATCCAGGGCCATGTTTAAAGATGGAGATTAAAATACCTAGGCATCTGCCAAGGTGAGGCTCCTGGCTATTTAGAGAGCTAGCAAAAGTCTAAGGAAAGCCAGTTTCTTAAGTAAGAAGAAAAGGAGTCTATTATTAACCAGAGAGAAGAAGAATAGAGAAAACTTTGGTTTTGCCCTGCCATTGTTGGGTGACATGGGCTATGTCATATAGCTGCTTTAGGATTCAGTTTATTCATATGTAGAAATGGGTAGGGTTGGACTATTAGTCTATAATGTACCATCCAGCTCTCATAACCTATGATCTACCGAACACCAAATTCTGATTAGTCCCTCTTGACTTCTTGAATCCTCCCTCACCCACCCTAGAAAAGCAGAGAAAACAAAGTGACCTCACTGATTACTGCACAGATGTTGGAGAGCCCGTCGGGACTCCATGATCTCTGTAGCAACTATGGTGATCATGCCCTGTTGCGGCTAAAATCTGTTGCTGGCAGGATTTGTACTCAGTGTACTGAGTCTGGTGCTGTGGCTGCTGCCTCTTACTTCCTCTCATTAAGGCAAACCACCATCTTATTTTGTTTTGTTTTCTCCGCATGTTTTGAGTTTGCTGCTTCCCAGTTCTTGCTATTAGAACAGGCATAATTAATAACTCCTGGCACAAGGAGCAGCCAGATTGGACAATCTGCCTTTTGCTTTCTCGAACTGTCTTATGAACAATCCAAATGTCTGAATTTATTGCCTGGACTTAATAAAATGGATTGTTTTGTAATCTCCAGAAAGAATCAGAAACTCACCACATTACCAGCAAAAACAAAAAAACAAAACGAAAACCAAAAAACAAAACAAAACAAAAAAAAACGATTCTTTAGAGTTCCTAGTGGAAGTTGTATCCCACCTTTTCAGTTAAGAACTGAAAACAACCTGTGGTCTCATCCTTTCTCAAACTTCTGCTGAGAAGATGATTTTGTGGTTTTCTTTGGTCACCGTTTTCCATTCTGGGGTCATCAAGAGTTTATTCCTAAATTATAACTCATTCAACTTCTGTGGCAGCCTAGACCTATTTCCTTAGCAGAATTAAAAACAAAGACTCATCGTTCTCAGTTTACTTTTCTTGTGATTGGAGAAATTTAAGGATCTTATTAGCATGCTCTATTTTTACCCTAAGCAATCACAATTTCCACCTCAGGGCTCCCACACCCAGACATCTGGCATCTCTCATTCTGTCATTTGAACTCTTATTAATTTGCCTATTTCACTTAATTTGTAGAACTAACATGATCATTTAATAACATTCACTGTGCTACTCTATTTTCCTAGTGTTGTGGGGAACATGAATTTGAATAAAATAATGTTTCTGGGCCAAGTGCAGTGACTCATGCCTGTATTCTCAACACTTTTGGAGGCCGAGGCAGGAGGATCACTTGAGGCCAGGAGTTCTAGAGCAGCCTAGGCAGCTTAGTGAGACCCAGTCTCTACAAAAACAAACAAACAAACAAACAAATAGCTGGGTATGGTGGTGTCCACTTGTAGTGTTAGTTACTTGGGAGGCTGAGATGGGAGAATCAGTTGAGCCCAGGAGTCAGAGGCTGCAGTGAGCTATGATTGTGCCACTATACTCCAGGCTGGGGGACCTTGTCTCAAAAAAATTCTACTTAAGTAGCTTACAATTTATAAACAGAGGTAAATTACTAAATAGAATACAGGGTTGAGTTATGCCAAGAGTTATAACAGCAATATAAACTAGTGCTTCCAGAACTTTTCTGTACGTTGAACTTCCTAGGGAGCTTAAGAAAATTGTGACTGCTGTATCCTATTCCCAGAGATTCTGATTTAATTGGTTTGAGGTGTACGCTGGGCTTTCTAAGTTTTAGAAGATCCCCAGGTGATTCTAGTCTGTACTGGCCTAGTAGAAGAACTGGGAGACACACACACACACACACACACACACACACACACACACACACAAAGATACTTTAATAGAGAAATTTGAAATGTTTTCATGGAAGAGTTTAGTATAGAATTCTACTTGAGGCCGGGCGTGATGACTCGAGCCTGTAATCCCAGCACTTTGGGAGGCCCAGGTGGGCATATCACAAGGTCAGGAGATCGAGACCATCCTGGCCAACATGGTGAAACCCCGTCTCTACTAAAAATACAAAAATTAGCTGGGCGTGGTGGCACATGCCTGTAGTCCCAGTTACTTGGGAGGCTGAGGCAGGAGAATCGCTTGAACCCGGGAGGAAAAAGAATTCTACTGGAGATTTAGTTTAATAGTCAGGATTAAGTTGCTGGCTTTGCAGTTATAAACTGGAATTTGAACTTCAACTCTGTGTCTTAGTGGCTGTGTGTTCTTGGGTGAGTTACATGCCCTGTCTGAGAAGCAGCCATGAGCAGTGGCACACAGGGTCTGCAGGAGTACAGAGAATATGGAGAAGGCAATGTGGGGTAAGAGGCAGGGAGGAGGCACATAGCATTTCCTGCTGAGAAAAGGTGGAGATTTGCGAGAGGGCAAACTCACAGGAGACAGAAAAGAAGTGGTGGATGAGGTAGATCTTGAAGAGGAAAGACTGTTCCTAATATCCAGAAAAATCTCTCCTCCCAATCCAGTCCTCTCACCCAAATAAAAAGTCTGTTTGGCTGAGTTTCTGCTATGATCTAGAATACAAATCAAGAAGCCATGGCTAAAGAGCCAGACCAGAGTCATATTCTTCCCAACGGATCTTCACAAGCCAGGCGCAGGAGCCTCTTCACCAGCTACTTCCTCCAGTTACCATTTCTCAGGTCCTGGGGCAGTCCCAATGAGAACAGAGGAAATTATTGAAAAATTGGCTATCAAGTATATAATGAAAGGTCAACAAACTAAAAAATTGAATATAATGAGCAGAATACTGAGAATAAAATGCCCACACTCTGAATAACTGCAGATCTGCTCAAGTTAGCAATTGATTGCTTTTAATGGTTCTATTGTAAGGTTGGCTTGAGTAATAAGTGGCTATTACACTGAGAATGTTGATTCCTTAAGTTCTGTCAGGAGGCCCATGACAGGGCTGAAAGAAATCAAACTACATTTTCAAATGAAGAACTAGTTTTGTTAGGGATAGCAAAGAATTTCAATGGGATTGCCACATGAATTGCAAATACTTGGAGGAGGAAGCTGTAGACATTTTGCAGAACAGAATCAAGTTATAAAATGTAGGGGCTACAAAGGGCTTTGGGGTTCATCTCATCCAATCTTCTGTGTGTATAGATGGGAACATGAGAGCCCAGAGTGGTGACAAGGTCACACACTAGAATAAAAGCTGAAGAGGGAAGGCAAATTAGTTTCTTTGTCTCCTAGAGCTCATTTTCCACAAGGAATAAAACACTTTTTAAAAAAATATTTTCAATCAGGAAAAGTTGGGCTTTTCTTGAGTGACAGGTTACTTAACAACTGCTGAACCTTGTCACACACCTATGACATGGCCACAGGACTCCGTGCATTTTGGAAAACAATCTTATTTCTTGAATCCCGCTTCCTGTCTCTCACCTTTACCTTTTCTTGCCTCATTTTCTTTCTTTCTTTTTTTTTTTTTTTTTTTTTGCATTAATTTATCTTTGTTTTATTAGAAGCATCAGTACAAGTTATCTTAAATTCTTTGCGGAACAAGGTAGGATAAAAAGATGTAAGTAGCTGCATTTGACTTGTACCATGCTCTCATCATAGACAGAGACAGAATTTATATTTATTGAATATCTCTATGTGTTTATATATATATATATATTATTTTTTAAAATTCTCTTGACATCACCATAAAGTGTGCACTATCGTTATTTTCATTTTGCAAGTGGGAAAACAAATCTTGTAGATGTGCAGAAATTGTCTGGATCATACAACTGGAAGGGAGGGGTTGAATTCAGCTCTGGCTGACCCCAGGGTTCCTGATCCTCCCCTACGCTGGGTGACTTACTGTAGATATTCATTGCCCTGGAGCAGGAAAGTTGGCTGTGTGCACTAAGTGGCCCAAATGCACTGTTTCTCCACAATTCTCTGTTGCTTGATTCTTTAGAAGTGTCTATTTATTTCACTCAGCAAGACCTCAAATATTACTCCAAACAAAGCTTCCAAAGAGTTGGCTATTTTCCCTGTTTTTAATGTTGGGAGAAGAAACTCAACCAGTTATTTTTCTTTTTTTACTCCGTTACTTTACAAGAACAAAAATAATCATATTAAGATGTCAAAAATAAATTTTAAATGTGCAAATGTGGGAGAAAGACACCTCCTCTCTGGGAGAATCCAAAGTAATTTAAATATACTCCTGTGTGCTCTCTGTGTGAAATGCAGTGGCCACAGTTCAAATTAAGATGTTAACAGGATATTGAAAAGAATGAGCTGGGAACAAACATGGGATTGCAAAATCAGTTCACAAAGTCATTTAAATTAGGAGCACACGATGTGATTGGGAATCTGCATGCCCTATCCCTGTTGTCTGTGCTGGCTCCTAGGAGACAGGCCTCCTTTCTACTGCTTCTTCTACTGACAAGTTGATGGGAGTACCTTCTCTGCACCCAGTCCTGAGCCAGATATGAATAGGAGAATAAATGTACTAGCTCTTGCCCTTAGCGAGGTCCAGTGTGGTTGATGAATTTGACTTTGGTTAGAGTGAACAAAGCTTATGCCCAAGAAACTATTAGAGTTCATTATACCCAGGCAGGGTTAATTTCAGGGCTGAATGGCTGATACTATACATTTTGACTACAGTAAAGTTCTACAGTGTTGGAGCTTGGGGTAACCTTAGGGATACTAGTGAAAACCCTCATTATATAGAGGGAGTGAGTTCCAAGAAGGCCCAGGGAGAGAAAGGGACTGGCCCAGAACATTACAGCTAGTTAATGGTAATAATCACGGCTATTCGTTAGTTATCAGACCCTGTGCTACACAGTGTATGCATTCAGCTTCTTATCTAATCCATGACAATGTTGTGAGGCAGGCCTTGTCCTGTTTAGGGATAAGGAAACTCAGGCATAGAGTTGGGAGCTGCCTGCCTGTGATCACATAGCTGGTTAGTTGCAGAGATGGGATTTGAATTCCCTTCACATCTGACTGCAAAGACCATTTTCTTTTTAACCATTAAAAACAGAACTGGGACTAGCAAGTAGAGTCAATTTCACTTTGGTGTAAAGCTTCCTTTAGCATAGAGAACCTTTGGTATATCCACTGATTTATTTGATATGCGTTTTTCTGAGGGCTGACTATAAGCAGATCTTGAGCTAGACCCTGGGGATATAAAAAATTAATAAGTGCAAGTTCTTAACCTCCTGGAGCTCAAAGTATAATGGAGTGACGAACACGTGAAAAGGAAAATTACAGTACAGTGTGATAAGTATTATTATAGAGACATAAACAAGTGCTATGAGGGATTGGGGCAAAGAGTTCTGCCTGGAGGAAATAAGGGGCAATGTCGCAGAAATGGTGAAATGGGAGTTGGGCCTTGAAATAGAGTTTGCCAATCAGAGAAGGCCAGAAGTACTTTCCAGAAAAAGGTAACAGCAGGTGCAAAGGCCCCAAATTGTGAAAGGAATTGGTACGTTTGGGTAAGAAGTTCAGAGTGACTGTGTGGGGTGGCAAAGCTGAGGATGAAGTTTGAGATCAGATTGTTAAGAGTGTTATGTTCCCCAGATAAGGAATTTTGTCTCAAGTTTATGGGCAATAGATCATCAATAGGGATTCCTAAGCAAGAGTGTGTCTTGGTTAGATTTGCTTTTTAGAAAGATAACCTAAGGAGACATGGAGGACAGAGAGCAGATGTTGTGGTGGTCCTGCTGAACACTAATGAGGGCTTGAGCCAAAGCATTGTGGATGGAGAGGAGGGGTGGATGAGGACTATTAATTTCTGGAGTTAAACTCCTAGGGTTTGTTGACTGGCATGTGGAGGGTAATGGAAAGGAAGTGTCTAAGGAAGACTCTGCCATTTCTAGTTTTAGAAGTAGAGTGGAAAAAGATGCTGTTAACCAAGGCTGAACACAAAGGACACAGAGCAGATTTAGTGAATCTATAGGAGAGGGCTCTTTGGAGCATAGTATTTTAAGTCTCTGTAAAAAACACCCCACTAGGGATGTGAATGGGCATTTAGGAAGACAGAAGTGGTGTTTGCAGGAGAAGTAGGAGCTGGAGTCATCAGGGTATAAGTGGTGCTTAAAGCTCTAGAACCAAATGAGTGTCCCCAGGGAACTTTGGGTGATGGGGTTGGGGGAAATAGATAGACTCAAGGTGAAATCTTGAAGCATACCAACATTAAAGTGTGGGCAGCATAGAAGAGACTGTGGAGAACCAGGAGAGAATTTCAAGACTGATAAAGAGTTGGTTTTTAGTGCAAATACCACTATGGGAATGAGGAGGATGAAGACAGCAAAGAGATCATTTGATTTGACAATGAGGAGGTCACCAGGGACCTCATAAAGAGGGTTTTCACTGGGGTATGTGAGTATGTGTGTGGGTGTTTATAAGCCAGGTTGTAGTGGGTGGGGCGTAGGAAAGAAGTGAGATCATGGAGATGGCAATACATACTCAATAAATTTAGTTGTGAAGAGGAGACAGCTTTATCAATTACTGGATGAAAAAAATGGTTTTAAGAATTTAGAGAGATTTGAGGATACTGATAGGCTGAAAGAAAGGAGTTCCGGAAACAGGAGAGACTGATAATTCAAGGAGTAAAGAGGATAACTGGTGAAGCAGGTCCTTGAAGGAGGCTGAAGAGAAAGGGTCTAGGTCACAGGTGGTTGGACCAGCTATGGTGAGAAGAGATGCCTCGACCTCTCTTCTTACCAGAAGGGAAGAGGAACGGAGAGGTTTGCTGGTGGTGTGTTTAGAAGAGGAGGGGCAGGAGAAGCTCTAAGGAAACACATTGATAGTTATGGACTGAATGCCCATGCCTCCCGCCCACCACCAAATGTAGATGTTGAAGCCTAATCCAAAGTATGATGGTATTTGGAGGTGAGGCGTCTTGGAGATAATTAGATTAGGAGGGTGGGACCTCATGAATAGCATCAGTGCCCTTATAAAAATATCTCAGGGAGCTCTCTAGCACCTTTACTACTATGTGAGCATAAAACGAGAAGTTGGCAGTCTGCAGTCCAGATGAAGGCCCTCACCAGAACCCGACCATGATGGCACTCTGACCTTGGACTTCCAGCCTCTAGACTGTGAGAAATAGATTTTTCTTGTTTTTTCTTGCCACCCAGTCTAGGCTACTTTGTTGTAGAAGCTTGAACTGACAGTAACATTCTAGTTGCATCCCATCATTGCGTAGATGGGGAAATGGAGACTCAGAGAAGTGGAGCAATTTGTTCCAGTTGTGATGCAAGTAAATGGGGGAGCCACGTCTGAGAATGACTTCTCCTGACCCCCATGCCTGTGCTCTTTTCACTCCCCACTTGCTTCTCAGACCCTCATGGCCTGGGGAATACCCTGAAACAAGGGAGGATGAGCAGTGATATCTAACAAATATACCAAAAGCAAGGTGAGCTGCTTCGAGATTTCACCTTGAGTCTATCTAACAAATGAGATCTAACAATTGTGCCTCCTCACAAGCAGGCACGAGCTCCTCGGAGACAAGAGCCTTCGGAATGTCTTCTGGGCTTGTCAGATAGGCTCAAATATACTTAATATTCTGTGAATCTCCTTTGAGGCACCTGGCCCTGCATTCTTCACAAAGAACCACATAAAATAAGAACTCTAAGACCCTCATCATTTTCTGGTGTCTGCTTTGACTTGCTTTCTCTCAGCTAGTTCTTTCCACATCATCCTCACTTGCTTCTTACACCTACATCCTATGGCTTCCAGCAGATGCCTGGAATTTTCTTGCCAGATTCTTCCTAAATGAAGATTCCTCTGGATCACCTTCCTGTGGTCACCCTGAGTAAGGCTCTGTTGGTGGTTTGCAGTCCCAGAGTCCCTCATGCAGGCGGGCATCCTCTAAGGGCAAGTTTTCACTGACATCACCCTAACTCCCTCGAGTGGGACTTGAACAAGTGAGTCATTCCATGCTAATGCCACCGTTTTTACTAATGTATAATTTTTTAAAATAGTTTTTTTTTAATTATTAATCCAGTAACTATTTGTTGAGCGCAAAGTGCCTGGTGGAGGATGGAGTGATGAGTCAGACACAGTCTCTGTTTTCAAGGAGTTTTTGCCTAATATTAAGGGAGCTGAACAGCAAATTAAACAACAAGTGTGAAAGTGCTTAGCAGAATGCCCAGCTTAATAGGTGAGAAATTATTTTCATTTAAAAAATTATGTACATAAATATCGAGAAGGGATAAAGGTGGTTCTAAGAACAAGGAGATTCCTAGATTTAGCTAGAAGCCTGAGGGAAGAAGTTGAATATGAACACGAAGCATGAGTCAGGTTTGAGGAGGCAAAGGTGGGGTTGTTGGGGGAGGGGGGCACATTCCAGATGAAGGGAGCTTGTCTAATATGCCACTGTGTTTACAGGTGAAGTCACCTATTGAGAGAAACCTTGGAAGTTTAGCGTCTCTTGCCCCACAGCGATGGAGAACAAGAACTGAGACCCATGTCAAATGCTGTGATTCCCAGAGCTGGTGCCCTGTGCAGGACTAGTTCCCAAGGAGAAGGGCCAGAGGGCTTTGGGCGCTCCTCCCTGCCCCCATTCTGACTCATTGTGGGACCGAGCTGAGTTTAGCACTTCATTTCCCTTGTTCGGGCTAGGGCGATTTGAATGCACCTGTCTCTCTTCTGGTCCTGCGGCCTAGTGAGGATGGCCGTTGTGAGGGGCAGGGAGTACTTCCTAATTGTGTTCCTGTGGTCTAGGTCCCACGTGAAGCCTGTTGGCGGTCACACTCAAATGAGGTGGGGGCAGCCTGACCACTCAGTCACACTTGGAGGATGGGTAGCTAGTTCTTCTCACCCTCTGGTCTGGTTTTGAAGTTGCAAATTTCTTAAGTTGCTCTTAAGAAAGGTGTGGGCCAGGGCTGGCGGTGGTGAAGTGGAACTTCATCTTCAGAGAGCTGTCAGGTCTCAGCCACCGTGCTCCATGTATTCCTCCTGTGCGTTCTATTAGCTCCTGAGCTCCCAACCTTCTCCTTTCCACAAAATTACACACATCTGAAATACAGAGCAAATAGTCTCACAGGGGAAAAAACCAAAAAGATGAAGCAGTGGAGGAGAGGGGACACCGTAAAAACTACAAAATATTTCCATGCACACGGAAGGGTCAATGTCCTTCCACACAAAGTGAGTTTGTCTGGAAACTCGTGCTGCATGGATCGAGGATTCACCTTGTTTATCTGCAAGGACACAAGAGTTTGGCTTATCCATCCAGGGCATTGCTCCCACCAACCACACCTGCAACAGTGGTGAAGAAACCACAGAACTCTGAGATGTATTATTATTATCACACTATCCTCAGGAACTGGGTGATAGTAGGGTCAATGTTCTATACAGCAATTAGAGGTGCTGACCTGTTTGAATTCTCTTGGTCTCCAGGGCAGAGGATGTTGGTAGTGATGATGATAATGCTATCAATAACTTTCTGTCATACTGAGTCATACTGCTACAAAGCACTTTCACATTTATTGGCTCATTTTATCTCAAAAGCACACTGGAGACCCCATTCACCTTCAGAGTATCCCCAAAAGATAAGCCACCATGGCTAGTCAGTGGACTTCAGTATAGACTCATGATTTAGAGCGGAATATACTGGAACTTTTGGGATTTGCATTGTGGTATTGCCCTTACCAGCTGGGTGACCTTAGACAAACCACTTCACCCCTCTGAGCCTTGGCTTCTTCATATGTAAAAATGTGTTAATAATAACGGTCTCAGAGGGCTATTGTAGGGGTTTAAATGACTTCATGTAAATAAAAAGGCCATTATCAACTCTCAAACATTATGCAAATATTAATTGCCATCTATACAAGAATGGGCTATTTGCAAAAATGAATATAAATATAGTTTGAGATGGCAGGTGTGACGTGCCTGAAAGAGCGCTTCACTTGGGATCTGAAGATGTGTTTTCTATTTTGGCCCCTACATGTCAGGTGGCAGTGAGGAGTGTGGCTTTCAGACAGGCAAACACAACCATGCAAAAAAAAAAAAAAAAACAGCGGCCACCATCCACCTGTCACCTTGTCACCTGTGGTAGACTGAATGATGGTCCCAAAGATGCCCATGTCCTAATTCCTGGAACCTGGGACTATGTTCTCCTACATGTTAAAGGGACGTTGCCGATGTGATTAAGTTAGGGGTCATGAAGTGTAGTGATTATCTCATGTCATTCAGATGAGTCCATTGGAAGGTGTAGGAGGAGAGTTGTGTGACAATGGAAACAGAGATTATGTGCATTGGAGATGGAGGAAGGGGCCATAAGTCAAAGAATATGAGAATCTCTGGAAACTGAAAAAGGCAAGGAAGTACATTCTCCACTACAGCCTCCAGAAGGAACTCTCTCTGCTGGCAGTTGACTTGAAAGCCCAGAGAAATTAATTTTGGACGTTTGGTTTCTGAAACTGTAAAAGGATAAGTTTGTGTCATTGTAAGCCACCAAGTTTGTGCTGGCTTTGTTACAATGGCAATAGGTAACTCGTGTATACCACCTCAAAATAATCCGGCTCCTATTTTCTTTCTCCCAACCTGAATCCAACTTCTGAATAGGCCAGTGAACATTCCCAAGTTTTCCTCTACTTTTTTGGTGGGCCAGTCTGGAGCTGACCTTTCTAGTTCTGCACAGCTTATGCATCACTGGGATTGATAACTGATAAACTAACTCATTGGTTCTGCACCCTAGATTGGCTGGAGCTCATTTTGGGGTTCTCAGGCTCAGGAAATGCAGTCTTTGTGGCTTTGAGCAAGTCAGTTAAACTCACGGGCTCTCTATTTTTTCATCTGTCATTTGAGGATAAAATTTCTTTCTATGTCTACCTCACAGGGTGAAGATTTAAGAGAAATGATATCAATGAAAGCTCTCTGCCACTTATAAAATGCTCTACAGGTGTGAACCCTGTTATCATCATCATTAGTATTATTTTATTTTAAAAAGAATAAAAACTTTACTAAATGAAATGAGTTATATTAAGAGTTTCTGTTTTTTTTCTTTCTTTAACTTTTATTTTAGGCTAATAATATGGGGGTACATGTGAAGGTTTGCTACATGCCATGGGGGTTTATTGTAAATATTATTTCATCACTCTGTACCCAATACTTATCTTTTCTTCTCCTCTTTCTCCTCCCACCCTCCCCTAGTATTATTTTAAAAATGTACAATTTTCCAGCTTAATCTCTTTCAAACGTAACATATATGTTGTGGCAATTGACAGACACTCTGATTCTAGACAAGGTTAAAAAAAATCCTACGGAGAATATCCAGTTGAGCATTGGCTTTTAAATATCTGGATTATTCATAAGCTTAAACTTCCAATATGAACCCCAAAATATAAAAAACAGATGCTGTGAGGCCATTAAATAATTGTTCAGTAATATCATCCATTTGGAGATGGTGAGGCTGGGCACATTTCACTTGCCTTTCTCTTCTTGGAACTAAAAATGGAAATGACACATGTTAATCAGAAACACGGTTATCTGAAAACAGGGGCTTTAAAAATATCTTTCGGCCACAAGATTGCCAAGAGCAGAGGAGCTGTGCATTACTGCAAAGCCCTGCTTGCTGCATCTTGCCAGTGAATAATGAAGACTCCCGCTAGTGACAGGTTCTTTCTCAAACACTAAAACCACAATTTACCTAAAGCCCTCCCTGGACCCTCAGAATTGTTTATTTGCGACGACCTCACTAGCCTTCTCTGGCTTGATAAGGATTAGAAAAAACTCAATCATCTGGTAAATTTGCTCAGAGAAGCAGAGAATATTAGAATGCGAGGGGAAGGCGTTGGTGGAGGGGGCTAACATTTCTCAACCACTTAAGTCAAGTTTCAAGACTGCACTTTTCCATACATACTATGTAATTTCACATTACTATTCTGTTTTTGTGACTACTATCCCCATTTTACAGAAGAGGAATCTGGTGTTAGAGAGATTGGGTAACTTCAGAAGATCATACTAGAATGTGGTAAAGCTGGCTTTCCAGACCGTGTCTAGCTCATCCCTTTACAAAAGAAGGAAAGCGAGAGGAGTCAATTGCCTCAGGATCATGCACTTACTTGGTGCCACTTTGAGTTCTAAAAGTCAGGCTCGCTGGATAATTGGTCTTGACTCTCCACTTTGAATCTACTCCCAGCGGGCTTTCCCCTGTTACTAGAGATGGCCCTGGCATGTGTCTCTGCTGCTGAACCAGATTGAGCTGCAGAATGGAGAAAGGGGCATGTCCCAGTTGCTATTGAGGCATAACAAAGCAACCCAAAGCTTAGTATTTAAACTGTGGGTTAGCTACTTAGGGGAGACTAGGCTGGGCATTTCTGGCTCAGGAGCTCTCATGTGGTTGCAGACAGTGGCTGAAGCTGGAAGAGTTGAGGAGGAGGGTACTGGAGCAGTGAGAGGCAAGCCAGGCATCTTTCAGGGTCCCTCCACATAATCCTTTTTTTTTTTTTTTTATCATACTTTATGTTCTAGGGTACATGTGCACAATGTGCAGGTTTGTTACATGTGTGTACATGTGCCATGTTGGTGTGCTGCACCCATTAACTTGTCATTTACATCAGATATATCTCCTAATGCTATCCCTCCCCCCTCCCCCAACCCTGGATTAAGAAAATGTGGCACATATACACCATGGAATACTACGCAGTCATAAAAAAGGATGAGTTCATGTCCTTTGTAGGGACGTGGATGCAACTGGAAACCATCATTCTCAGCAAACTATGGCAAGAATAGAAAACCAAACCCTGCATGTTCTCACTCATAGGTGGGAATTGAACAATGAGAACACTTGGACGCCAGATGCGGAACATCACACACATAATCCTTCTTTATGGACCGTTTGGGTTTCCTCAGAGTGTGGCAGCCTCAGGGCAGTTGGATTGCTTTCTTGGCAGTTCAGGGGTCCATGTGCTAGACCCTAGAGAACAAGAAGGGAATGGCATCATTTTCTTTTTGGCATCATTTTCTTTTTGACATACCTTCAGAGATCACACAACATCGCTTATCTATATTAGAATGCTTGAAAGTGAGTCTCAACCCCACCCAGATTCAGAGGGAGGAGACTTGACCTCACCTTTCAATGGGAGAAGGCCACATGGTATGGCAATCTGTCACAGGGAGAAAAGGCTGCAACAGTCAGAGCAAGATGAGGTTCTCAAACCCTAAGAAGAGGGCCAGTTATTTGTGCACAAGAATCTAAAGCACAGACTCTTATTGACAGAGAAGCCCCTTTATGAAGAGAACCTGGAAGAATACCCTATACCCTATTACTTAGCAAAAGAGCGTATTAAGCAGGCAGTGGGATAGGGGCATATTAGAGAAGTCCCCAAATTCTGTCTGGGCAGATCAATCAGTTTGGCAAAAAGCTCACAGAGCAGGGGTTCCTGGAAGCTAGCAGAAAGAGTTCTATACAAATTGCCAGCTTATATCTTACAGAATCAACCTTTTCTTTGAAAACATTAAAAAACTTAAGTTTTCTAAATGGCTTCGTTATCGTAAAACATCCCTATGTTCCCCCAACTTAGCCGGATGTTAATAGATTCTGGATATACATTAACAACCGTTTCCACTCAATTATCCTTCAATAAAGCTATTTAAAAAAAATGAAAAGGAAATGTTATCTATCAGGTTGCTTTTTACTTTATTTGATGTATTTTTTTTTTTTTTTTTTCCTGAGACGGAGTCTCGCTCTGTCACCCAGGCTGGAGTGCTGTGGCCGGATCTTAGCTCACTGCAAGCTCCGCCTCCCGGGTTCACGCCATTCTCCTGCCTCAGCCTCCCAGTAGCTGGGACTACAGGCGCCGCCACCACGCCCGGCTAGTTTTTTGTATTTTTTAGTAGAGACGGGATTTCACCGTGGTAGCCAGGATGGTCTCCATCTCCTGACCTCGTGATCCGCCCGTCTCAGCCTCCCAAAGTGCTGGGATTACAGGCTTGAGCCACCGCGCCCGGCCCTATTTGATGTATTTTTATTTCTTAAATGAGCATTTACCTTTTCCAAGTACTATTCTATGTCCTGGTATAAACATGAGGAGATCACCCTGCCTTCAACAGGTGAGAGCCACCCACTCAATACAGAGGGGGCAGGGGGTACAGGGTGGGGAGCCATGTGTGTTCCGTGAATGAAATCCCGAGCCCAGGTTTCTGACGGTACCATGTGGAAGATAGTGTTTAAATCCTGCTGTGAATATGACTGACTTAAACCCCTGGTGCAAGTATATGGTTGTTAGCTGAGCGTTCTCCTTGGGTCATTCAATGTGTGAATTAAAAGAAACAAGGTATGTGAAGTACTTGGCACTTGGCAGGTGGTGGGCATTCAGAAAAGTGGACTGATTTGTTACTGGGTTGGGTTTTATTATAATTTAATATTAACATTGTGGTATGAAAAGTGACTTCCTGTTTACAAATCACTTTCTTGTTTTTCATCTCAATTAATGATAGCAATCCTGTGATTCAGGCATTGTAATTATGGTCCCGATTTTACACACTGGAACATTGATAGTCAGGGAGTTCAAGTGACTTCCTTGGGGTCACTTAGCTAATACGTGGCAGAGCGGGGATTTGGAACCCGACAACGACACCAAAGCTATCACTTTTCCCCTTAGCATGCTGTTCCCTAAATCGACAGGTGACCTTGTGCAAGCATTCCATAGCCCACCCTTCAATCTGGCCTTCAATATCTACTTCTGCAAAGTGAGAGGACTGACTTAAATTATGTCTGAGGCCCCATCCAGGTTCCAGCGACTCTGATTAAAAGCGTATGTTCAAGCACAGACCCTGCTTGCTGTAGAGCTCCTTGTGCAGATCCGAGCCCGACTCCAGAGGGGGCTAGAGCCTGGACCCGTGCCCAAATCAGAGGCCTGGCTTGGCGTCCATCACTGTCTTTGACTGCCAAAGGACAGAATTCTCTAGAGGACCTAACTCCAATCTGGCCAACTTCTGATGGCCTAAATTATCCTCTGACCTCGAACTTTTGATCATCTGAAGCTTATTTTAAAAATGGCTTAGAAATAGCCATTACATCTCTCTGGAGACCCCTTCCTTTCTTACCCTCATCATGTTCCTTCAACAACAGGGAAGGGAAACTGCGGGACAGGAAATCTGTATGTAATTTTTGTCTTTACTGTTGCCTTTCTGTGTGACCCTGGGCAAGTCATGTCATAAACGGAGGCTTATCGACAGGGTTATCCTTCCTTAAGGATCTAGGAAGCCATGTGGCTTCCCTTCAGAGAGAATTAGAAGACCTGGGTTACACATGACTTCAAGGTAAGAAAACCGTCAGATTTTCTGTAACAATTAGAAACATCATTCAGGGCCAGTTTATTTTAATTGCCCTTCTTTATAAACAGTTTTTCTACTGTATTGAAAAGGAAGCAGATGAGGAAAATGCTTTCCATATCTGGCCCCAAGAGAGGTTGTAAGTCTTAAATGTAGTATTAGGTTGAAATAACATCATTCTATTTTTTTTTTTTTTTTTCTGTTCACCTCTTCCCTGTTTACGGATGGGATCCGAAGTGATTGAAGGTCACACAGAAAGTAAGTCTGTGAGCCATGCTGATTGAAGTCTTTCTGCACGTTTCCAGGTATTTCTTTTCTTGGGTCATGCTACTTTGCTCAGGTTCTAACTCGTCATCTGGCTTCATTCTGCAGAGACTCAGGCAGGAGACTCCTCTAACCCCTAAAGAAGGGAAAGAGATGCTGGACTTTGCAGAGGCTGAGGGGCATCTCCCCTCTGGCCCCTCTGCCTCCAAATTAAGAAGTTTTGTTTTGGTTTCATTTCAACACGGAGAGGGAAGAAAGAGCCGCCTGACTCATACTCCACTTCCAGGACACAGGCAGCTCAGACCCCTCTCCGGTAGCTCTCTGAATGCGGCCAGCAGTCCCAAGAGATAGAGAAGAGGTCAATTGCAACAGCCCTATGAGAGCAATTGCACAATTTACTATAAGGCCACAGGGCAGGGGATGAGATGATTCTGGCCATGCAGGGCAGTGGATAAAATGCTGGCCAGGCCTCTGGTCACCACTGTGCCACCAACTCACTTTATAACCGAAGGCAAAGTATCAGACCTCTTTAAGCCTTCATTTCCCCATCTGTCAAAGTAGGACATGTAGTCTTTTGCAGAACAAAAAACTATCAGATAGTACCAGATATCCGAAAGTATTAGATAATACTGTGGTATTATCTAACCCAACCTGTTTATTTGATATGCTTGGTAACTGAGTACTGGAGATGGGGAGTGTCTTGCCTGGTGTTACATGGCTGTAAATAGCAGGGTCACTTCGAGAAGACAAGACCTCTCTTGCATACTGAAGTGCTGCTTTCTATTTTAGATGCTCTCCAAGGTTCTCCCGGGCTCCAGGAGTCTGCTGTTCTAAAGACATCACCCTCTATCAGCTCTGGCTGCCGTCTTTGGACATAGTCTTGTGTCAGTCACCATATGTTTCTTTTGGGACTCTTAGGGACATATAATGTCCAGCTACTCCCCTCACTACAGAGTTCTTCAATGTCATGGAAGGTCATCCAAATGGTCTCAGCAAAGTTTCTGGTGGGTCTTTGTGATGTTTGCACTCATCCAGGCTCATTTCAGGCAGAACCTTCAGACAGATGCTGAGAAAGGTCAGGGGCAGCATGGCCTTATGTTTGTAGAGAGAGACATTAGAGTGACCACCAGAAGATCTGTGTTCTAGTCTCACTTGCCCCTTGAATGGCCTTGTGACCTCAGACAAGCTTCCAAGGTGGTCTCCTCATATTTAAAACAAATTGGTTGAACTAGATGATCCGTAAGGTATCTTCCAGCTCTGACATTCCATAGCAGAATATTCCCAAATCTCTCCATTCCTTGGGGAATTTTGTTTAGAAACTAGGAGGATAATCTTTGCCCCAGGAAATCTGGGAATGCTTGCAGGCCTGAGGATCATAAAACAAATATTAGAAAGGAAACCTAAGAATATAAGGTACACTTGGGCCTACCTGAGGGTGAAGGGTAGGAGGAGGGAGAGGAGCCAAAAAAATGACTATTGAATGCTGGGCTTAGTGCCTGAGTGACAAAATAATCTGTACCACAAACCCTTATGACACAAGCTTACCTATATAACAAACTTGCACAGGTACCTCTGAACCTAAAATAAAAGTTTAAAAAAAATATATAATGTTCTGTACTTTGGGTTCATATTTTCCAAGGTCCGTAACATAGGTCCGTTCATAACATAATTACATCCTAATTTTCCTATGTGGAGAGGTAGATGGGGAAATGCTTGTTAAGGAAATTAATTATACAGTATCAGAATATTATTGCATTTGATTATACTGGGGTGACATGATAGGGTTCACAGCTTCACAGACATAGATCCTGCCTTCAAAACTCGCATCTTCTTAGGGAAGCTCAGGCAAAGGTATAAATAACTCAAATACAAAATATGACATTTTAGAACCAATAGAAAGGATTTTAGAGGGGAGAAGAAATACCTCCTGTTTGGGGATATCAGGAAGGTCTTTATGGAGGAATTTGAATTTGAGATTGGTTTTGGGAAATAAATGACAATGAGAGGTAAAAGGAGGCCAATCAGAGGAGATACTATGAATCAAAGCAGAGGCAGGGAAATTATGTGAGGTTTAGCCACTAGCGAATGGGCCATTTGCCTGGCTAGGGCACAAGACTGTGAAGAGAAGTGGTGAGAAAGAGGACTAATTATATATCATATTTCTTTGGCTAGTACACAAGTACTTCTGTGTCAAAATCTTTGTTCAATTCATCTTTATTTCCCTACTAAGGATGGCACATAACCATCTCTCAAAGCTTGTTTAATGAATAAATCAGTTATATTGCATGGCACTTTTCCTCTCAAACCACCAAGTCACAGTATAGACACAGCCGTATCTTAGACGCTGAAATCAGGTTGAATACAATACTTATCCTGTAGATGTGAAGTACCATCCCTCAGCCCTATAACTGCAGATAGGACATCTCTCACCTGGGGAAGGGAGTTGTGTCATGTTCACCAGCTCCCAGCAGTTAAAATGTGACATATACATAACATGTACAAGATGCTGAATTCAGCAACTCTGATGCAGAAAAAAGCCCATCAACTCCAGTGCTTTGCAATGGCCTGTGGGGCCAGTTCTAGGGACAACAAAACAAAGAGAGTCTTAGGAACTATCTCTGGGTTGCAACAAATGAAATCCCCTAAGAAAATGTGTTGATAAATATTTACTGAGGTTCTGTCACTTAGCAATGTAGTAACCAGACTGCTGCTGAAAGGAAAACAAACAAACAAAAAAGACTGAGGTGGAATCTGGACTTTCCTGTATCCAGAATATAGTGGTGGATAAGAAACCCATATTTCTATTGACATGAGAAAATTGTATAGAAATACATATATCTATGTACAAATGGGTACAAGTAAAACTAAGGAAATCTGAATAAGATACATAGATTATATCTATGTATAATATATGTATATCTATGCATTATATCTTAGTTGTGATATTGAACCAGTACGTAAGATGTTACCATGGAGAAAAACTGAAAAAGGGTACATGGAATCTTTCCGTATTATTTCTTATACCTGTATACGAATCTACAATTATCTCAAAAATTTGTTTTAAGTCCCAGGTGGATTCACTGATGATTTTTCTAAAAAAGAAATTATACCAATTTTCCATAATCTCTTCCAGAAGATAAAAGGAAAGGGAATACTTCCTAACTATTTCTATGAGGCTAGCATTATCCTAATACCAAAACCAGAAAAATACATTACATGTAAAGAAGTAAACTACAGACCAATATTTCTCATGAACATAGATGAAAAAATTATCAACAAAATATTAGCAAATTGAATCCAACAATATATTAAAAAATTATAAACCAAGACCAAATGGGATTTATCCCAGGTATGTAACGCAGGTTAAACATTTAAAAGTCAATTAATGGAGGCTGGGGTGCGGTGGCTCATGCTTGTAATCCCAGCACTTCGGGAGGCCGAAGCAGGTGGATCACCTGAGGTTGGGAGTTGGAGACAGCCTGAGCAATATGGAGAAACCCTGTCTCTACTAAAAATACATAATTAGCCAGGTGTGGTGGCACATGCCTATAATACCAGCTACTCAGGAGGCTGAGGCAGGAGAATCACTTGAACCTGGGAGATGGAGGTTGCGGTGAGCCGAGATCACGCCATTGCACTCCAGCCTGGGCAACAAGAGCGAAACTCCATCTTAAAAAAATCAATTGATGTAATTCATCACATCAAGATGCTAAAGAAAAAAACTCACATGATTATATGACCAGATGCAGCAAAAGCCTTTGACAAAACCCAACACTCATCCATGATAAAAACTCTCAGCAAAATAGGCATCCAGGGAAGCTTCCTCACTTGATAAAGAGCACCTACAAAAATACCTACAGTTAAAATCATACTTAACAGTGAGAAACTCAAAGCTTTCCTACTAAAAACAGGAACAAGGCAAGGATGTACCTTTTCATCACTGGTTGTCAACATCATACTGGAAGTCATTGCTAATGCAATAAGACAAGAAAAGGAAACAAAAGGGATACAAATCTGGAAGGAAGAAATACAACTGTCTTTTTTCACAGAAACAAATGACATAATTGTCCACACAGAAAATCCTTTAAAAATGACAAAGAATATCCTCCTAGAACTAATAAGTAATTTTAGCACTGCTGCAGGACACACGGTTAATACACAAAAGTTAATTGCTTTCTGCAACACAGGAAATGAACAAGTGGAATTTGAAATTAAAAACACATTAACATTTACATTAGCAATCCAAAAGTGATGTACTTAGGTATAAATCTAACAAGTATGTGCAAGAGGAAAACTGCAAAACTCTGTTGAAAGATATCAAAGAACACATTAATGAAGAGGTATTCTGTATTCATGGATAGGAAAACAACAGCGTTAACATTTCAGTTCTTTCCAACTTGATCCCTATAAAAATATCAGCAAGAATATCAGCAAACTGATCCTAAAGTTTACATAAAGAGGCGAAAGGCCCAGTATAAATAACTCAATATTGAAAGGGAAGAACAAAGTCAGAAGACAGACACTACCAGACTTCAAGATTTACTATAAAGCTACACTTATCAAGGCAGTGTGATACTGGCAAAAGAATAGACAAATAGATCAATGGAACAGAATAAGGAGGCCAGAAATAGACCCATGCAAATATAGTTAACTTATCTATGTCAAAGGAGCAAAGGAAACACAGTAGTGCAAAGATAGTCTTTTCAACAAATGGTGTTGGAATAGCTGGGCATCCACATACAAAAAGAATCTAGATATAAACTTTATACCCATCACAAAAATTATGATCCACAAAATGGATCATAAATCTAAATGGAAAATGTAAAGCTATAAAGCTTTTTAAAGATAACATAGGAGAAAACCTAAATGATCTTGGGTATGATGATGACTTTTCAGATATAACCACAAAAGCATAGTCCTTGAAAGAAATAATTGATAAAGTAGACTTCATTAAAATTAAAAACTTAGGCTCTGCAAAAGACAATGTCAAGAGAATGAGACAAGCCACAGACCGAGAGAAAATATTTGCATAAGACACATCTCAAAAAAAGATTGTAATCTAAAACACAAAGAGAAGTCTTAAAATTCAACAATAAGAAAATGAACAACCTTATTAAAAAACAGGCAAAAGACCTAAACAGACACCTCATCAAAGAAGATATACAGACAAGTGGGCCTATGAAAAGATTTACAACATCATGTGCAATGAGGTAATTGCTAATTAAAATAACAATGAGATACCCACGACATGCCTGTTAGAATGGCCAAAGTCCAAAACTTGGAGCAGCAGAAACTTTCATTTATTGCTGATGGGAATGCAAAAATGATACAGCCACTTGAGGAGACAGTTTAGTAGTTTCTTATGAAACAAAACATACTTTTGTCACACAATCTAACAATAGTGCACTTGGTATTTACCAAAGTGAATCGAAAATTTATGTCCACACAAAAACCTGCACATCACTGTTTGTAGGAGCTTTATTCATGACAGCCAAAACTTGGAAAAACCAGTAGATGAATGGACAAAAAAAATACAGTGCATAAAAATGATGGACTATTCTTCGGTGCTAAAAAGAAATGAGCTGGCCAGGTGCGGTGGCTCACGCCTGTAATCCCAGCACTTTGGGAGGCTGAGGTGGGTGGATCAAGAGGTCAGGAGATCAAGACCATCCTGGTTAACACAGTGACACCCCATCTCTACTAAAAATATAAACAGTTAGCTGGGCGTGGTGGCACAGGCCTGTAGTCCCAGTTACTCAGGAGGCTGAGGCAGGAGAATCACTTGACTTCAGGAGGTGGAGGTTGCAGTGAGCCGAGATCGTGCCACTGAACTCCAGCCTGGGCGACAGAGTGAGACTCTGTCTCAAAAAAAAAAAAAAAAAAAAAAAAAAGAGAGAGAGAGAGAAAAGAAAAAAAGAAAAAAAACATGAGCTCTCAAGCCATGCAAAGACATGGTGGAAACTTAAAAGCATATTACAAAGAGAAAGAAGCCAATCTGAAAAGGCTACCTACTGTTTGATTCCAGTTACATGACTTTCTGGAAAAGGGAAAACCATGGGGATAGTAAAAGGAGCAGTGATTTCCAGGAGTGAAAGGGAAGGAAGAGATAAATAGGTAGAGCATGAAGGATTTTTAGGACAATGAAACCATTCTGTCTGACACGATGATGGTGGATACATGTCATTGCATCTTTGTCAAAATCCATGGAATAAAATGTACACCAAGAGTGAAATCTAATGCAAGCTGTGAAGTTTGCATAATAATGATGTGCCAATGTAGGTCTATTGATTATAATAAACGTACCACTTTGGTGCAGGATGTTGATAGCTGGGGAGGTTGTGTAGGTACACGTGTTGAGGGAGTGGGGAGAACAGGTAGTATATGGGAGCTCTCTATATTTTGCCCAAATTTGCTCTGAACCTAAAACTGCTCTGAAAAATAAAGTTGATTAATTAAGAAAAGAAGATGGTCTTCAGTAGCAGTTCTCAAGCTTTTATCTTGGAATCTCTCTAAATCTCTGGAATCCTATCAGAAGGTTAACTAATTTCATGATAGCACTGACACATTATTTGCTTCTTTCCAACTCATTTCATCATAAATGTACAGTGGAGTTTTCTAAAGGCTGCATGACGTGATTTTGCGACAGTCTGAATGTAGCAGCAGCTAGGAGAATCCAGCTGTCCTCAAGCCAGACATTGAAGAGATAACTGCAAAACTATAAAACAGCATCACTCTTCTCACTGTATCTGTTTTGGTTTAGAAAAATAGTTACTTTTCAAAAAATATGTTATTTATTTTAGCATGTAGTGTGTTTATTATTTTAAGTAAAATAATAAATACTTTTTAAAAAGAATTCTGATGTTTGTTACTTTGTGCAGGAGATAAGATGAAAACACAGCAGTGAAAAGGGTATGCATTGGGACTGAGCCTCTGTCAGCCAGCATAAGTAGAGAAGGCTTCTCATCAGGCAGAAAGTAGCATTTGGATGTGCCTTTAAAAAATGGGTAGGATTTAGACACTTGAAGATTGCTGAGAAATGAGAAGAAGACATTAAGCAGAGGGCAAGCATAGTAGACAAGACCAGTGCACAACGAACATGGAGCCTAAAGCACAGCATAGAAAATGGAGGATAACACTGGGAAGTTGAATGGGTCAAAAGCACGTGAATATGTGTGGAGAACAGAAAAATGGGAAACTTTATATCCTGAAGTCCTGGTTAAAGGGAGGAAGTGGTTTTTCCTTTGTTTTTATTGTTGTTGTTTTAAATCAAGTTTGTTGAAGTGTAATTTACATACAATAAATTTCATTCTTTTTTAGCATTGAATTTTCTGATTTTTGACAAATACATATAGTCATGTAACCATAATCAAGATCTAGAACAGTTGCATTACCCCAAAATATTGCTTCTTACCCTTCTGTGATGAATGCTTCTCCTCACTCCCAGGTCCCGGCAACGAATGATCTATATTCAAGGCCAGTATTTTTTCCTTTCCTGAAACATCATAAAAATGGCATCATAGAGTAGGTAACTTTGTGAGTTTAGTTTCCTGCACTTAACATAATGTGTTGAACATTTATCTGTTTTATTATGTGTATCAGTAGATCATTGCTTTTTATTGTTGAGAAGAAACTGGTTGTATTCATTTTCTAGTTTGTTTAACCACTCACCAGTCAGCAGATATTTGGGTTATTTCTAGTTTTGGTCAATTATGAATAAAATTGTTGTATACATTCATTAATAGGAATTTATGTGAATATAAGTTGAAAAGTGGTTTTATTTCAAGTAAAAGTGGTGAACATAGTTCAAAAAAAATCAGATGAATAGAATCTTAGCTCCAACAGTGTGCCTGCCTTTTTTATATCCTGCATGTTGGTGGTTTAATGACTGTAGCATCAGGATTCCCAGAATTAATTATTTTAAACCCAATTTTACTAATGAGAGACATGAAGCTAACATCTAAAATTAACTTGCCTGTTTAGGTGTCCAAGAGGTTCCTGCAGGAGGCAGGAAATCAGCTGGAGAAGTCCATAGGCAAATAAAACAAACAAATAAATGAAAATCTCCAATCTTCTTCACCCAGCCTCTGAGTGTCAGCCAGGAAGGTTATGGTTGATGTAAAAAGAAAAAAAAAAAAAAAAAAAGAAGAAGAAGAAGAAAGGTAAAAACTGTTTGCATTTTCAAGGAGGTTTTGTGTTAATCATATACAAGAGAGTGTGCTAAATGAGGCTCAAATAAATTGTAGCCCAGTAGTACATGTGGAGGAAACTCACCTTCTCTGTGGCCAAAGCTCTGTCTGTGGAATGGAGAGCAAGAGATATCACAATGAAACTTCAGAGGCTTGAATACCACAAATATTGAATGTATGATCATTTCAACAGGCTGAAATTTGCCCTGGTACCATCCTCCATGAACGGATTTGCTGGGCAAATGAAGAGTGTGGGAGAGTTGCTGAGGAATTACATACCAGAACAAGTCCTTCTGAGGACCCTCCCCACATTGAGAAAAAGCCCTACTGCCAACCCTTATGCTGATGACAAACACCATAATCCCATCATTGAGTAGATTTCTCTAAGGGCACGTACTAGGAAACATTCTAGTTCTAATTGTTCCATGTTCCCGGGGAAGAGAGGATGACATTTTAAAAATAAACGTTCTTCAACCCATAGACATAGAATCTTTGATACGAAAGAAAGGGAAAATTTAGTCCAATTCCTCGACAGAATCCCTTCCAAGTTTCTTTGTAACCCACTCCCTCAAAACTTGAGTACTTTCAATATTCTTCAAAACCTAATCACTTTTGAGATTGAGCTCAAATATCTCCTTCTCTCTGATGCCTTTCTTGAGGCTTCAGTTAATTCCTCCTTTCTCTGTGTTCCCATTGTATATTACCTCCACTTCACTTGTCCTGGAACATTTATCACAATATATTGTTTTTTTTTTTTTTTTTTTTAGACGGAGTCTCGCTCACTGCAAGCTCCGCCTCCCGGGTTCACGCCATTCTCCTGCCTCAGCCTCCCGAGTAGCTGGACTACAGGCGCCCGCCACCACGCCCGGCTCATTTTTTGTTTTGTATTTTTAGTAGAGACGGGGTTTCACCGTGTTAGCCAGAATGGTCTCCATCTCCTGACCTCGTGATCCGCCTGCCTCGGCCTCCTAAAGTGCTGGGATTACAGGCGTGAGCCACTGCGCCCGGCCATGTTTTTTTTTTTTTAAGACGGAGTCTCGCTCTGTCGCCGGGGCTGGAGTGCAGTGGCGCGATCTCAGCTCACTGCAAGCTCCGCCTCCCGGGTTCCCGCCATTCTCCTGCCTCAGCCTCCGGAGTAGCTGGGACTACAGGTGCCCGCCATCTCGCCCGGCTAGTTTTTTTGTATTTTTAGTAGAGACGGGGTTTCACCGTGTTAGCCAGGATGGTCTCCATCTCCTGACCTCATGATCCGCCCGTCTCGGCCTCCCAAAGTGCTGGGATTACAGGGTTGAGCCACCGCGCCCGGCCCACAATATATTGTTATCTGCTCATTTGTCTGTCTTCCTTCGTTGCTCTATGGACCTCCTTAAGATCAATAATTCTGCTATACTCATTCCCTGCGTCTTCAGTGCTGTAAACAGTGTCCGACTTGAAGTAAGTACCCAATAAATATTTTTAATTGATTTTGATTGCATTGGTTACCTACTTGTTGCTGACAGTGACTCACTAACTTCTGAGGCAGCCTATTCTGTTGGTGAAATATTTTGTCTGATAGAAAGTTGGTCCTTATAATGAGTCAAACCATGTATTAATGTCTACTCACTGTCTTTTTTAAAAATTTTAGATCCTGGGACTCTCACATAAATGCTGGGGGATTCACCACCTTATTAGACCTTCTAGGTATTTAAAAATAGGAGTCATGACATCTTTGATTCTTCTCATTTTCCAGCTAAATTCTGTTTCTTTACTTTGTCTAAGTTAAGATTTATATTATCTGCAGAATTAAGGCGACATTATCCACTGCTAAAAGTGGCACCAGCTATGTGGTGGGAGGAGTTTGAATTGGGAGAGATTGTTGTGAGTCATCTCAACTGATCTCATTGACTGATTTTTCCTGATGATTTCTTAACTTTCTTTTACCCCAAAGGCATAATATGTGAGTTTGAGAAGGTTGGTAGAATATTTAGTTGCATGAAGCATTTCTGTTAAAGATCATAAAAGCTTATAATAGGAATCTGTAGTTTAACTCCTAGTTTAAAGAATGGCCAATGAAAATGAAGGCTTCTGAAATAAAGGTGAGGAACAGGCAAATGTTCTTAATATTGAAATTAAAAAACTAACTTCATACTGACAGCACAACCAAGCAATCTGGACAATTAGCAAAAAATGGACAGTCACTTCCACAACAACAAAATCAAATTACTATTTTAGGATTACTATTTTAGAATTACTCTTTAGAAAAACCCCTTCATATACATTCTGAGATATTCTTAAACTATTATATTTTATTTCAAAACAATTCACATTCATTCAAAAAACCCTAGCATGACTGGGTGTGGTGGCTCACAGCTGTAATCTCAGCACTTTGGGAGGCTGAGGTGGGCGGATCACCTGAGATCAGGAGTTTGAGATTAGCCTGGCTAACATGGCAAAACTCTGTCTCTACCAAAAATACAAAAATTAGCTGGGTGCAGTGGTGTGCACCTGTAATCCCTGTTACCGAGGCACGAGAATTGCTTGAACCCAGGAGGCAGAGGTTGCCATGAGCCAAGATCGTGCCACTGCACTCCAGCCTGGGTGACAGAGGGAGACTGTCTCAAAACAAAACAAAACAACCTTAGTGTACCACTGTATGTTAAGTTCAATATTAGATACTGGGGATACAAAGTTGAATATGACAGTTTCCAAATTCAAAAACTCATTTTTCCTCCATGGACCAACATAGCTGTATCAACAAATAATTACAGGTACCATGACACAATGGAGAGAGAGAACTTTTAATGCCATCTGGGGTGATCATGAAAGACATCGCAAGAAATAACATCTGAGCCTACTGTAGTATCATTGTGTAGATACAATATTTATAAAATTATGCAGTTGAGCAAAGTTTGTGTAAATGAACCAACCATACCAAGAAAAAATAGCTGGCCAATTTCTTTTAATTTTACATTATGGGTATTTGTTTTCATATTTATTGAATATATATTTACTGAAAATCTTCTAAAAGCCAGATATTCACCAGATATTAGGAGAAAGACAATAACAAGTAAAACATGATTCCTTCTCCCAGAAGTTAGAGTAAAATAGAGGACACAGACGCATACACACTAATACAAGGCCAAAGAGAGGGCAGTCTCTTGGCAAGAGAATAGGACCAAGGGTGAGGGGAAAAGAAACTTATTCTAGATCCAGTTCAGCCTCTATTTATTCATTCAATATTTATTGAGCAAAATAAATATAATCCTTCAGGATCTTTTACAGACCAAACACTATTACCATGAGGCTTTGAGCAGTTGCTTTCCTTTTCTAAGAGGCACTTCACCACCTACAAAATAATGTCTTTATTGGCGTTGGTGTCCAGAATGTACATCTCTTGACATGTTATTTCATTACAGATGAACTAAGAAGGAAATGAAAGGGAAACAGTTGAGGAGAACTGAGAACTAAATTTACCTGTCTCAAAATTCTGTATTGGGCAATTTGGATTATCTTGTAGAAAGAGCTGATTTTTAAAATTCCATTCCAATGATATTGTTGACAACAAGTAGGATTAGAGAAGGGTGGGGTGGCCTTTATGTTAATAAAATGTACCAGGCATGATGCTATGGAATGATGGTTTCTACCCCTAAATATATCTATATTCCAATCAGACTGCTTAAAATTCCATCAATTGTTCTTCATTCGTTGGAGTCTGTAAATTATCCATGAAAATGCAGAGAAATCCACAAACCACGGGTTTTTCAATATGAATCTAGTCTCTTTTGGGTTCTAATCTGTATCCTAAATATACTGCCCTGAAGATGAAAATTGGTAAGAATTTGCTATTTGGAAAAAAATAGCAAGAAGAGCATGCCAGGCACAGGACATAGCACAAGCAATCCTCTGGAGGTAAATAAAATATGCATGCTCTGTTCAGGTATACTAGCATCCCATGTTTGGAATGGAGCTTCAATCAGGGAATAGGAGGAGACAAATAATTTGGGAAAAGACGTGGGTCCAGATTCTGCAAGAAGTTAGACGTTAGGCTTAGGGGCCTTTTTTAAAAAAAAAGTTTTCTAAGTAAGGGCCAGAAAATGTTTTAGAGAGATTCATCTGGATATGCCATGCAGCATAGGAGAGGGCAAAGAGGTATTGTCATAAGTAACTTCCAAGACCACACGCCAGAAGTAAATACAATAGTGTTCCATTGTATGTGTGTGCTGTATTTCATGAGCTGTCAAATAGCAGGTGGTCCCTGTCTGGGGTAAATTCCTGCTCTGTGTCGGGAGGTGGGGATTTGGCCCTCTGCATGACTGGGCTCTGAGCTGCAAGCCTCCTGCTACTGTGAGGCAGACAGCAGGCTTGCCACAGCCATCCCTACTCCAGGTTCCTGCGTGAAAAGGCAGAGCAGGCAGGGGTCATGAGGGGCAGCTCTTCCTTGCTTCACTTATAGTGCCGAGTATCTACATATCAAGTGATATAGTCAGACATGTTACTTCCATTTCTTTAACATATTTCTTTGGAAGTGAGTTTGTGGATTTAAAAAAGAGCCAGAACTAGTTGGATGGGGCACACAACATGGTGTTGCACAACAAATTCATACCAAGAAAAACACCACCATTGTAACATTCCACCACACTTATTAGTGTATGTTTCTGCATTTTAAATAAAAATTTAATATATACATTTTTAGCTTTGTATAATGAAATAATTTTAAACTTGCAGAAGAGTTGCAAAAATAGTACAATGAATTCCGTATACTCTTCTTCCATATTCCTCTAATGTTAACATTTTTACCACACTTGCTTTATCGTTCTTTTTCTACAAATATATAGAAGGTTTTTTTTTTTTTTTTTCTCTGAACTGTCTATGAGTATGCTGTAGACATAATATCCTTTTACTCCTAAATACTTCAGGGTATATTTCCTAAAAACAAGGATATTCTTTTAACATAACCACAGTATAATTAGCAAAGTCATGAAGTTAACATTGATACAATATTAATGTTAATCTATACACTCTATTCAGATTTCATTTTTTGCATTAAAGACCCTCTTCCTCTACTCTCATATGTTGGCATGGTTTGCCAATGATCTTTTCTCTGGTGAGGCCTTTTATTCTGATGGGATTCCCCTTTACTTTTGTTGTCAAAATATCCTTTATTTGGTGGGATGATAGTATTTTTATTTACTAGTATTTTAAAATGTTTATTACACAAAATTAAAGATGCCCATCTTATGTCATTTCTTCTTATTTTATTGATTCATTAGTCAAGTTGAAAAAACCACTGGCATAATTTCACTAGTCCTCTACTGTTGGACATTTAAATTGTTTCCAGACTTTTAAAGTTCAAACACTGCTGCAGTAAGTGAACTTATATATTTATCTTTTCATTAACATGTGGTTATTTTTGTAGGATAAATCCAAGAAAATAGAGAAGATCAAAAGAAGATACATAGCTGAAAACATTTGAAGGCATAGGCTACCGTGAAAGTCATGCAATAATTGTTCTTCCGGTTTCCATATCCAAGGTAAATATATTATCCCAATCAAGCAGTCACCAGGGTTAAAAAATTGTCTGCAGATGTGAAAGTATATATATATGTAACCCCCTCCTCCTGGGTTTCTCCAGAGATGAGCTTTTAATTGCTATGCATTGGAGAACAATCAACTTTCCCTTTTCGGTGTCAGGGTGACACAAATTCCTGCAGGCTCAGACTCTTACTACAAATCCACTTACATCTCTTCCAACTTGGCTGCCAAAAAGGGTGTTTTCCTCTGCACCTAGCATTTTGGGCAGCCTGAACAGGTCAGGGAAGCAGAGAATAGCTTCCACGTGCTCTAAATCAACTCTGAAGGTTCAGTAGAGAGGCCATCATTTTCAGCAAGTAATGTTACCTTTTCCTTTTATTCAGTTTGGGTGATGCTGTATTCAAGGTATTTGATGAAAATATTTTCAAACTTTCTGTGTTTCCTTAGTCAGAAAACCCTTTGAAGGAACCTATGGGAAGAGGTAAATGGCTCCAAGTTCATTTTCCAGGAACGCAGACTTTATATCAAACAGCTGAGCACATTTCCCTTTACCACCTAGAGCTGGCTCATAATCTGAGTGAGATTTACACCTCCCTATCCCAAAGTGTGCATATACAATCCTAGAATTTTAGAGCTGAGTGGAGCTTTGGGCCAAACTGTGCATTTTACAGATGAGGGAAATTAGCCTGAAGAACGGAAATGCCTCCCCCAGGTCTCACAGTGAACCAGGGCCATGGCTCCATCAGGGAGCAGTCTCCTGGAGGTGCAGCAAATCTACTGGGATGCCAGGATGTTAGAACTTCTATTTATGTAATTTTTGAAATGATTATAGATTCACAAGAAGCTGCAAAAAGGAAATGAAGGGAGGTCTCACTGTACCCTTCACTTACTTTTCCTCTGTGGCAGCATCTTGCATAACTGCAGTCTTGTTAAAACAAGGAAATTGACATCAGTACAAGCCGGAGTTTGTTTGCGTTTCCCATATTTATATGCACTTATTTGTGTGTGTGTGTGTGGTTCTATGCAACTTTTTCACACGTGTAGAATCACGTAACCTCCAAGAACTGTTTATATTTTAAATTTAAAAAAGAAAGACAACTGAATGAACGTTTAATAAGGGCATGGACACTACTGCCTATATTGTTGTTTGTATGTGCATTTGAAAATTGCATGCTTTCTGACATACCTGAGAAATACCTCCCACCTGAGAATGGGGGTTGAACCATGTGGCAATCTACATTTATTTTTTCTTGAACTCTCAGTGTATCGTCACATTCATCAGTTTACAAGAGCCCCATCAAGTGGGATCTATGGATTATGTTATCCAGTTTCCACTAACCTAACCTTTCAAAATGGACTTCAGTGAGTTAAAGTGATTTCTACCTTAAAAAACCTCTGTAAGCAGTAGATTGAAGATAATATTCATGTTGCAAACACAACCAGACAACAAGGAAATGGCAGAGCTAACCCTTTCCACTCCTGGGGTAAAAAGTCTCTGCCAGCCACGTGACAAGGAAAAAGCAGTTGCTATCTAACCTGAGCTGACAGGAAGTCAACAAAGGACAAAAGAACTTGTCCAGAAGGTAATTTGAAAATGGACTTGTATCCATCATTGTTCACAATGTAAGTGTATATTTTGTCATGAGATACAGGGAATGATGAGAGGAGGCCATCATGATGACTAAGACATCCTAAACATCATGACAAGCCTTTATAAAGTCATGTGATTGTCAATAAGAGACAAAATACATACCATTAAGGAAGCAAATGTAGCAGCAAACTAAAGCACAATCCTTTGCCCACTTATTATCTGTGAGACCTTGGGTATAACATGGTGCCTTGCCCATAGGACTGTTGGACAACCAAGGAAGGAAAAGATGTGGACATACTAAACTTTTAAAACACGGAAGTTCTGTGCAAATACAATATTATTATTAATTATTTTAACATGAAATTTCAGAAGAAAACTCATTGAACAGGAATGTTGTTATCTAACAGGCAAATATTTGAACAGATTTTTTTTTTTTGGTAGTCTAGGTGGAGAAATAATTATTTGGGGCAGAAAAATATATTCAGTGGTAGCAGGATGGTAGAGTGTCTCCAGACCGGGATTTCAGCGCTAACTTAATACTGCTGTAAGACAATTTTTCCAACCATCTGTTTTATCATTTGGAAAGGCAGTTAACACATAAGCCATCTCACAATGTCATTGTGAGGACTGAAGGAGACAATTATATGTAAAGAGTTTGGCATGGTGCTTGGCACACTGAAGTTTCTCAAACCGCATTAGCTATCTTTCTCCTCACTTTCTCCTTTGAAGCAGCTCCTGAAACACACTCCTGCAGAAAGCCTCCACCCTACCAGAATTACATCCATTTCTTGTCTTCTTAACTATAATGGGATATTTTTGGAGGACGAGGCTAAGCACGCTAATTTTTTCTTTCCGAAAACACACAGCATTTAACAGTTTTCTGCTTGCAGTGAGTGCTTTTTATATATAGGCTTATTTGATGAATGGTTGAAATTAATTTTCTCTAAAAGAGAACAAATGTGGAGCCTCAGGTCAAAGTTCTCGGTCTCAGGATTTCAGACACTAACAGCCACTAAAGGATTACTAGAGTGTTCTCCTATCTGAGCCCATAGTGGATTCATATAATATAAATATAATAACCTCTTTGATATATACAGAGCATTACGGTTTCCAAAGCACTTCCACATTTATCATCTTATTTGAGCCTCACAGCAAACCTTTGAGTTGCTCAGGCAGGTACTCCTACAGAGAAAGCTTAGGCCTGGAGAAATAAAGCAGCTGACCCAAGGCTGCCAGGCCAGGCGTCAGACACAATGCTGGTATCAGTCACCATTTTTTGAGCACAAACATTATTTTCTTCAGTCCTCAAAAGACCCTTGATTCAGTTTCTACTGCTACTTTAAAAACTATGTTGAGGCCAGGCTTGGTGGCTCACATCTGTAATCCCAGCACTTCAGGAGGCCGAGGCGGGTGGATCACCTGAGGTCAGGAGTTCAAGACCAGCTGGGCCAACATGGCAAAATCCCGTCTCTACTAAAAATGCAAAAAAAAAAAAAAAAAAAAAATTAGTTGGGCGTTGTGGCAGGCACCTGTAATCCCAGCTACTTGGGAGGCTGAGGCAGGAGAATTGCTTGAACCTGGGCATCGGAGTTTGCAGTGAGCTGAGATCACACCACTGCACTCTAGCCTGAGTGACAGAGTGAGACTCTGTCTCAATAAACAAACAAACAAACAAACAAATAAAAACGATGCTGAGACTTAGTGACATAAAACAACAATTTCATTATGGGCAGTCCAGATATTCAAAAAGATCAAAAAAAGGACACCTTGTCTCTGCTTCATGATGACTAGGGCCTTAGCTGGAAGATGCAAAGGTTGGGGGCTCAACAACTATGGACTGGAGTTGTCTGGAAGCATCTTTAGTCATGGCTGGCAGTTTGTGCTATCTGTCTACTTGGACTGAAGCACCTACACGTGGTCTCTCCCTGTTGCCTGGACTTCTTAATAGCATAGTGGCCCCAGGATGATCACATTGTTTACACAGAGTCTCAGCCCTCCAGAAGCAAATGTCCCTCAGCCCCCAAAAAAGATGGAAGTTGAGTCACCTTTTGCAACCTATCTCTGAGGTCACATCTCATTCCTTTTGTTGTACTATCTTGGTTATACGCAAATCACAGGCTCACTCATATCCTAGGCAAAGGACATAGGTCTCACGCTTTGATGGGAAGAGAGCTTATGGAGCAGAGGAGATGTTGTGGCCATCTTTGGAAAGTACAGTCTGTCACACTTTAAATGGAAGGCCGAGGCGGGTGGATCACAAGGTCAGGAGATCGAGACCATCCCAGCTAACACAGTGAAACCCTGTCTCTATTAAAAACACAAAAAAATTAGCTGGGTGTGGTGGCAGGTGCTGTAGTCCCAGCTACTCTGGAGGCTGAGGCAGGAGAATTGCCTGAGCCCAGGAGGCAGAGGTTGTAGTGAGCCAAGATGGTGCCACTGCACTGCAGCCTGGACAACAGAGTGAGACTCCATCTCAAAAATAAATAAATAAGAATGGAGAAATCGAGGCTGAGAGATGTTGAAAGACTTTCTTGAAGTCATGTAACTTAGAGTAGAGTAGCATTTCACCCAGGTGTTCGGATTTCAGAGTCAATGAGTAAGGTAAACATTGTTTATACTCAAAATTACCTTGGAAATCCTTTAATTTATTGGTATAGTGCTTGTGGTTCTGCATAAGCAACAGGTTCTTGTGCATCATCCTATGCTCCCCGGGGTACATCTGCTAACTTAATGAAATGATGGGCAGAATCCTGTGCACTATTTAAATTGTTATCTCATTCTTCAGAGTGTTAATATTTAAATTTCCATAGGTATGATACATTTCAAAAAGTGGATTTAGTATTTGACCAGGGTTGGTCTAATTCCCAAGCCCAGTCTCTCTTTACACTTCTTGCTGCCTGAAAGGCACCTCTAGAAGGCTGAAAAAGAGATCAGTTTCAAGTCCATCTAGGTTGGTCTCACTGACACATGGGGCAGGCAGGAGAGTCACTGGAACCAGGCCGGAGTTTGCAATTCAGATGTGATTTTCAGGCTTTGTCACTGGCTTCCACGTATCTAAATTTTGTTTATGTTGAAGCTACGTTTATTAATGAGCATTTGGACAGCCACCTCCCTTTTCCCTGTTGTCTCTTCTCAGGTCTTTGTAGAAATAGGCAGTAGGTGAACTGAGACTTGAAAATGAGTAAAATGTCAATAGGTAAAGATAAGGGCATTTGAGATAGACTGAACAGCATAAGCAAAAGCATGGCAATGTGAAAGTGTAGAATGCATTCAGGGACCAGTGAGCAAGGCAGAGCTAGTCATATTTGCTGGAGATAGATCACAGACGTCCTACAATGCCCAGCTAAAGACTTGATTCTAGAGTTAATGATGTGGGGAAAGTAATCTGGCCTGCTATGCATTTTAGCAGTAATACTTTGGAGACAGAATGGAGGAGAATTTGTACAGGAGAGTGATCCTTGAGAGAAGGAGACTGGTTGGGATCATACTGGTGTAGAGAAGCAAATGCCTGCCTCTGGTTAAGGTCAAGGAGTCTGAGTAGGGAAATGTAGTGTCTTTGCCCATAATCTTTAAAACAGGTTTGGTACCAATAAGGAACTAGGTGGGCCTCTAGAGTTAATAGGGCAAATGACCACTAAAATAGCATGACTCAGCTCTAATGCCCAGATAAATCTCCCTCTCTAGGCCTCAATGCCTGAAGTTTCCAATTTGAAATACTTTTTTTTTTTTTTTTTAAAGATCTCAGGGACTTAAAACTGGATTAATTATAATCCTTGGTTCATGTATGGCCCTGTTTTATTTATTTACTTAGTTATTTTAATGCAATAAACATTCAACCACCCTTCAGTGTGAAAACTAAGACTTTGACAGTAACTTGAGCACATCTTCCCATGTGGTTTTCTCCTACTCCACCCCCATCACTCCCACCAAAGTACCCACAATCATGAATCTTGTACTCATTATTTCCTTACTTTAATTTTTGCATAGTTTTATCCCATCTATGTGTATTATTTTAAAAGTATATTTTATTAATGTTGTTCTTAACATTTCTGAAAAGAGCATCATGCACAATTAATTTTGATATTTTCACTTTCTAACTAAAATTATATTATGAAGACTCATCCATAATGTTGCTTGTTGTTATAGTTCATTTAATTTTTACTGCTGTTATACTCCTCTGTGTGAATATACCATAACTTACGTGTGACCTCTCCTGTTGATGGGATTTTGTTAGGTTCATTAATACACATAGTACTGCTATGAACATTCTTATTTATGTTTTCTAGTACACATACACAAGTGTTTCTTTTAAGCATAGTCATAGAAATAAAATTCCAAGGTCAGGGAGTCCATAAATGCTCAATGTTACGAGATAATATTAAGCTGTTTTTTCTTAGTGGTTTTACAGCACTTCTAGTTCCAGCTATGACTAACCCTCTCACCAAAAACAATTATTAAAATTGGTCAAAGTCTTTGAAAGCATGGGGAGAAACCAAATCAGGCAAGAGTGAAGGTGTTGCTATCATTGGATAAGGGACGCACACACGGTGATCTCCATGCAGCTTTTTCCTCGCTTACACATTCGAAACCATGGTGGAGGGGACTGGGGCCCAAGAAGAAGGAAGTGTTCTTACTGGGCTGAGGACCAGAGGCCGGCATTTGGTGCTGCCAAGGCAGCTGAGACTTGAAGGGCAAAGTCCTGAAGAGAAGAGAAGCACAGCAAAAGACCCAAAAATTGGCTGGAAACTTTCCTTTGAGTCACTGGCTGACTCCTAATATACATATGCACAGATGAACCCATCAGAGATATAGAAAAACAACAACTAAGAAACCAAAGAGCTAAGCTGAGATGTCAGCAGCATGAGGTACTTCAGGTACAGAAGTTGGAGTGGATGGGTCTTGGCAAACAGCTCAGACATTCAGTTTCACCTCAAGAAGCACCACAGTGTAGGAGGGAATACAACACTTGTGGAGTAAGACTATATATCTGAGCATATTTTTTATCATGTTTTCACATTTGATTGAAGATTTAGTTGGATATTTTTGTATACTTCTGCAAAAGATGTCTTATTTCAAAATGACATTTTCTAGTTGTTTATTGCTAATATAGGAAGGATGCAATCGCAAATACAATTGACGTATATAAATTAATCTTATATCCAGTCACTTTGCTTAACAACCGTTACTTTTAATACTTTACTGGTGGATTATTTTAAGTTTTCTAAGAAAAAATTTCTATCTTCTGTAAGTAATGGCAATTTTATTTCCTTCTCTCCAATCTTTAAGCCTCTAATTCCTTTTTCTTTTCTTATTTTACTGGCAGTATTTAGTTTACATGGTGAATTATTTTTGGATTTTCTAATATTATCTTCATCTACCACTGAGTAAGCTCAATGAAATATACGACCTTTAACATGTATGACTGGATTTGATTTACCAAAACTTTCTTTAAAATTTTTACATCTATAGTAATAAATGGCATAGCTGCATTAACTTTTTTTATTATTCTTTGCTGATTTTGGTACAAAGTTTGTGATCTTCATATTATCTGATAATATTCTATCAATATCAGTTTAATTTTGTCCTATTTTCCTGATTAATAATTTCCTATCATTTTACATTCATCCTTTGCATGTATTTTGCTTTAGAATGTGTGTAGTGAATGGTAATATCTGAATTTTATTTTTTATTTGGTGAGTTAATTCATTTACAGTAATAGTAGTTATTCATATTTAGGACTTTCACTCTGTTCATTTATTATTTCAATCTGTCACACTTTTCAGTGATTTTTATTCCTTTGTTTATTTTTTAAAAGTTGTCTTTGTTTTCTCCCATATAAAGACTTTAATAAACTTTAATGATCCTCAGCCTCCCCCAGCTCTATCATGTTAAGTTCATCTAGACTTTTAATTCTTTGTTTTTGTAGATATGTTTTCTCTTTCTCTTTTCTTTGGTCTCAGCTATTTTTTAAGACAATCCCAAACTTTACAAAGGTATTTGATCACCTTTATTTCACATATCTCTTATATTATTCCTTCAATTTGTTTCTACTTTATATATGCCATTGAAAAATGCTTTACACACGCGTCTTTGAGCATCAAATGAGACTGTATATCTTGAGTTTTTTTTTTAATCATGCCTTCATATTTGAATGAAGGTTTAGCTGGATATGAAATTCTGTACTTTCAAAATGTTTATAACACTTCTCTATTATCTTCTTGCATTCTTGCTTGCTGCTGAAAAATCTGATTTCATTATTCTTTTTTATTTGAAGGTGATTTGCTCTCTCTCTCTCTCTGCAAGCATTTACAATTTTCCCTTTTCTCTGATATTCTTAAATTTCAGCAAAATTTATATCCGGGAGTATGTTTCTCCTTATCTCCTCTCTGTCTTGCTCTCTGTGGGTCCTTTCAATTTGAGGTCTTTTATCTTTTGTTAAATTCTGGAGGAATTATCTCCGTTATTCCTTCAAATATTTCCTTCTCTCCATTTATAACTATTTGTTTTTCTTTCTAGGACTACTTTTGCCTTTTATTTCTTGACTTTTATATTTTCTATTTTAAAAATAATTCTCTGCTAAGGAAAATTCCTCAAGCTGATCTCTTAGTTAACTTATTTCTCAGCAGAATCTTTTCTGCTAGTTACCATCATTATCTTAACTATTATATTTGTCACACCTAAATTTATAGTTTACTCTTTTTATGGTTTCTTGTTTTCATTTCATATTACTAATATTATACCTTATTTAAAAATATGCATATGTACATTTTTAATCTGTCCTTTCTAACACCTCTGGTTTCTGTGGAATCTGTAATTCAGTTTGTTGGTTTTTCTTTTTTTAAATTATGCTTTAAATTCTGGGATATATGTGCAGAATGTGTAGGTTTGTTATGTAGGTATCTACACACGTCCCATGGTGGTTTGCTGCACCCATCAACCTGTCATCTACATTAGGTATTTCTCCTAATGCTATCCCTCCCCTAGCTCCTCACCCCTTGACAGGCCCCAATGTGTGATATTCCCCTCCCTGTGTCCATGTGTTCTCATTGTTCAATTTCCATTTATGAGTGAGGTCATGCAGTGTTTGGTTTTCTGTTCCTGTGTTAGTCTGCTGAGAATGATGGTTTCCAGCTTCATCCATGTCCCTGTAAAGGGCATGAACTCATCCTTTCTTATGACTGCATAGTATTCCATGTTATATATGTGCCACATTTTTTTTTATTCAGTCTATCATTGATGGGCATTTGGGTGGGTTCCAAGTCTTTACGATTGTGAATAGGGCTGCAGTAAACATATGTGTGCATGTGTTTTTATAGTAAAATGATTTATAATCCTCTGGGTATATACCCAGTAATGGAACGGCTGGGTCAAATGGTATTTTTGGTTCCAGATCCTTGAGGAATTGCCACACTGTCTTCTACAATGGTTGAACTAATTTACACTCCCACCAACAGTGTTAAAGCGCTTCTATTTCTCCACATCCTCTCCAGCATCTATTGTTTCCTAACTTTTTAATGATTGCCATTCTAACTGACATGAGATGGTAACTCATTGTGGTTTTGATTTGCATTTTTGTAATGACCATTGATGATGAGCTTTTTTTTCTTATGTTTGTTAGCTGCATAAATGTCTTCTTTTGAGAAGTGTCTGTTCATGTCTTTGCCCATTTTTTGATGGGGTTGTTTGTTTTTTTCTTGTAAATTTATTTAAGTTACTTGTAGATTCTGGATGTCGGCCCTTTGTCAGATGGATAGATTGCAAAAATTTTCTCCCATTCTGTTGGTTGCCTGTTCGCTCTGATGATAGTTCTTTTGCTGTGCAGAAGCTCTTTAGTTTAATTAGATCCCATTTGTCTATTTTGGCTTTCGTTGCCTTTGCTTTTGGTGTTTTAGTCATGAAGTCTTTGCTCATGCCTATGTCACGAATGGTATTGCCTACATTTTCTTCTAGGATTTTTATGGTTTTAGGTCTTATGTTTAAGTCTTTAATCCATCTTGAGTTACTTTTTTGTAGAAGGTGTAAGGAAGGGGTCCAGTTTCAGTTTTCTGCATATGGCTAGCCAATTTTCTCAATACCATTTATTGAATAGGGAATCCTTTCCCCATTGCTTGTTTTTGTCAGGTTTGTCAAAGATCAGATGGTTGTAGATGTGTGGCGTTATTTTTGAGGGCTCTGTTCTGTGCCATTGGCCAATATATCTGTTTTGGTACCAGTACCATGCTGTTTTCATTACTGTAGCTTTGTAGTATAGTTTGAAGTCAGATAGCATGATGCCTCTGTTTTGTTCTTTTGGCTTAGGATTGTCTTGGCTATATGGGCTCTTTATTGTTTCCATGTGAAATTTAAAGTAGTTTGTTTTTTTGTTTTTTTTTTCCAATTCTGAGAAGAAAGCCAATGGTAGCTTGACAGGAATAGCATTGAATCTATAAATTATTTTGGGCAGTATGGCCATTTTCATGATATTGACTCTTCCTATCAATGAGCATGGAATGTTTTTCCATTTGTTTGTGTCTTCTCTTATTTCCTTGAGAAGTAGTTTGCAGCTCTCTTTGAAGAGGTCCTTCACAACCATGGTAAGTTGTATTCCTAGGTATTTTATTCTCTTTGTACAATTGTGAATGGGAGTTCACTCATGATTTGGCTCTCTGTTTGTCTATTATTGGTGTATAGGAATGTTAGTGATCTTTGCACGTTGATTTTGTATACCGAGACTTTGCTGAAGTTGTTTATCAGCTAAAGTAGATTTTGGGCTGAGATGATGGGGTTTTCAAATAGACGTTCATGTCATCTGGAAACAGAGAGCACTTGACTTCCTCTCTTCCTATTTGAATACCTTTTATTTCTTTCTCTTGCCTGATTGCCCTGGCCAGAACTTCCAATACTATGCTGAAGAGGAGTGGTGAGAGAGGGCATCCTTGTCTTGTGCTGGTTTTCAGAGGTAATGCTTCCAACTTTTGCCCATTCAGTTTGATATTGGCTGTGGGTTTGTCATAAATAGCTCTTATTGTTTTGAGATAAATTTTGACTTAGTGATCTCCTTGTTCACTAAGTCATTTCTCAACTGTATCTTTTCTACTAGCTATCATCATTATCTTAACTATTATATTTGTCACACTTAAATTTATACTTGATTCTTTTTTTTTTTTTTTTTTTTTTGAAACAGAGTCTCACTCTGAGACCCAGGCTGGAGTGCAGTGGCGTGATCTCAGCTCACTGCAACCTCCGCCTCTCAGGTTCAAGTGATTCTCTCGCCTCAGCCTCCCAAGTAGCTGGGATTACAGGTGCCCGCCACCACACCCAGCTAATTATTGCATTTTTAGTAGACACAGGGTTTCACCATGTGGGTCAAGTGGGTCTCGAACTCCTACCTCGGGCGATCCACCTGCCTCAGCCTCCCAAAGTGCTGGGATTACAGGCATGAGCCACCATGCCCAGCCTATACTTGATTCTTTTTATGGTTTCTTGTTTTCATTTCATATTGCTAATATTATACCTTATTTTAAAAATATGCATACTTAAATTTTTAATCTGTCCATTCTAATGCCTCTGGTTTCTATGGAATCTATAATTCAAGTTGTTGGTTTTCCTTTTTCTTTCTTTCTTTTTCTTTTTTTTAATAGTGCTTCTCTTTAGATCCAGCTTGCATTTATTTAGGGTATAGATTATTCTGTCCAGCAATGCCAATGACTGAATGGTTGAAGGGCAAACTTCCATCTGCACCGACCTGCCTTGATGAGTTTGAGATGGGGGATAGAGCAAAGCATGCACCTAGAGTGTTTCAGGCATCAGAAAATCAGAGTATATCACTCCTCACCCACCACACAGCTCCTCAGATGTATTCTTTACATTAGAAAGAACTAGCATCTGAGAAAGGCAATGGTAATCCACCAGCTCTGGCGGTTTAGAGGGAGAAAGTTGGGCAGTGACCACCTGTGGCTCATCCATCAATGTCTATTTTTTTCTCACTCCCACTCAGGTACAGGGCTTCTACACTACCCTAGTTTTACATCCCAGGAGCACTAGTTCAAGAGTTCTAAGCTCTTGCCTTGTCTGTCCCAAAGCGATGGAGTGAGAGGGAGGAGAGGTGAAGTCTAAGAAGCAACAGCTTTTACTTCATTCTTCTACAGCAGCCTGGATACCTTTTGCTTTAGGCTGAGACCTTTCCAGACACACATATTTGACAGTTAAAAAGAGCCTCTGTCTCCCCAGGGCTTCTTCATAGCTCTCTCTGCCTCTCAATGTTTTTCTCTATAGTTTCCCAGAGCTACTAGGTCAGCTATTTCAGCATCTTCTTTGGAATTCCACTTGACTTTTCCTTCTTACAGGCTACCTGCTGTCTTTCCCCATGTGCCTTCCTTTAAAACATAGGTATCCCTGGGATGGCAGCACGCTGAGTGCCGCTCTGAGTAGGTGCACTGGGTCAGCTCTCCTTATGAACTGCAAGAGGGGTGAGTGCCTAGGGTAAATGGAAGGAGAACTGATCAGAAGTCAGGATTGGACGTGTGTCTCATTCAGTCCCAGACTTGCTGGGTGGCCTTAGACAAGTCGCTTCACTTCCCTAAGCCTCAATATTCTCTTCTGAAAAGTCAAGTTAATAATAACACCCACCTCACTGGGCTGATGCAAGATTCAAATGTGAAACTGGATGTGAAAGGACTTCGAAACTGTAACATGAGGCGATTTTATTGATCATCTGGAGGCAGGGAAAGAAGCCTTGGGGTAGGTGAAAATTCACTTTGCCAGCCTCAAAATTGTACTAAGTGTTGGCCCTGTTAAAAAAGCCTGATGCAACTGAACATTCCCTTAATATAGAGAATGACGAATCTGTATTTGTTGCCAGAGTTGTCACATTCTTCCAAGAGTGCAGACTTTTATGGGCCCCTGGAAGCTCCGCCGGGGTCTATTTCTGAGGACGGGAACATTGTGCTTTGTTGGCAGGCTTCTTAAACCAAGGCCACTTGTGGTCATTGAAGAATCTGGGTCTGCCTTTTCAATGTTGGGGTCAAGGTATTAGATCCAGTCAGCCAATGTTCGCTGATTTGGATTCACAGCTTCGGCTAAACTTGGTGTATTTTGCTTCCTTGTTTGATGGGGGTCTTTTTCTAGTCTTGTTAGACGACTGAGAAGTGGGAAAATAGAATGGAGCTGGTCCAAATCAAAGACAAGGAGCAGAGGTGGAAATGAATAAGAATAATGTGTTCTCTGGGAATTTATACAAGGACAAGGCTAATGAGACTTTGTTTTCAATTACTTAAAATGTAGTTTGTCATTGAAAAGATGATGTAATGTCTTTAAAACAGAAAACAAGCCAGAATCCCACACCATATCCAACTATTTGTATTTTTGCACATTCTTATCTATTTCTTGTCTTTTCATCATGCATGCATAATGTATATTTCATTTTATGGCCTGAATTTTTTTCATTTAACATTATATAATAAGCATTTTCTATTTAAAGTTTGCATTTTCATGACTAGCTAATATAATTTTTGATGCTGTTTTATAATTAATAATGCCATTCCCTTACTTGAGACCTTGGAGTTGTCTTCAACTTTTTGTTTATTTGCTTGCTTTTTTGCTATTGTAGTGTCATGAACATCTTTGTTCATTTTGCTTTTCGCTATTGTTATTACCTTTGCCTGAATTCCAAATTTCTTAACAATGACATGGCTGGGAAATTATGCCTAGGCATCTTTATGACTCTTGCATTCTATTTTCAAAAAAAAAAAAAGAAGTCTTCCAAGCATTCACTGTTTGCTCAAAGATTTTTCTACTTTAATATGTGTTTCAAATTTGTTTTCATTTGTACTTTACTGTTTAACAGCAGAGTTTAATGCTTTCCATGTGTTTTTGGTTTCTTTAAATCATATTATTAAAATTAAAAAGTATTCTGCCATATGTTTTCAGATGTTTTTTGAAAACACCCAAGAAAATATCCCAAAAAATATTTCCTAAGCAATTCACATTTCCAAATTAATCAGCTATAAGTGCTTTGTGGCCACAAAGCAAAGAGAAGTGTCAAGCTAATTAGTCTTTCATTTATCTCATTAAATGACTCTCATGTGTAATTCAAGTCCTGTCAGCAGTGTTTTAAGGAATATTGAAAAAAGACAGGGACATTACCCCCCAAAAGTTTCCATTCCAGTAAAGTTATTATCATATGACTGACCAGCTTTCAAAACTTACTCAGCGTTGTAAGAAAAGGACAGAATAAGAGCTATGGGATTCCGAGAATGTGGAGATTATTTCTAGCTTGAGTGACAGAATGTGAAGAGTCAGAGAAGGCTTATTGGAGGAAATTGTATCTGAGCTGAATGAATAGGATGTGAGGTAGGGCCTATCTTAGGGTAGCAGAGGGAAGTGAGTTGGTGAGAATCTTTTGCCCATCTTATGTGAGGGAGCTCTTGACATTTTAACAGTCTTCTAAATTATAGCTACTCCTTTCCAGATTGGGAAATGGAGTGAGGCAGCGATGACCAATTCATGGTCACATGAAAGGGACAGTTCACATGAAAGGCACAGGTTTCCACATAGTGCGACTTAAAAAAAAAAAAAAAAAAATTTACAATGAAGCTTATTACCTTCCAATCCCTTCTATAACTTGAATTATCTTTGAAAGAGCAAAGCCTTCACTAGCACTCTTTCTTCCACCCACAACAGAAATTGTCTCAACAATAGATTAGACATCGATTAGAATAATAGGTTTGAAAGTATCTTAGGGGCTTTTAATCCACCCTTCTTCCCAGTGAAAGAATCCCTTCCATAGTTTTTCTGATAAGCCACTGGCACCCACTAACAGCCCAAGCTTGAAAAGCATCCAAAGACCGGATATTTACCTATGAAACATGTTATGGACGAGTTGATGAGAATAATGTTTTGCACTTACCTGATGACGTCATTTCAGTAGGTTCAAAACAAGGGATTACCAAAGGGTTATAAGTCATGCTGCTATAAAGACACATGCACACGTATGTTCATTGCGGCACTATTCACAATAGCAAAGACTTGGAATCAACCCAAATGTCCATCAGTGACAGACTGGATTAAAGAAATATGGCACATATACACCATGGAATACTATGCAGCCATAAAAAAGGATGAGTTCATGTCCTTTGTAGGGACATGGATGCAGCTGGAAACCATCATTCTCAGCAAACTATCGCAAGAACAGAAAACCAAGTACTGCATGTTCTCACTCATAGGTGGGAACTGAACAATGAGATCACTTGGACACAGGAAGGGGATTATCGCACACCGGGGCCTATTGTGGGGAGTGAGGAGGGGAGGGATAGCATCAGGAGATACACCTAATGTAAATAACCAGTTAATGGGTGCAGCACACCAATATGGCACATGTATACATATGTAACAAACCTGCACGTTGTGCACATGTACCCTAGAACTTAAAGTATAATAATAATTTTAAAAAGGGATCAAATAATACTCACATGCCAAGCAGGCAGAAAGGTAGCAAATAGATTTCTTAGAATCCTCATTTCACAAATAGAGCAATTTAGTTTATGTATTTGCTGATTTATTTAAATCCTATCTCGTTTCAGAATTGTTTCAAGTAGACAGGGTAGTACTTGGCTGGTCGTTTATGGATTCAATAGTGGTTAAAAGGTTAGAAAACAATTTAAAAGAAGGGAAGGTCTTTGCATAATAGAGAAAAATAGATTTACATGTATATATTGTAAAAGTTGCAAAATTGGGTGCAGTGCTTCTGTGGAAAAATTCCTGAAAACCTTCAGTGCACCACTGTACTTATTATATTAAAAATTCTAGCAGCTGTGCTTTTCTTCTAAATTAAGGAAATAAAGCAGTATCGTGAGCTAATGCCTCATCAAAGTGGCATGTTTCAACACTTCAACATCATGTGTTGCCAGAGTCGAGTTTTCCAGGAGCCCTGGCTCACCCCTATGTTCCTGGAGGCAGATGTTGGAGTGGTCACTCCAGGGCAGCGGGAGTCAGAATTTCTTGGTTCTTCTTCCAGATTGTGGCGAGGTACTGGGTATGCTTTTTCCCACCTTAGTTTCTCTGGCAAAGCCCTTTGCCATGTAAAGGGATCGTGGTCAAATGGAAATATTTGAAAGGTTGCCATGTGGAAAAGGAGCATAGCCTATTCTGCATGATCCCAGAGGATACAGCTAAGACTGACAAGATAGTCCCTGCTGCAAAGAGATGGATATGGACTTTATATAAAATGTGAGGAAAATAAGTCTTCTTAACTATTTAGCACTTACAGGATAAACAACTTCATTTGCACTATTTAATTTAATTTAATTATTTCAACAACCCAAGAGGTAAGTATTATTAATTTTTAGGGACTGGGAAACTGAGACTCAGAGAGGGTAAGTAACTTGATAAAAGTAATGCCATTTCTGAGTGTGCCAGAGCTGAGACTTGAGTCAAGCCAAGCCTTACACCTGCTCAGTCATGTGGAATTAGTTTATGGAATTAACCACTGAGTTAGACTCCCTTGAAGAAAATGGAGTAGGAAAAAGCCCTCAAAATCAAACATGGTTTAATAAGCAACAGGTTACTGTGCAATTTATAAATGATCGAGGTGGGTCTAACACCTGTAAAGGCATAGATTTAGAAGATGCAAATGCAGACATTTGTAGACATCTGAGGATGTTATGGACCCTGATCTACAAATGTCTGCATATGCCGAGTAAGGACGAAAGCCTGCCCAAAGGATCCTCATGTAGAGATGAGCACTATAAGCCATATGAAAAAAGAATCCCAAGCAATGAGAGAGTTGGTCTTTCTGTTCCGCCCCTGTTGAGGAAGAGAAAAAAAGATCTTCCTTTCAGGACATTGTAGAAAAATGATATTACGACTTAAAACCAAAATACTATGAGGTCCAGAGAAAGGGAGCAATTTCCCCAGGGTTCCCCAGCAAAAAAAGTACAGGCTCTGCATAGGCACCCAAGTCCCATAAGACCCTCAGGCCTATTGAGGTTCCACTGAGCAGCATGGCCTGTGAGTCTCCATTCTGGCCAGGAGGTTCCTTTGCCCCAGGCTGTGGGCTCCATGAGGGCTGGCTGGGTACCTCTCTCTTGCCTCCCACTAGTTTGGAACCCCTGCATCCCCACTGCTACGTCCTCAATCAGTCTTGGGAATCTCAACCTACTTTCCTAAACCAATTTCCACTATTCCTACTTGCCAAGTGAAGGCACTCAGCTTGCCTAAAAATACCAGTTAGAAATGAAAAGTGTCTCAGAGATCATATAATTGAATCCTGGCGTTTTACAGATGAGAACATAAGAAGCTCAGAGAGAATTAAGTGGGTTTTCCAGTCACGGGTAAACATTGTGTGCAGTGCCTATTATATGCCATGTCTGATGTTAGGAGGCACCAGTGGCTATGATGACCTATGAAAACGGGACCTCTCCTGCCAAGGAACCCACTAAATATCCAGTTGTAGGTGCCTGGTGGCTGAGCAGGGAAGGCGGGAGCTGAGATTCCTGGGTTCTGGTGTTTTATAATGCTGACTCACAGGCAGACTTTGAATCAGATTGGTCTCTTTCCTGGGCTTCAGTTTCTCCAGTTATACCGTGAGCAGATGAGTGGTTTTCACACTCCTCGTCTGGGGACTGGTGAGGTAATGGCAGGTTTATACTGAGGGAACTTAGGAGAGAGAACCCAGAGAAGCCAGGGGTCTTGTGGGATGTCTGGCCTGTCTGTGCAGAGTGTTCTGCACATGGCACTCTCCTTGTAGATTCAGAAGGGAAGGCCTGGGGAGAAATGTAGGGGGGGTGGGGTGCAGTGGGGGTGGGGGAACTAGACGTTCCCACTGTTAACAGGCTTGAAGTTTTAGTAATTAAAACTTGGCCCTGGTGCATGCCATACCAAAGGGACCATCCCTGAATGATTCACTTCTCTTGGGAAACTCCCTGTGCCTGGGCTTGATCCTGGAGGGCAGGGACCTTGGACTTTATTGGCCTCAGTACAGTGCCCAGCTCACTACAGGCATTAATGCTGTTTGTATTGTGGTGTGCTTTCCTCTTCCAGGGAGCATCTTGGGGTGGTAATAGACTATGAGCTGCTTACTCCATTTTCTTTGTTTATGAAAATACATACCATCAGACAGCCTTGCCTTAAAGTAAAAAGTGCACACTCACCTACTCCTTTGTGAAGTGGTTGAGAGTCTGTCCTGCATGACAATGCAGTGGCTGTAGCTCCCTGCAGCAAAACGAAGGATCTCTAGCACTGTGGGGTAATGGAAATAATATTTCACGAGAAGTCAGGATGCCAATATCTGAGTACTGCGTCTGTGCTAGGAGACCTTGGATGAGTCATAGACATGTGTATGTGGCACTTTAGAGTTTAGAAAATCCTTTCTGTACATGATTTTATATAGGCTTCACAATAACCCTCTGCATGCAGCAGTATTTCCCCATTTTCCCATTTTCTAGAGAAGGAAAATGAGTCTTGGGGAGGTTAAAGGACTTTGGAGTCCCAGAGATACTTGGCAATACTGTACCTTGATATAAGGTCTTGCCAACATCAGAACCTCTTTTTACAAATGTTCTTTTGATAGCCTAGGTCCCAGGTTCATCTCTGCAAACAAGGATAGAGGGCAATCTCTACAATCCTGTTCAACCGTGATATTCTGTGTCCCTATGGATCAATTGGGGCAGGTGCATTTGCTCTCTAATACTGTGTCCTTAGCACTTGAGTTTATACTACGATGCTGTGCTGTGAGACAGAGAGATATTAAGGGAGAAAGTGACACCATCACCACCATCTTCTGAGGATGGTGTCAGAGTGAGAAGGGGATTGGCTTTGGAGCCAGATCAAGGCAGCATAACATCTTGTCTCTCTCATTTATTAACAGTAAGACTTTAGACAAATCACAAAACATCTTTGTACCTCTGTTTGGTCTTCTGAGTTTTCAAATGGGGGCGAAGATACTTACTTACAGGTTGACGGTTGTGTAGATCACATAACATTGCTTTAAAAAGGCTGATCTGCTTATTACCTGTATGCAGTTTGTGAGGTGTATTAAAAGTTAGTTCCCTTTCCTTACTTTTGTCTGGTAGATATAAAAATTCAGCCTGTTGTCAACAACAAAGATTTGCTTAATTTCTTGTGTCCCTGACAATATAAGCTCTGTCTGCTGGAAGGAATCTTGAGACCACTTGCACTCCTATCCATTGGAGTGTAGCCAGGGGCAAAAGAGGATGAAGTATGCTTTGATTGGAAGTGAGAGTAAATGGGCACAACAAGAAGTATCACTGCATGTGAAAAATAATTTGAGAGACCCTTGTCTGCCTTAGTTCATATAAATTATTAATATTACCCATAATAAAATATCTGTGTTTAATATTAAAAGAGCATCTGGTATAGAGCATTGCTCAACACTTATTGGTTGAGGAAGTGAATTCATTTCTGAGTGAAAAATAATGCCTTAAAGTGTTTGCCACCAGGTAAAATTGATGTTCTAGGAAGATTCATCATGCTTAACTGTGGCCTTCGGTATCTTACTGCACAACCCCTCACTCCTACCCTGAAGAGCATGAACCCCACAGAGATTCATTCTTTTATTCTGCAGATAAGAGATCTAGACTGACAGATGTAAAGTTGTAAATGCTGAGTTGGTCTAAAACCCAGGTCTCCTGAGTCTCAGCCCAGGCCCATCATACCACTGAACCACACTGCTTTGTCCTTAGGTTTCCAGACCTTCAGGCTTTCAGCTTCTCTGTATCATCTGCTTTTATGGTTCTTCCATATGCAATACTTGGAGGTTAGAACTGAAAAGCTTTCTGTGCTTTGCTGGGGCTGTGTTTCACAATTTTGACAAATATTCAGCTTGCCCATGTTAGTTTTCAGAATCCTCAGTATTAACTGTTTGAAGAATATGGTTTGTGAAGGACTTTATGACTGTTTTGATTATTTCTTCCATGTATATCTCCAAACTATTTGAGTAAAAACATTTTTGTGCTTGGGAGAAAAATACTAAGTCTTGCCTTGTTGTTAAGCGGAGGAAACCAAGGTCCAGGGTGAAGAAACCTTCTCAGTTAGATGTAGTCCCTGGAATGACAGCCTGAGTTCCTGCATTTTATCCTTTTCAGGGACATATAGCACACTGGTTTTCTGGCTTGGACACAGTCTTCCCTGAAGTCCAATCTGGGAAACTTTCCAAGCAGAGACACCTAATTTTGCCAACCTTGCTGCCACCTTCCCCAAGATAGTCACTTCCCAGCATACCAAACATTTCCTCTTTCTCCCTTCCCCCACCCCTCTCCTCCTTCCCTTAGATCTCTTCCTCTGCCCAACATTTTCCTGGCTGTCAGAACTTGTTTCTTGTCAATTGCTTCTCCCTAAGCCTAGATACACCCAATGTGGTGTCCTTGACAAAACACTGTGTGGTGGTGATGCAACAGCGCAAGGTGTCAAAATAATTAGGTAATTAAAGCAGGGGAAGGTCAGAGTTTCTTCTGTTTGGAAAGACAAACACACACACAAAGAGAAAAGCAAAACAAGGAAGCCAATTTCACATCTCCTTTGTTTCTCCCTTGCTCCTTGACCCAGTGTGAAAGCTTAGCACCTACGATCAATTCTGTCAGAGCACTGGAATAAGAACCCACCTGACCTAATATGCGTGGCAAGTTTGAACACCAATGATTAGAATGTTTAAGGTTTCAACACTCCCTTGTTGTTGTCTTGCCTGTTTGTTTTCACACCAGCCCCACCCTGAGCTTCTACTGGTGCAATGGCCCCAGATGGTGGCTCAATGCCATGGATGGGATATTGCTCAAAGGAGTCTGTGGGTACGAAAGGCGGAGCCTCCTCCCAGGAAACCAAGCCTCAAGGTCATCTTCCCTTGGCTCTTATTTGTTTATTCGCTCAACATTCCACAGTTATTAAGAGCCTGCTATGTTTTAGGGATTGTGCTTGGAGCATAGGATGGGGCTGAGAGGATGCAGAGAGCAATATGAAATAGCCCCTGTCTGTCTGGGAGGAGCTTACTGTCTAGGGAGAAAGTGGCCATATGTGCAAATATCATAGTTTGCTGGGAAGACTGGTACCTAACTGAGGTCCGAACAAAGTTCTGGAGATCTCAGAGAAGGAAGTGAACAACTCCCTGGAGGACTGTAGGAACAAGTGACAAAGGAGGTGACATTTGAATTATAACTTTAAGGATGAGTGAGGTTTCTCCAGACAAGAGGAGCAAAGAGGTCATTCTAGGCAGAGGAAGAGCATACTCAAAGGCAGGAAGGATGAAAGAGCATATTGCTTTCTGAGAATGTAGAGTTCATTGATACTAAAATTGGGGCTATGCTGGGGTAGGTGGGAATGAGGAGATATGGCTGAATATGTTGGTAGGCGTAAAATCAAAGGTGTCCTTAACAAGATGTCTGGAATATGGCCTGCCCTGATGGCATCAGGGCACCACTGGAGATTCTGGGGCATAGGAGATGAGAGTAAATCTCTAAGACAGTGGCGGCAGCAACACTCCTCCAGTCGTCTTCCTGCTGGGGGCACACTCTCAGGTCTCCTCTTCTCAACCACCAGTTCTACTTTTCTCAGCCATTAAATAAGGCAGCTTTCAGCATCAACCTCTTCACAGGAAGAGCTCACATTCAGATGGCTGACTCCGGGGACCCACAGACTCTCCCACCCACAGCTCAGCCATCCATGTGAAGTGTAATTGTAGAGTGGTTACACAAAGGGCTTTGGCTTCAGAGTCCCGGTTTTGACTGGCTTCAGATACCGTTGGTTTGAACCTTGCCTCTGCCTCTTATCAGCAATGCTATATTGAGCAAGTGACTGAACTCCTCCAAAGCCTCAGTTTGCCTTTGTAAAATGAGATTGAAGGGTAATCATGCCTTCCTTATTGGATTTTCTTGGGGAGGTAAATCAAGTGCAACACCATGCTAGTCACCAGTTAGCATAAATTTGCCATGTTACACAACACCTGATTCATAGTACATGGAAGTGCTTTGTAAATTGTGTATGTGATAGGCCTTCCAATTGGTGCTTTTTAGCCCTGTTACCAGCTTAACATACCATATGTCTTTTGATAACGTGGCGCTAAGATGTGGGCAAGAGGCTCCCTTGTCTTGGGCCACATACTTTATTTCTGAAGGTAAATACCACTGTGTACCACAGACAAAAAAGCAAATAAACCTGAAAAAGAGGGTGTGGGCACATCTATCATTCAGGATCCAGTACTCACAGCCGGCACAGCCAGACCCATAATCTCAAACATCCATTTTTGTGACAAAAACCACTGAGGCTCCTAGATCTACAGATATTTTGCCCTGTGTCTTTGAAACAAAAGGCAAATGTGTCTAGACGCTGTGAATGTTTGGGAGTTGTGCTATTATGGACTTTGGAGATGGGAGCTGTGCAAGTATGGACTTTGGAGATGGATAATGCTTTGAAGTACAAACAAATATTTGAAAGGTTAAAGCACTTAGGTAAGAGAAATAAAACAATTAATTCACTTGTTAAATCCTTCCTCTCAGCATAAATGTAATAGATTCTTGATAACAAAGTAGTGCTGAGTGTCCATTTTTCTTGCTTCTCTTTATGTTATTATTCATGACGCTGAAGGTAGTCACCAGTTAGCATGAATTTGCCGTGTTACTTATGGCAGTTGAGGGACACTTTGCAAAGTGAAATAATTCATATTATTCTTAAATTTGTGTATATGTAGGTTGAGACATAATCTGTGTGACAAATACGATACAGATTCATAATATTTTCAACTAATTGTCTATTAAAAGCTGGCATTATGAGTAATTTAATGTTCTTAAAGAAATGATTAAATGAGACAGAATTAAAATTCCAAAAAATCAAATTTAAAAAATTAGCTTTACCTAAATAATTTTGATTTAAAATGTTGAGCTATATTATCATTTAATTATAGTTTTCTTTTGAATTTTAACTAATACTTTTTAATATTTAAAGTTTTTTTTTTTGACAATGGCGTGAACTCAGGAGGCGGTTTCTTGCTCTGTCGCCTAGGCTGGAGTGTAGTTCTGCGATCTCAGCTCACTGCAAGCTCCGCCTCCTGGGTTCACGCCATTGTCCTGCTTCAGCCTCCCGAGTAGCTGGGATTACAGGTGCCTGCCACCAGGACTGGCTAATATTTTTGTATTTTTAGTAGAGACGGGGTTTCACCGTGTTAGCCAAGATGGTCTCGATCTCCTGACATCATGATCTGCCCAGCTTGACCTTCCAAAGTGCTGAGATTACAGGTGTGAGAGAAGAAATAATTTTGAAAATGTATACAGAAAGTATTTTTAACAATTTTTTTACATTTGCTTTCATTTGCATTTTTAATAAAAATATAGTCAAATTGTAGGCACTTTGAATACCATTAGAATTGGTCATATTATTTTTTAGATCAGCATTGTCCAGTAGAACTTTCTTATCACAGAAATGTTCTTCACCTGTGCTGCCAAAATGGTAACCACTAGACATATGTGGCTATTGACTATGCAAAATGTGGCTAGTGCAACAGAGGACATCTAATTTTTATTTACTTTTAGTCAATTTAAAATTAAATTTGTATATCTACATGTAGCTAGTGGCCATTGTATTGAACAGCACATTTTTAGATCATTGAAACAGAACAAGTCTAGAGCATAATTGAAATAGAAAAACACAAAAGGCTTGCAGAAAAGAAAAAAGCTGGAAGAGAGAAAGAAATAAAGAGGTGATCTGCCTAATTATTTAAAATAGAAATTATGAGAGTAAGCAAATTGACTTACATGAAGAAAAGCCGGTGTAAACTGGAAAAAAAAACGGAAAAAAAAAAAAAAAGCAGCAGTCGGGTAATATATGACAAAGACAAAGCAAATGCTTGAATGTTAGCATCAAGTTTTTAGAAAAATAATATTATTTAGCTAAGCATAATGATGCATTTTGTGGCACTAGTGGATCAATTATTTCAGGTGAGAACAAGAGAAGATTTCTGGCTCTAGTGGGAATTACGTGGAACGCAATGTTGAAAGGTTCATGCATGTAAGACAGCCTGAAAAGGAACAAAATGAATTTTCATTACTCAATTCATCAAGGTTGCTCCAGGGGCAAAAGTCACATTGAACAACTAACAGTTATGCATATTACTGACCTATACCAAAAAAGAAAACAAATATATCAAAATTAATATCACTGGTTTTACACTGCTGTAAAGGTACAGATTTTGATTTAAGTGATCTAAAAAACGCAATTTTTAGTTTTAGTCATTTATTTAAAAGATTGACAAAAGCAATCCTATAATGACACTCACATGGATGATAAGGAAAAAGGTATAGAAGCTAGATTTTAGTCAAGAATCCAGAAGCATTCTTTGTACTATATATGGACCGTAATTTAAATTTGTTACTGAAAGATGAGCCTCAATTGTGCTAACTGAATTTACATTTGGAACAATTCAAAGATTATATTCAGTATTTTGGGGATCTGCCCAAAGATAGAGCATCCTGAAAAAAAAATATCATATTTGATCTGACAAGCATTCTTGAACATAGGATGGAGAATGCTATGAAAGCAATTTGATATAATAGAGACAAGATAGAACATGCACTAGAAGAAATAAGCAAAACAGTAGAATATCCTCAAAGAAATATTGAATTATAGTCTTTGGTGGAAAAAAATAATTTTGAATTTACACTGTGCCCTGTTATTGGGTATGAATTATTGTTTGCTGTTAATATTATTAGAAAAATGTTATAACCAAACACATCAAAGTTTGGCTTTTTCACTTTTAAATATTGTTTTCTTTTTTTTAATTCAAAGAAAATGGCTTTTCAGGTCATGTGCTCTGGCTCATGCCTATGATCCCAGCACTCTGGGAGTCTGGGGAAGGAGGATGTCTTGAGGACAGGAACTTAAGACCAGCACAGGCAACATAGCAAAACCTCCTTCTACTAAAAAAATAAACATAAAAATTAGCCAGGCATGGTGGTGAGTGTCTGTAGTCCCAGCCGCTCAGGAGGCTGGTGTGAGAGTGTTACTTGGGGCCAGGATTTCAAAGATGATGATGCTGTGAGCTGTGTTTGTGCCACTATATTCCAGCCTGGGAGAGAAAGAAAGAAGGAAAGAAAGGAAGGGAAAGGAAGGGAAGGGAAGGGAAGGGAAGGGAAGGGAAAGGAAGGGAAAATAGAAGAAAGAAAGAGAGAGAGAGAGAGGAAGGAAGGAAAGAAAGAAGGAAGGAAGGAAAGAAGGAAGGAAGGAAGGAAGGAAGGAAGGAAGGAAGGAAGGAAGGAAGGAAGGAAGGGAGGGAGGGAGGGGAGAATGAAAGAGAAAGAAAGAAAAAAAGAAAGAAAATCGTCAGAATTAGAAAACTACAATGTCAAATATGCAATTTAAGTGATATCCCAATAAATTAGAAGAAAATAAAATACCTGGCATGATTACCAGAGACAAGATTCATGTATAAGTAATCCCCAAATTAACTGTATAACTATTTTCCAGCTGCTATAGAACAGCTGGAAAATAGAGAAATTTGCTCAAATTTCTCTCTGTTGTAGAGAAATTTGAGCAAATTGAGCAATATATTGTTTTTAGTTTTGTTATTACATTCCAGCATTTTTAAAAAATGGAAAAAGTTAAGAAATACTGTGGACACTAGAACTGTAACAGCCTGTGTAAATGGTGGTGATGGAAGTAATAGAGATGTACTGTAGAAGCACTTTCCGTGGTAGTGGTGCTTTATCATATGTGACCCATAACACTGCTCAAAAGTAAAAAATAAGATTTATGGTTCATTTTAAAATCTAAGGATTGTTATAATAATTTCTTTAACAATTCCAGCTGCTGTTCTCTCAGGCAAATGGGTGCAAGGGGTAATCTGGTGCTGAACCCTTCAGGAAAGACTTGGAATTTCCTTCTGAGAGCTAGAGAAATGGGACTTTTGACAGACAGCTATCCGGGTCATTAAAGACAGAGAAGGAACATTTTCTGTTTTTTGTTGTGACGATTTCTTTCTCGTTATTGACTTTGGTATTTACTGAGAATACAGACCACTAATCTTCTGTGAGCCCCAAAATATCTGGGTTTTCTAATTTTTGAGATGTTTATCTGAACTAACTCATAGAACTAAGTGACACAGAGACCTGGGCTCTGGTTGTCTGGGAAACATTTGAAACAAGACAGAGGTCTTTTCTCTTAAACGTGACCCCCCTTGATTTGTAAGTTCTCATGCATTTGAAGGGCATTTAACTCCTCACATTCATAATCTTTTCTGGTCTTCAGGTATAGGCTTCATTTTGCATGAGGCATTTGATGTGTGAGAGAAAGTCTATCAAGGGAAATTATACCTAAACATATATCTGCATCCGTATTTATCCCTACCTCTATAGGGATCTGTCCAGTGTTTCTGTCTTTCAAGTATGCAGTTTCAAACTTCTTACCAGTGAGAGAGAGAAATACAAACTGGACCCTTGTTTGAAAATGCGAGTATTAAAAAGAGCCATGTCTAATGTCTAATTCCCTGAAACAGCTGCTGGGTGCAATATGCCTTTAATGCTAAGGTGTTATTCTTTTCAGTGCCTGGTTAACATCAAGTTTTATATTATACAAAAACATAATACCATGATTATGGAAATAAAAAGCCACCCACAAGCTTACTATCTTTACAAATCATCTATTTTCATTCTTTCCTGTCTTTTCCAAAAAAGCATATTTTTTTCACAGTGTTGGATGTGCAGCATAAATATAATTTTGCATTCTGATCTCCTTCCTAGCATCACACATGAGTAATTCCAATGTGGTCTTTATAATGACCTATTTGAATGACTTTAAAATCTTACTTTAGTGGATATACTATAATTTATATCAGCATTCAAAGATCATTAAATCTTTGGGGGACTTTTAAGTTATTTCCAATTTACTTTTTACTTCTATTATCAATATCTCTTTGGCCACATTTCTGCCATTTTTTTTTTTTTTTTTTTTTTTGTCTTCAGTCATTTTCTAACAGTGGGATTGTTGAGTTAAAAGAGATGAAAACTTCATGAAATTGTTGGCTGTTACCTCCTTTAATTAATTTATTTTTAATCACAGTCTTTCTCCTTCATTTAAACAAACTAACTTAGTAACTCACTAATACAGTAATTAACTAGCTCAGTGTTCCAGTTTCCGGGTTTGTTCCTGGTCAAATCCAACTGGTTCACAGCGTCCTTTGCCTTTTCTCCTTCCTGACAATGAACCCTGGTTTGCAGATCTGTACACAAATAAGTTGCAGAGATAACTTTTCGCCCCAAAGCCTGATCACTTCAGAGATCTATTGTCTGACTTCAAGGAATTTCCCATCTGCAAAAGCCTCGATGAGACACAGTTTCAGTGATTGTGAAAGGAGTGTACTGGTAGGTCGGATAAGGCTGGGCTCCTGGCCATCAGTTCTTTCTGTCTCTTACTAATTAGGTCTGTGCCAAGGCATCTTGGGCTCTGCCACCAACCTGTCCCACTGGCTCTTGCTAAAAGGTAGGCAACCACGTGACCGTGGGCACTGGCACTGGCACTTACTATACACCCACTCTTCCTGGAACTGACCTAGGTCCCATGAGGAACCCATTGGGCAGTCAGGCACAATCTTTACCCTCAAGAAGACTGTAGGCTGAGGAGATAAGATATGTGTGCTCTAAGAATATGGTTGAGAGTTTATGATTCCATAGAGGTTCAGAAGAGAGGGATACTCTCGTGGGCCCTAAGGTGGGACTAGAAGGACAGATAGAAATAGAAAAGGCAAGTCAGGTGCACAACTGGAGTCCCAACTACTCAGGTGGCTGAGGTGGGGGCATCACTTGAGCCTAGGAGTTTAAGGCTGCAGTGAGCTGAGATCATACCACTGCACTCCAGCCTGGGTAACAGAGCAAGATCCTGTCAAAGAAAAAAAAAAAAAAAAGGCAGAAAAGAATACAGAGGATATTTATGGTTGGTGCAAAAGTAATTACTGTTTCAGCCCAGTATCCACAAGCAGAGCTTTTGGTGTGATGGCTTGATTGCTGCCATGATCAGCTGCCCCTCCTCCAGGCTCTGCTTACACCTGCACACAAAACAGTATGGCCATGCATAGGCAGGGTTTACCCTGCCACCCACCACAGTTTTGATCTTCAGGTAAGCCTCACACTGTGGGGCCTCAGAGTGTTCGGTTTGCTTCTCTGAGTCCTCCTGAACGTGATTATTAGCGTTTTTTAAAGGTGTTAAATAAAAATTATATAAGGCCTTTGTTGTGAACTACACTCCTGCACTAGGTCCCAACAGACCAGAGTAAAAAATCAAAATGCATCCATGCTATAACTCCACATCACCAAATCTAAGCTAAGTTGTTATCTGTCTGGAGAATCAGAAGAATTAGACAGCCAATTTCCCAAACAGGCCAGTTGACATCTTCAGGTGGCATAATGTTTTCCCTTTTTAAATCCTTACACAAAAAAGGTAGGCTGAACATGGATAGAACAGGAGGTCATCATGATATTGAAACACACCAGGTGCAGAAGGATAAATATCAAATGTTCTTGCTCATGTGTGTGCTGAAGACTTCGATCCCCTGGAGGTAGAGAGTAGAACAATAGAGGCCAGAGGCCGGGAAGAGGGTATGTGTAGTGTGGGGCACAGTGATGACAGGAGATTGGTTAATGGGTATAGGAATGTTCCTCCCAACACATAGAAATGGTAAATACTCAAGATGATAGACCCCTAAATACTTTGATTTGATCATTACACATCTATGCATGTAGCAAAACATCACATGTACCCTGTAAATATGTACAAATAACATACATAAACAAAAATTTTTAAGACAAACTTAAAAAAAGGCATCCTGAAGTAACATAATGTTAATCAATCAGTTATTTTTCTATTGTTCTGTCTAAAAATAACTAATACAGTCTTTGTTCTTTGCTCCTGCTTTCTTTGGCCCTTCTCTGTCTATAAAGCAAATCTCTTCTGCTCCTTTCACTGGGACACTTATTTCATTTTACGGAATGGAGTGTTGCTGGATTCTAGAATTGCAAATGAAGCCAACGGAGATCTTTAAACTAAATTTGTTGTAATTTTGTCTTTTGATAAAAGAGATTTGATCATCTAGAGTTCACTAAACCCAAGGATGTTTAAAGTGAATGGAGAGTTGGCCACATGCCCGAGATTCACCTATTCACCCAGGCATTACCGTGCAGGCTGTTTATTTCATAATTTCTCAGGAGAAACTGTGGCAATAGCCAGATATAACAGAGGTGACAGATGAGTCAAGGAGAGAGAGTGACTCACAGGCAGCCATCTCTGCCCCCTTCACTGGCCTCCCTGAGCATGCCAGCGTCTGTGGAGACTTAGACTTCTGTTTGGATATTGCTTTAAAGAGATTAAAGGATCTGCATTCCTGGAAGCCTCCTTAACCATTTCTGCCCTAGGCCCTTCAGACCATGTCTCAGTTCATTCCTTTGTAATGATATGAATTCACATTCCTTGGGAATTTTTTCTATGCCAGGAATTAACTCTGTCTTTTACACTCATTATCTTTTTTTGTTTTGTTTTGTTTTGTTTGAGACGGAGTCTCGCTCGGTCGCCCAGGCTGGAGTGCAGTGGTGCGATCTCGGCTCACTGCAAGCTCCGTCTTTCCGGTTCACGCCATTCTCCTGCCTCAGCCTCCCGAGTAGCTGGGACTACAGGCGCCCGCCACCACGCCCGGCTAGTTTTTTGTATTTTTCAGTAGAGACAGGGTTTCACCATGTTAGCCAGGATGGTCTCAATCTCCTGACCTCGTGATCCGCCCACCTCAGCCTCCCAAAGTGCGGGGATTACATACACTTATTATCTTACTTACTTCTTACCCACTGCCACACAGATAGGATGACTATTCTCACTTTACAGATGAGGAACCTGTGGCAGAAAGAAAGTAGCCCATGGTGAGCATAGTAATACCTGATAGAGCTGGGATTTGAAGATAGGTTGTCTGACTCTAGAGCCCATGGCTCTGGCTACTCTGGAAGTCTGCCTTCTTTAAACAGGTAAGTTTGGAATGTCTACCTCACAAGACAAACCCAATAATCTCAAATAGCAAGTCAAAGTTGAGGATCCTTAGAAGTGGCTTGCAATAGAGCAAGAAACCTAGAGGAGAGGAAATTAGTTAAGGAATATTTTTAGGCAGTCTTCTTCCCATGCAGGCAGCCACAGAAGGCCTGGCTCGTGGAATACATCTCAATAGTTCTTGCTGGTGGTTGGAGGAGGTCAGTGGTCCTTAGGAAGAAAGAGAAAACAACATTTTTGGAAAAGGCGGAGTCAAGCTGTTTAACAGCTCTCTTCCAGACTCCACTTCTCTGTATTTCTTGTGCAATGCTTTTTTTTTTTTTATTTCTTTTTCTGGGGGCGGGGTGGGGGGAGTTGTGATGAAGTTTATCACCCTCAAACACAGCTCCAATCATATCTCCTACTGCTCAAGAACCTCCGAAAGCAGTTTCCCATGACCTCAACCAGCAATCTTCAAACTTCTCTATATATTAACCCTAAGACTGAAAAAGACTGGCATGTGCACCTCAATAGATTTATGGTACCTGTGTGTGCCTGTGTGTAAAACCATGCCAACAGATTATGCGCTTCATAATAACAAATTAAAACTGGAAAGTATAACAGAAGACACGAACATGAAATAAAGAGTATTTTTAAATGCCTACTATTCTTAATGACATCTTACTGTCTTTTCTACTATCTCAGGGCATAATCCACACCTTAAACAGGGCTCATCATTAATGATAGTGAATGTAAATCCATACTTGAAGCGTTCTTCCTGAAAATTTGATTTTTTTTTTTTTTTGTTTACTGTTTGCTATATATGATCAGGTCATCATTAGTTTTATCCTCCTCAAAATGTGGCTGAAAGAAAGCAAGGATAGGAAAAAAGTCAGCTCTGCCATTTTCTTATCATTTGCTTGTGTTCATTTTAAGTGCTATTCTCAATCCACAAGCTCTTTGCTGAAATCTTTTAAAATCACTGGTCTATTCCATGGCTTTTTATTCAGTTAAATCTAGATAAAAATCCATAAACCCATGAGACTAGATAATTAAGAATGGTGGTGTGGGTACCTTGCAGACCCTCTAGGGCATAAAATTTCTACCCCTCCCTCAGAATAGCCTTAGTTGGACATGGGGCAAGAAACTGTGCGAACAGGCATCTAACAAGGATCCCATATTCAATCCATATATGAAATAATAGTAATCTTAAACTTTTCCCTCTTAAAAAATAAAAGTAAACGTAAATGAAAATTTGTTATGATTTGCATACCCTTCTGAGAGCGCACACTGAACTTTGGAAATCTTTGATCTACCAAGATAGGATTTCTTAGGCTTCCAATATCAGTGACCTACTTCTTTGGCCACACCTCCAATCATCACCAATCCTGCCCCATTCCATGATGACCCACACACTCAACTATACAAACACATGGGGTTAGTCATCTTCTCTGGAAAGTTTCTAACCACGTGACCTGGCTCAGGCTGTTCCCTCTGCTTGGAACACCTTTGCTTTCCTTTGCTGCCTTTAGAAATTTTACTGAAAACAGTACCATCTAACAACTTCTTACTACATGCTGGACACTGTTGACAATTCTAGGAGGTAGGTGCTATTATGAGAAAGCTGAGGAGTAGAGAACAGTTCAAAGTCAATCAGCTGGGAAATGAGGAATCCAGAAAACAAGCCCATGAGAGCTGCAAATGCTCATACTCTATCACTGTAGGTGTGTTTTCATCTAATTTTAATCTCTGAATAGATAAAGTCTTCGCTAAACCCTTCCCTTCTTTCTACTACTAGGGAGATGGAATTAGTTGCTTCCCTCTTAAGTTTCCACATCAGCTTGTTGGTAAATATCATACAGCATTTACTTCGCTCTGCCATATACTGTTGCTATTTGTGTACATGTCTCATATCCACAACTATACAAGAGCTCTTCAGAAGAGAAACCGCACTGGATCCTTCACGGCACATAGCAGAGACTTAGTAAAGTAAATACGGTTATTGAATGAATGAATTAATGGATAGATGGAAGAATAAATGAATGGATGGGGAAAAACAAAGGTCATAGTTTGGGTATCATGTAACTTGAAATTTCCTGGTGTCCCGAGAAGCACACTACATTCTAGTATGGGCCTGCAATAGATTATAAAGATTTCGAACTTCAATGGGAGACAAGATTTCATTTCTCAATACTTATGAAAGCACTTGTGAGTTATCTTACCCTTTAATATGTAATGGCTAGTTGATAAAATCTCAAACTTGTATCTCTGTAATCTGACATCGCAAAACACTGAGTGCATTAAAGAGCTGTTACTCTATTTCGAACTTACACCTGAAACCTTGAATGACTTGAAAAGGATTTTTGGATACACCATTTTAATGTTGGTGGTAATGAAAGTCATTTACAGAAGAAATTTTAGTTCATTTTATATTGAAATTAACAAACACACACATTAGAGTTTAGGAATTTCTCTTCCTTAATTTTATCGATTCAGAAACTGAGACTTACAGAGGTGAAGTGACTTGGCCAATAATCACGTCATCAGGAAGTGACAGAGCTCGTACCCAGCCCCAACCTTTGAGACTTAAGTCCCATGCTGTTTCCCCATTCTGCTCCTCAAACACAAAATGAGTCCTAGAATGTCAGATATTTGAGCTATTAGAAACTCTTTACTATGAGCATAGAGTGAATAGCCCCCTTTTAGTATTTTGGAAATGCCATTCTGTATAAATCTGCAGCCTTGAGCATTCTTCGTAGCAGGGGAGGGACTAGCAGGCATTTAATCCCTAGATGACTAACCAGAAGCCCAGTCCATCTGTGATAAATACTCCTTCCAAGGGCCACAGGTGTGCACGCCAGAGCAAGCATCCTCCTTTTCCACCTCAGTGCTGAAACCATCGTAAAATCATTCCATCCTCTGCTTGGTCAGTTAATTCTTCCTTCCTTTTTTAAAAAAAGACTTATTAACATTTAACTGTGTTCTCATGCAGAGGTACAATAGAAAGTGCTCTGATGATAAGCTGCGCGGTAAAACAGGCTGTCGGGCAGGTACCTACTAGAGTCAAGGATGTGAGGATATACAGAGAGGGTCTTAGTCTTAGTTCTCTAGAGCTGGAAGAGAGAAAGGCAAAACCCAAAGCCTCCATGCTCCTTTTCTCACCTTCCCTAGATGTGGCATCCACACCTGGCCAGACAAAAACGATAGACTCCCTTGAAAGAATGATTATTAAAGCTACCTTCAAGTGCCATCCTATAAAAGTGGTGGAAGTGAGAGTGGAACCTAGAGGACAGAACTAGAGAAGAAGGGTGCACAGTAAAAGCAATATGTTTCCCATTCATTATGGAGCAGAGCTTCCTGACAGATACGCAACAGAGAAAAGGGCTGCTCTCTGGAGTAGTGAGCTTGCTGTCACTGGAAGCACTTCATCTGGACGATCCCTCCTTGAGAGTAGTATATAGGGCAGATATTAAGAGAGTAGATGGTTTGGTTTCATCATTGCTAAAACACCCCTTCCAGCAAAAGCATTTTGCATTTCTCCAAATATTCCACACTTGAATGCCTAGGGAGATGGGTTTAGACAAAGCTCATCTGTTCCGTAAAACTTGGCCACAGTACAACGCCTGCTGCCTGGTCACAAAGCATTTTATAGACAGCTGTTTCCACCCCTATTTCAGAAGCATGGTGAAAAGGGAATTCAGAGACAGGTGAGGGGCCTTCCATTACGTGAGCTTGTGGGCAGAGCTGCCTCATGCCTGAGCCCACACACTTCTCAGTTGGATCTCAGCTCAGTGACTTCTAGCCATATGAAATGATCCCATTCCCCTGGGAAGCCCACTACCCCTGGGAATGCCTTAGAAAATTTTTTCTAGATTATAAAGTCACACAATCGCAGTGTTTGAACAGTCTCAGAGGTCATGGAGTCAAACTCTCTGGAATCCACAGGAAAGCAATGTTTCCCACTGACTCCAGCTGAGAACTCATAAATGGAATGAGCCCAGTGGAATCCTAAGGAATTCTGAGCCGAGAAATAAATAGGGCAAAAGCCACAGCCAAGTCTTCTGTAAGCTTATCCCAAGGAAACACGAAGCCAGTCTTTACAGAGAGAAAGGGCTGAGTTCCAGGAGAGGGGAAAATGTTTAATGCGTTGAGGTTGCAAGTGTTTGGGGCAACAAGGAACAAAAATGACACAACGGTCAAGCATGGTGGCTCACGCCTGTAATCCCAGCACTCTGGGAGGCCGAGGCAGGTGGGTCACTTGAGCCCAGGAGTTCAAGACTAGCCTGGGCAACATGGCAAAACCCTGTCTCTACAAAAAATACAAAAATTAGCCAGGCGTGGTGGCACGCCTGTAGTCCTAGCTACTTTGCAGGCTAAAGTGGGAGGATCTCTTGAGCCCAGGGAGATTGTGGCTACAGTGAGCTGAGATTGCACCACTGCACTCCAGCCTGGATGACAAAAGCAACACCTTGTCTCAAAAAAAAAAAAAGACACAACTAGGAGTCATCTTTCTTTTGAATGGTCTGCATTTCACAGATGAGAAGTTAGCAGAATCTAGGGGAAAGCAATGAACTGGGAATCAAGAAACAGGCCACCACTGACTTGCTGTGTGACCCTTGAAAGAACTTCTAACCTCTCTGAGTCACAGTTTCCTCACAAGGATAATAGTGTGTGACCAGGTTGATTGGGGGATCAGTTGAGATAACAAACATGAAGCACTTTTAAGTGGTAATTTTAGACAAATGGAAAATGCCAATATGATCAACTCTGCCTTATGTGCTTTTTTAGTGTCCCCAGGCAAAAGAAGTGAGTTGATATTATTATTCCCTATTCTCAGATGCAGAAGTCAAGGCATAGGGATGTGAACATACGTGGGTCATGTTCCATAGTACCTGGACCAAGAGAAGAGGTCTCTCTATGTTGAGAAAACAGCAATGCCTTCCCACAGCATGGTACTTCCTCTCCTTCTGAGAATGATACTGTTACATAAAGGTTTTGGGTGGTGCCCCAGACCACGGAGATTTCCTTCTGCCCAGCTGCATGAGGCACACATATCCTGGGATGGTATTAGGAAGATGGCCACTTTCACATCAACTTATGTGCTCTGGCACCGACCTGTCTTCTCCCCACGCAACACAACTTCCTACCCCACTGCTACGGGGATGATACCTGCTCTTGGGTAAGGCATGCATACCCAAATGCTACCTCAGATCAGGGAGGTAATATCTGGCCTCAATTCTCTGCCCTTAAAGAATCTTGCAGCCAAATTGGGTAAAGAGTCAAGACCCATCAATGTGCTTTATTCAGGAGACCCATCTCATGTGCAAAGACACATGTAGGCCCAAAATAAAGGGATGGAGGAATATTTACCAAGGAAATGGAAAGCAAAAAAAAAAAAGCAGGGTTTGCAATCCTAGTGCCTGATAAAACAGACTTTAAACCAACAAAGATCAAAAAAGCCAAAGAAGGGCATTACATAATGGTAAAGGGATCAATGCAACAAGAAGAGCTAACTATCCTAAATATATATGCACCCAATACAGGAGCACCCGGATTCATAAAGCAAGTTCTTGGAGACCTACAAAGGGACTTAGACTCCCACACAATAACAGTGGGAGACTTTAACACCTCACTGTCAATATTAGATAGATCAACAAGACAGAAAATTAACAAGGATATTCAGGGTATGAACTAAGCTCTGGACCAAGCGGACCTAATAGACATCTGCAGAACTCTCCACCCCGAATCAACAGAATATACATTCTTCTCAGCACCACATCGCACTTATTCTAAAACTGACCACATAATTGGAAGTAAAACAGTCCTCAGCAAATGCAAAAGAATGGAAATGATTATAAACAGTCTCTCAGACTGCAATCAAATTAGAAGTCAGGATTAAGAAACTCAGTCAAAACAGGACAACTACGTGGAAACTGAACAACCTGCTCCTGAATGACTACTGGGTAAATAACGAAATTAAGGCAGAAATAAATAAGTTCTTTGAAACCAATGAGAACAAAGACATAGCATACCAGAATCTCTGGGACACAGCTAAAGCAGTGTTTAGAGGGAAATTTACAGCACCAAATGTCCACAGGAGAAAGCGGGAAAGATCTAAAATCGACACCTAACATCACAATTAAAAGAACTAGAGAAGCAAGAGCAAACAAATTCAAAAGCTAACAGAAGACAAGAAATAACTAAGATCAGAGCAGAACTGAAGGAGACAGAGACACATGGACATAGGAGAATGAGAACACATGGACACCAGGAGGGTAACATCAGGGACTGGGGCCTGTCAGGGGGTGGGGAGTGGTGGGGAGGGAGAGCATTAGGAGAAATACTTAATGTAGATGAAAGTTTGATGGGTGCAGCAAACCACCATGGCACATGTATACCTACGTAACAAACCTGCACATTCTGCACATGTATCCCAGAACTTAAAGTATAATAATAATAAAAAAGAATCTCATAGCCATCATGTATTGTATACAACAGACCTCAAATTAGTCTCCCACTGCTTCTCCAACAGTGTGGCCTCTTCTATGAACCCACGGGTTTCCCCAGCATCCCATCCCCCAGCCCTCAGGCTTCTCCTCCCCATCGTCTTCACTTCAGAAAGAGAAATGAAAAAGAAATTCAAGTGACTCATCGGTCCACATAGGCAGGACTGGGAGAGGCGGAGAGAGTGAATTTGTGGGTCCAGATGAATATTTCCGCAGGCCTCTTGACTGCTTCACACGATCTGCTGCGCTTCATGAAAAAGAGGATATAAAAATCTGAGTGGTGCCATATTGTCTCCAAAAGCAGCCAGAGTGAAAATGAAGTGTGACTGCCGCCTCCCCAAAACGCAGGGCAGCTCCTGCCTCACATCCACAAATGTGGTTCAGCAGGCTGCCTTGCCCTGCCTCAGGAAGTCTACATGGTGGGCACCGGGGAGCCCCAGCTACCCTCCTCACAAAGGGCTATCCGGGGCCTCAGTACCAGGCCCCCTGGATACACAGCAGAGTCTACTGGGGGCACTGAACAGGATGCCAATGCAGGGGTGCCTTCTTGGAGGCTCATCCCACCAGCAGTGCCAGGTTTGACAAGCCGCACAAATCTACACCCTTTGGCCACCTTGAGAACTTTGCAACCAGGAATTCTGACTGAGCAGAGTGTGCATGGCTAGGAAGAGTCAGAGTGGGTGGGGCCTTGCCCCTCCCTCAATCAGAGGGACTCTACTTTAATGTACCTTACATATTGGGCACCTGCCTAAGATTTCACTGGAAAAAATCGGAGCCCACTGCAGTTACAAACAAAACAGAAACAACCTGGAAGACCCCAGTGGGTCTAGCCCAGTGGTTCTCAAACTTGAGTGTGCCTCAGCATCTTCTGGAAGGCTAGATAAAACACAGATGGCTGGGCCTCTCCCCAGTCTCGCTAATTCACTATTGCTGATATTTCACTTTTCTGTTTTTTGTTTTTTTTTGTTTTTGAGATAGGGCCTCACTCCCAGGCTGGAGTATAGTAACCCAATCACTGCTCACTGCAGCGTTGACCTCCTGGGCTCAAGCAATCCTCCCACATGAGCCTCCCAAGAGGCTGGGATTACAGGTATGTGCCACCACACCTGGCTAATTTTTCGCTCTTTTGTAGAGACAGGGTCTTGCTGTGCTGCCTGTGTCTCTAATTGGTAAACTCAAGTCCACCCCAGCCTCCTAAAGTGCTGGGATTACAAGCACGAGCTACCACACCCAGCCTGATATTCTATATTTTTAATAGGCTGTCATGGGATTACCGTGTTGCTTTCTGGGGACCAACATTAAGAACCACTACTCTAGCCCAGCTTTCCTTTTAGATGCCAGGACAGGTGATTCTTCCAAGGTGCCTCAGCAACTTAGAGGCAAACTGGAATAGAGTCCACTCTCTGACAGCCCCTCCTGTATTTTCTATCCCACCCCCACTTTATCCAGGGCTTTTCTATCACACCTGCTCCAGCACAGCAGGGCCCTGGGTAGAGAAAACTGCTCCAAGCTGGCTTTATCCCATGAGGAAAGAGGCACTCCTAAAGCAGAGGCCTTGCTCAGCCCACCCGTGTCCCCCATTTTTGGAAGTGGCACCCTACTCCCAGGTTTTCAGGATGCCCCCTCAAAAACTTGACTTATGCCTTCATTCCTTATTGAGCCTTCTGTGATTTCTTTCCTTTGTTCTTTCACCGAACACATCCTTACTGAGGCCTTCTAGGTGCTGCGTGCTGTCCTAGATCCTGAGAAAGATATAGAGGCCTGTGAGAGACAGGCTCCTCCCCGCCTTCAAGAACTTTGCAGTTGGGTAGGAAAATAAGCCTCATCAAGTGACTCCACTGTAAAGGGGAAAGAAGGGAGTGTCTCAAAAGGTGTGTGAAGGATGAGGAATGGGGAAGGGCTCATTAGGCTGGCAGGGAGCTGTTAGCAGAGAGAGGCATGGACATCAGATAAAGAGGACATAGTCAGTGTCAGACATTAACAATGAAATAATAAGAAATATTTATTGAGTATTCACTGTTCACCAATTGCTTTACATCTTTTATCTTCATAACCATTCCTATAGGAGGTGCCATTATTAAATTCGTGTTTACAGATGAGGGAACTGAAGCTCAGAGAGGTCATGCAACTTGCCCAAAGCCACACAGCTACTCAAATTCAGGCTTTCTGGACCCCGAACCTGATCGCTTAACTCCTACTATACAATCTATGACTACTATACCATCTCTTACTCCTGTACTATCTTACTGCTCTCAGCAAGGGACAGACAGCTAGCACCTATTCAGAGGGCAGTGAAGAGCAGCTTTCCTGAAGCACTTGACAAGTGTCAGGGGGTGGTTGGAATACAGGAGAAAGACAGGTTGGGACTGAATTTATGGAGAGGCTTGACTGCCAGGGTGAGTGATTTGTACCTAACTCAGGAGGTTGTGGGAAGCCCCTGAAGGATTTTGAACAGGAAAAGTACATGTGACACAGCTGTGTTTTAGGAAAATTCCTCTAACAGCAGTAGGCAGATTAGGTTGGAGTGGGAAGACATTGGTGATGAGGAGACCACACTGGAGGTTCCTGCGGGATTTCGGGAGTGATAAAACAAAGGCCTGACTTAGGGCAGGGTGGCAGAAATACAGCGAGACTCAAGGACAGATGCTCTCCTCACCACTGTTATTGTAAATAATTTTAACCACTGACCACATGCTTGACCTGTCTTAGCTCATGTCATTCTCCTGGTAGGCTGCTACACCAGATTGCTTTCCCGTTGACTTTTCTTGCCCCTTCTTCGTCTCTACTGATGGCTCCCCATGGCTGGCAGTTTTCCCGTTTGGGGATCAGGGTCTCAGACCTCTTCTTGGAATGTATAAGAATCACAGGCTAAGAAAACTCAGGATCGAGGAATCATGATCCCTCTCAGAACTGTTTATTCTCTCCATTCTGAAGCTGATGAAATGGAGGCCTGGAGAGGATGAGTAACTTTTTATATCTAGGAAGTGATGGTGCTTGGACCAGAGGTGGGAAATCTTTCCCCACCTGTTAACATCATGCTCCTGTTCTCCTGCTTCCTGGGTCAGGCTGGAGGCCCTGCAGCTGTCGGGGGTGCCAGATGGCATCTCAGTCACCAGGCTGGAGGGTGCCTGAGGACCCTGTGGTCAGCCCCAGCTGGCAGCACCACCTCCCAGCTGGCATTGTGGGCACCCGGGTTCAGAGGGGCTGAGTGAAGGAAGCACGTGTAGCAGAGGGGCAAGAATGCAGGTGACTCACGCCCTTTGTAGTGTGACTTACAGCTGTCCAGGGGGCATCCCAGCCTGCGTGAGGCAGTTGCCATCTTTGCTGTCAGAGAGTCTCTCTTGACCCAGGCAGTCACTGACATCAAGAGCAGAGGAGACAGTTTGGCTGTAAAATGGACAAACAGTGCAGAAGAAGCAGTACCCGGCTGTGAGCGAGGAAACCTCGACCCCTTGCAGCTTTGCTCTTGCCCTTTACAACTTTGTGACCTTGGGTAAGAGGTCACCTGACCTGAATGAGCCTCACTCTTCTCATCTGTTCACGGGTACAGTAATCTTTGCCGTCACTATCTTGGAGATGTAAAGAGTGATCTGTGGGCTAGTGCTTGAAGGAAAAAAACAAAGCCTTCTGCAAACCTAGAGAATTCCAAACATGTCATTACTATTATCATGATTCGTGCGAATACTAGTATCATTAAACATTCATTCCAAAAGGAAATGTGATGATAAAATGTTAACATATCTCCATGAGGGGTACCGTTTTTGCAACTGTTCTATAAGTTTAAAACTACTTCAAAATAATTTTGTTTAAAGTGAACGGTCTTTTCAGTTACCTTCTCTTCCATGCAGCCAGGTTCACTAGGCAGCAGCCATACCTCATTCAACAAGAGAGGACAATCTCTGCCCTTATTGAGTTCACGTCCTAGGAGGCAAGGGCAAATCTTAATCAACACAATAAATATGCAAATCATCTGCTGCGTTCGGAGGTGCTAAGTCCTATGAGGAAAAAACGCAGAGCAGCATGGAAGAGTGGGGTGCAGAAGTCCCAGATTTGTAGTGGGGAGCAGGTACTGACTCGCAGGTTGATATGTAAATAGCGTGGTCAAGGTTGAGCCTGATGGAGAAGGTGAGATTTGAGCAGGCTTGAAGAAGAGGAGGCTGTGAACCGAGCATATACTGGTAGGAAGAGTGTACCAGGGGAGGGCAAAGCACTAAAATAGGAGCACATCCTAGGAACAAGGAGGCCAATGTGGCTGGAGCAGTGTGGTCAGCTACTGGGGTACCTGGGAGAGCAATGGGAGATAAGTTCAAAGAGGCAATACAGGGTGAGTCTTGTAGGGCCTGGTAGGCTATTTTGAGGACTTGAGTTTTTTTCCCAAGAGTAATGGGATACCAAGGCAAGAATTTGAGTGAGGTGTGACATAATCCAATGCATATCTTAAGAGGATTATTCTTACTACTGTGCTGAGAGTATACTAAGGGGCACAGGGCTGAAGCAGAGAGAAGCAAAGGTTGAAGAAGGTAGTAAGTGATCACAATATTCCAGGAAGAAATGCTGGAAGTTTGGATCAGAAGGATAGCTGCAGGTGGGGAAAAACGATTAGATTCCGGATACTTTAAAAGTAGAGCTGGCTGGCCATGATGGCTCACATCTGTAATCTCAGCACTTTGGGAAGCTGAGGTGAGTGGATCACCTGAGGTCAGGAGTTCAAGACCAACCTGGCCAAAGTGGTGAAACCCCATCTCTACTAAATATAAAAAATTAGCTGGGAGGGGTGGTGGGCACCTGTAATCTCAGCTACTTGGGAGGCTGTCATGAGAATTGCTTTAACTCAAGAGGTGGAGGTTTCAGTGAGTCAAGATTGTACCACTGTACTCCAACCTGGGCAACAAGAGCAAGACTCTGTCTCAAGGAAAAAAAAAAGTAGAGCCAACATAAGTCTTTTAAGTTTTTTGACCTAAAATCCATCTCCAAGGCCCTTTCTAGCCCTAAAATTCTTTGACTGCACTACAGTATCATCATCGTCTCCTCAAACCCCTCTGCCCAAGTGCAAAGAGACAGACAGACATTGTGTTACTTTTACACTTACAGATAGAAATTCTCTCAAGTGGCCTGAGGTTTCTGGGATGACGTTTGCTCAGTCTTATTTCATGCCCGAGTATAAATACAGCATGCAAGAAAAGGTTATCTTTCCCTCAATCGGAGGAACTGCCAAGCACAGACCCAACCCACAGTGACTATGGAGAGGACAGAAATGTCAAAAAAGAGAAGTATGAGCGTGAAATTGCACTCCCTAATGAAACACCTGGCCCCCAAGAACAAAGTCCATCCTGTCACTGTTCTTGACTGACAGGTGTATGATCTGTCACTTAGGCAACACCTCTTATCTGCCACTTGGTCTCCCAAGCCCAGGGTTTCCCCTTCAACCTCCCCTCCACATTGCCACTAGACACATGATTCCCAAGAGCAGTGGAGTGGTCTGTGCTGGCATTCTCAAAAGCGCTGCCCTGGCCCACCAGTACTCATGCTGGATCACAGCTTTACGAAGGACCCTCTTCTCTAGAAAACCACCTCTTGCTCCCCTGGATCCCCCAGTTACTGGTAGAGGCCATCCAGGTGGGAAGAAGGGTGAATTCAATTTGGAGGAGCTGCAATCTCTTGACCTCAATTCCACCTTGGCAGTTTCTGTGTGATACAGCCTTCTTCACTTCCTGCCCTAATTGCTGTATGGTGTTACCATGGGCTGTTAAACAGCTGCCACCTTCTACCCCAGACTTAAATGCCATCCAAGGGCAGGTAAAAATATTTCTCTTTTCACAGAGATTGCTGGAAGAGTCTTCTAGAAGAAGCATGCTAGGAAATGTGCAGCATCCCAGGGGCCCTTCCAGTGCTCTTGGCCTGTCCGGCTCCCTTGCCTTGTTCTTCGGGGTTGGTCACCCTGCCAGCTCTCCTTCCCACAACCACCCCTTCTGTGCTTCCTTCTTAAAGTGTATGGGTAGGGCTGAGAGTTTTATTCTGGAATCATGGAGGAATAGAAAACATTTCAGCTGAAGGGGGCCTCAGCACTCACTCCTTTGTTTAATAATCAGTGGAACCTCTTTCTTTCACCTCCCAAGTAAACCTGATCTGGAGTCCCAGTATATGAAGTATACACAGGCAAAGCACCTTTGGTTGAAGATGGGTCAGAAATCCTGCTTTAATTGTCCTCCAACCACCCTCAGAGATTTGGAGTCCGAGATACCAACCCCATAAACTCCTAATTTTTTTAAACCTTTTTGTTTTGCACATGATGATCCTCGAGGTAGAAAGTTTTATCCCAGCTCACTCAGTCAGTCAAAAAAGGGGCTGGATTAGGACTCCAAGTTCCTGATATTCAGCTCAGTTGGTTAAAAGAGCTCAGGCAATTACTTCCTGTTAACCAGGTCTGACAAAAGACAAAACAAAATAAAATAAATAAGTAAAGTGCTCAGGCGTAAGACCATCAGGTGCAAAGATCTCAGGGCTTGGCCATAGAGCACTGGGACTGCTGGTGGCCGTGGTACCAGAATTGCTCTTCCCAGCTTACCACAGCCAATGGCATTCCCATCCTCCCATCTACTTTCAGTGAGGTCATGTCAGCAGCTTGACATTGGCTGTGGTGGGAAATTAGCAAATACCACAAGAGGAGAGATCTCCATCCTCTCAAGAGCTGGTAATGAAACATTTTCCAGCACACCACTGGCTTGGGGGTATGCAGTCCTGTCTACCAAGTCCTGAAATAGACCTTCTTGTGGAATTTGAGATATTCAGGGTCCAGGTGCAGCAGCTTGCACTTGCAATCCCAGCATATTGGGAGGCCAAGGTGGGCAGATCATTTGAGGCCAGGAGTTCAAGATCAGCCTTGCCAACATGGTGAAACCCCATCTCTATTAAAAAAACAAAAATTACCTGGGCATGGTGGTGTACATCTGTAGTCCCAGCTACCTGGGTGGCTGAGGTACGAGAATCACTTGAACCCAGGAGGCGGAGGTTGCAGTGAGCTCAGACTGTGCCACTGCACTCTAGCCTGGGCAACTGAGCAAGACTGTCTTAAATTAAGTAATTAATTTAATTAAAGACATTCAGGGACCAGTCATGATGCATCACTCAAGGAGACCTTTGGAATGGTCTCATCCATAAATGACAGACGATAATGTCTAAAAATCTCACTGATAAGGTCTATGGGCCAGGCAGCTGGGTGGAACAAAATAGAAAATGGCAAGGAATGTGGTGAAGCACGACTGTGTATTAATTTGCTGGGGCCACCATAACAAAGTATCACAGACTGGATGGCTTAATTTAGTGTCTTACAGTTCTGAACACTAGAAGCCCAAGATCAAGGTGTTGGCAGGAATCCTTCTGAGGGCTGGGAAGAGCGAAGCTACTCTATATCTCTTTCCTTGGCTTGTAGATGGTGTTCATGTTCACACGGTGTTCCCCCTGTGAGCCTGCCCATTTCCATGTTCCAATTTCCCCTTTCTATAAGGACGTCAGTCATATTGGATTAGGACCCACCCGAATGACCTCATTTTAACTTGATCAGTTGTGTATATTCCCCATCTCCAAATAAGGTCATATTCTGAGGTACAAGAGGTTTGGGCTTCCACATACGAATTTTTCAGGGAAACAATTCAATCCATAACATATGGCAGGATGAAAAGAAATCTGAGGGTCAGATCTGACGTGCTGACTGCCGTGATGTAGTCTACTTGCAAATTTTATAGGTATGGAAACTAAAACTCTCACGGAGAAGCAAGTGGCTCTCCAAAGGTAGTGGGCAGAGAAAAGCAGAGGCAGCCCTTCTGATTCCCCGGCCAGGGCCTCTCTATGCCGCTTTTGGTCTCCCCTGATTTGGGGCACGATTTCACTAGTTGGTGCATCACCTCAACACTCTGGAAGAGTCTGTAAGCAGCCGGAGGGCCAGGATGTCTCTGCCCATCTACAAACTGGCAGCGTGGGTGAAACACACAGATGTTCAGAAAGCCCGAGTTGAATTTCATCGAACTCAATGATTTGTCCTTACCAGAGATTCTGGGCACTCCTGGGCTCAAGGTTACTTTCTGGTACCTACACCATAGGTTACTTTAAGGTCTTTATTTTTCTGGTGGTCCTTTTTTTTGGTTTGTTTTACTACAGACTGACAAAGTGGAGATAGAGAGGACCAGCATTAGAACTCCAGGGTTCACCCACTCTTGTTGATAGTAATTGAGACAGCAAGTCAGATCATTGTTTCAACTCCCAGACCTACTAGATCTATCATATACCAGCAGTTTGATACCATACTAACCTACTCTGAGTCTCGTATTCTTATCAGAAAATTGGGGCTAATAATACTTAGCTTGCTAAACAACTCATTCATTTGTTCATTCAACCAATATTGTGGGAACTGCTCTGCGTACTGGCCTCATAACAGTGAAAAAGCAACATAGTCCCTTTCTCCTGCCTTTCAATATGAGAAACAAACCACAGTCTATTGTTCTATTCTGTGATAACACATCACAGAAAAGTACCGGCTGGCTGCTGGGGAAACAGGAGTAGGATAATCCAGCTGAACTTGGGCCCAGGCTGAATCCTGAAGGGAAGGGCCATCCAGGTGAAGAGTGGAGTAGGAAGGAGCAAGTATTGTCAAGGGAGCAGAAGGGGTCCACGGAAATGTGCTGGGCATAGGGATTCGCATGCCTGAAGATCTAGACGAGAGAGAGTATGGTGGTGAAGATTAATGAGATATGTATCACATCGTGCCTGGCACTAGAACACGCTTGGCAAATGCCTCCTGCCCTTTGCTTTTAACAACATACCTATAGATTTTATTTCTCATCTCCAAGACCAGAAATGTCAGCATAAAATGGAAAAATATACGTTAGTAATATGACTACAAAATTATTGAAATCCATGCCCTTATTTATGATATTCTCAACAAGGCATATTTATTTGTTGGAAAGGCAAGCATTTTATTTTTCAGATACATGAACTAAAATCATTTAATCTTAATAAAAAAATAAAAATAAATAAATATATTTATGCACGTGCATTTCTTTTTTTTTGCACGAAACAACTACTCTTCCTTGTCCATGAAAGGAAGAGTAGTTACTACCATCTGACTTCAGATTGTCATTGAATACAAATGTTATTGTTTGTTCTGTAGCCTCTCCTTATCTCCACACACCTTTCAGTCTTTGATCCCAGGCTTTTCACATCAGAATTATCCACTGAACTCGAGACTATATTGCAGAAGCTTTATGAAACATATACATAATAGGAAACCCGCTAGTACCCATTAGGGTATGTGCACACCAACAGAAAACATATTCCACCTTTACTTAAAGTAATATTGGCCTGTGTTGCACAATTTAATATTATCATCTCAACTGACTTATTGTCTAGTAATTGAATACCAGTGTGAACAGAGACAAAACTAGGTAGAAACATCATGAGATATTTTGATAAGCAGTCAGTATTTTTTCCAGATATGTGCATAAGCACTGAATATAACTTTTCCTTATTTCCTTTTCTTTTCTTTTTTTTAAGTATATTTCACTGTTAATAACTTGTATTTGTCTAGTGCTTTGTCAATCATAATGTACATCCTCATTTGTTTCTTCACAGTATGCATGAGGAGGGTGGCTATTTCTTTTTATTATCATTCTCATTTTACAGTGACATAAACTTGTTCAAGGTTGTGTAGGTTCTAGGCTGGGTACGGTGGCTCACGCCGGTAGTCTCAGCACTTCGGAGGCCAAGGTGGGTGGACCTCCTGAGGACAGGAGTTCGAGACCAGCTTGGCCAACATGATGAAACCCCATCTCTACTAAAATACAAAAATTAGACGAGTGTGGTGGTGGGCACCTTTAATCCCAGCTACTCGGGAGGCTGAGGCAGGAGAATTGTTTGAACCCAGGAGGCGGAGGTTACAGTGAGCAGAGATCACGCCACTGCAGTCCAACCTGGGCGACAGAGCAAGACTCCATCTCAAAAACAAAACACCAAACAAACAAAAACAAGATTGTGTAGGCTCCAAGTGACAAAGTCAAATGTCATTCCAAAAAATTCTGGGAGCTAGAAAATCTCTTCCAGATCTCTTCCACTTCTGAATTTTGGTAGCATAAAAGCTCTATGAGGACAGAGACCTTGCCTATTTGTTTCAGCATTGTATCCCCATTGTTTAGTCTAATGCCTGGAAAGTCTAAAGAACTCAATCAACAGTCATTTGGGTTCAACTGAAGTCTGTAACCTGTGTTTTCTTGTAACATCAAGAGTTGATGCTGAAGTGATTTTATGTTGAGGAATGCTAAGCAGCTGGTGCCCAAGAAGGTAACAAACTAAACCCTATATAAGACCCAAAAATATATGGCATATATCTGTGCCAGAGCAGCAAAAATAGCACCCACAAGAGTGTAGCGATTCATGGTACAGACAAACATCACCACTGCTTGGGACTGGAGGTGGGGTGAAGAGGCTGGTGGGATATCCCTGATTCCATTCTTGCTTCTTCGTTTCCCTAAAGATATCTCTACAGGATGCTGGAGCTCCAGGGGTCTCCTATAATTTGGTCTGAAAAATTCACTGGGTTTTTCCAGTCTGTTAATACTTCCTTCTTAAAGCTTTAGCTTCTCAAATTGGTACGCATTTAATTCAGTTGCAAAATTAGTTGCTTATTAGTATGACATATTAAACTAACGATTTACCCATAAATAGCCCGCTATAATTTACACAGCATTTTCCCAAGACAATCATTTTATAGATAAGGAAGGAAGATCAGGGGAGTTAAGTGTTTTTCCCCAGATCATACAACTAATAATTTACTGCACCAAATTTGGGTCTATTAACTCAAGATCTCCAAGTCATTCCAGTATGACACTTCCAATGTGACACTGGGGCTGCCTAACAAACAATCCATGAAAATAATGGGCTATAAGAAAAGCAGGGAAGCCTATTTGCTCCTGCTCAAAACCTTCTTTTATTCCCTCTGAGTTCCCTAAGCACAGCCCACTCTTTCCCACTCCCCATTCCCAAATCTCTCCTGATTAGGCCTGCAGTGACTAATGGTTGTCGTAGCCATGGTCTGTGAATTTTTAGGGTGGAGTTGGAGGACCTCATTTCTGAGCACTTTTCCCTGTAGTCACCTTCATAAGAACGTGGTCCAGATGTGCTCTCTCAATATATTAAAAATTAAACTCATTGTGTTCTCCCCAAACTTTCTCTTTGCCTATAGTCTTTAGCTCTGTCCATAACATGCTCACCTGCCTAGATGCCTCAATGAGCAACCCAGAGGACATGGTAAGCTTCTCTCCTCCACTTTCTTTCTCTCCACCATCCATTCTGTACAACTGGTTGAGTCTTCCTCTGGGGTGGTTCTTCAGTACATGTCTATGTCCTGACCCTAATGCCACTTTCAAGTCCTCATTGGATCTCATTTGGGTTTCTGCAATATAGCTGCCTAACTGGTCTGCCTGTCTTTCATTTCCCACCAGTCTCTAAAATGAGGAGTATAAGGTGAGACTCTGCTGTGTACACAGTGCAAGGAGCAAGGCTGGGATCCATGTGTAAATGCTATATAATTTTTTTCAAGATCAAGCAGCAGACAATGCCCGTATGTATGCTTGTTTCTGTCCTCTCTTACCAACTTCCTCCCCACCTTATTCTCATCACATTACCTTTAAAGAAACCACACTGTTGAACAACAGTTGGGCATTCTAAAGCCGGACCCTATGCTTGGTCACAAAAAAATGGCATCCTGGCCTAGACAAGCAGGAAGATCATAGACAGCAACACCTCACAGGAAGTTGACATGGCCTCAAAACACACATTACACTTAACATGCTGGGCAGGAGCTGGGGCTCCCCAGGATGTTTCCAAGCAGAAGTATCCAAAGAGTTTGTCTGCAGCCCCCTTAGGGGCACACAGTCTGTTTTGAATCTTCGTTAGTCTTTCTTTGTTCACACTCCCCTGCTCTCTGGGGTGCTATTCCACAGCAGGGACTGAGTGATGAGAAACGACCACTAGGTTTTGGAACCAGAGGCCCCTGGTGATCATGGTTAACTCTCTTCACCTCTTGGATCAGTTTTCTCACCTGTTAAATGACATTCACCAAACTCTCCTCGAGGGTCACATTGAGAACCAAGAATCACATAATATATTGAGGTCGATGTCTGAGAGGGTGAGGACATTGGTTTTGGAGTCAGAAGACCTGGAGTTTAGGTTCAAGGTATAATATTCACTATCTAATGTAGGCCCAGTCAGTGAGCTTCTCTGAACCTCTGCATCTTCATCTGTTAAATGTGATTAAGACTATGTCTCTCATACAGGGCTGTTGTCAGGGTCAGGTGAGACAATGCCTATGAATCATAAAGTACAAGACACATCTAATGTCATAATATTATTCTAGTTGTTACGGAGTGCTTTCTGGCAGGTAGATATTATATCACGGCAGAGTTCTCTTCACAGCCTAACTCAGCATCTTGCTTGTTAGAGGTGCTCACTGTACATTTGTTATCTGAGGTCCATCACAATGAGTCTCTTGACCCTGTCTGCATGGGGAAAGCATGCCCCAAGAGCATATGTGATGCAGGGTTGGAAAATCCCAGAGAAAGGGATCCTGGTTCGTCTGGAGGTGGCCTCTTGCTTTGGGTGGTCAAGACACCAAACAGTGGTGCAAGAACTGCAAGACAAGACAGATCCTTCCAGGTGGGGAGCACTTACAGAATGCCTAGGAGTGTTTTGGTTAGATTGCCTGTTTACATGTGAGGGTACTCACACATGTGTTTCTGGTGTGTGTGTGTATGTGTGTGTGCATGTGAAGAGCAGAGAGCACTGGTGTCTTTGACGCATTCACCTTCTGCAGCCAAGTCAGCCATGCCTTCAGTGGAGCTGGGGAAGAATAGAAAGAGAGCTGTACTGGCATCACAAAGCCTGTGCTTTATCCTGGCTCTGCTGTGCTTCTTCTAGGCAGGGCTTCGGTCACATACTTTGTTTACCTAAGTCTAACCTTACTACTCTATAGAATCCAAATTGCCTCACAGATGTCTGCACAGATCACAGCAGGTGTTAAGGAGCAGAAAGCTCTCTGGGAAATGAGAGAGTTCCCTTATTACTACAGGGACACTGAAGCACAAGGGAGACCATTGTCCCCAAAAGCCCGGATCCATTTCTACCTGTAGCACCACTGGAGCACCTGCTGTTGGAAAGATTTTCTTCCACAGCTTCTGAGAACTGTGCTCTCCCATGCCATACAGGGACTCACTGAATACTAAAAACTCTCAAAGGTTTTTTCAAGGTGGCAGAATTATGAGTAATTTAATTCTTTTTATTTAATTTCCAAATTTTCTATAATAAATATATACTGCTTTTCAGTTAATGAGCATTCAAAATGGGTAGCAGCCAAAAGTTCTGAGGTAGACTATTTTTTTGTTAAGTTAAAGACAGAAATTTCATCCCCCATATCCAAATCCTTTTGACTCTACCTGCCAAACATACCTTCTCCTCACTAATACTTCCCATGCTCCGATAAGATACACAGAAATTCCTCAGCCCGATCCTGCTGCTTCCTGGATAGGAAACCTTTCTTCTGGGCCTGCTCTCTAGTCTGCTAGTATCAGTCTGAATTGGAGGATTTATCTTCACAGGCCTTCAGTTTTCTCATCTTGAAATGAAAGCTTGAACTTGATAAATTCAGAGATCTGATCCAAGTCTGGTAATGAATAAAAGCCATGAACTCAATTTTTACAAGCTTTTCTCATCATTGGCTTATGTGGAACATCTACATAATATTGATAGCAAATATTGATGATGCAGTGAATGTGTTATGGGTTTTCTCCTTTTTTTTTTTTTTTTTTTTTCTTGAGACAGAGTCTCACCCTATTGCCCAGGCTGGCATGCAGTGGTGCGGTGTCAGCTCACTGCAACCTCCAACTCTCCCAGGTTCAAGCGATTCTCCTGCCCAGCCTCCTGAGTAGCCAGGACTACAGGTGCGTGCCACCACACCCAGCTAACTTTTTGTATCTTTAGTAGAGACGAGGTTTCACCATGTTGACCAGGCTGGTCTTGAACTCCTGACCTCACCATCCACCCACCTCGGTCTCCCAAAGTGCTGGGATTATAGGCGTGAGCCACCACGCCTGGTTGGGTTTTCTCCTTTTGTGTAGAGCACTTTAAGTGGCACGAAGCCTCTAGACCTTCCAGACCTGCCTCCCTTCTGTGTCCTAGAAGAGCAAGACAGGCATTTGATGCTGCTGTTGTAGCATTGATTTTTATTTCTAACCAATTTTTTCTGTATATTTTGTTTTTTATCTTTTGTCTTTTATTTATTTATTCCTTTTTATTTGTGTGTGTATGTATATTTATCTTTGATGTATTACACGTAAGATGAAGGCCTTAAATTTTCCTGTATGTAGAAGGGAATAAGGAAAGCTCAATTTCATGTTGAACAGCATGATACTCTGATTTGAAATCCAAACTTGAATTTTTATTCTAGTCTGATTTAGAAGTTGATGGCCACGTTAAAAATTATGAGTCCCAGCCCACATTTACTATACACGAACTATTGTTTTGAAGTCATATTTCACCATTACATAAAAATGAGGTGTTAAACACTAATTGCATACCAGGCACCTGTGTGGGAACTCTTCCCTCCAGAAGCCTCAGCCCTCCACTCGGGGAGACCCACAGGAGAGAGCTCCACCCAGGGTGGGGCATCTATCTGCTTGGGCTAGGGAGAAAAGCAGGCTCATCCAGTGGTGTGAGGCAGTGTCAGTATCTACAGCTCCCAGAGAGCACACTGATGGCTTTCAGGTGATGCATAACTGATATGTAAGCAGGTCTCTTGTCCACTAACAAGGCATTGAATATGGAGCACTTACAATCTCAACTTCCAGTCTGGAAAGCATGTCATTCAGGGTACAACAGGACCCTAGACCCCCAAGCTTCCATTTCCATCAACCCTCTTCAACTTTGTAGAAAAGTCATTTTCTCTTCAAGCTTAGTATATAGATCTTTCCTTCACAGATAAGACTTGCTCCTTCAAGAAGTCACCTAGGGAGGGTGAGGGCGTTAGCTCTGGGGCTGGGCTGTCTGTTTCCGAATCCTGGATTCTCTCCTTCCTAGTTGTGAAAGCATAGGCAAGTCTTTTAACTGTTCTGGTCCTCAGTTGAGTTGCCTTGTCTATAAGATGGGAAGAAAAATAACAACTCTGACTCCATCAGGTTGTTGTAAGGATTAAATAGAGCTGAGAATAGTGCCTGACACAAAGTAAGCATGCAATACATGTCAGTTGTCCCCATCAGTGGGAGAGACACTTGTCAATCATGAAAGTACAGCCTGTTGTGTTATATGCTTCAATAGAGGTATGTGGCAGGGAAATGATTAATTCTGAGGGATTCACAGAAGACTCCTGATCCAGTTAGTGTTCTATCAGACAAGCAGAACCACTTTGCGTGATACAGGACAAGAAATTTACTGTCAGATCTTCCTGAGTACAACTGTAGGAACTGGCTGTTGCTTCTGAGTTTGTGCTGGACTTTAGGGGAGGCAGTGGAGAAAGAGAAATGGGAATGGAGCAGGAGACAGCAATGATGGTCTGGACCTTGCCAGGCACACTAGCGCCTATTCCTGTCTTTCACTGCCTCCAGCTGAGAATGTTGGTGACCTGCAGAAAAATCTGGTGACCTTCCTCACAGAGCTATTCATGCTGGCCCAGGATTCAGAGAGGTAGGAACTGGAGGAGCTGAGGTCTCAGCTGCTGCCCCACCTAGACCAGGTGAGCCAGCAGATCAGAGACGCATGTGTAAGACACCACAGTACCGGGCGTCCTGCACCAACCTGCTAAATGTTAAAACAGTAGCTTCACTTCTATATTTCAAATATTGTGCAAAATATCTCTTGTGGCCAACGCTAATACGGATCTCTGCAGGGAAGGGGGTCTGAGAAATGTAGCTCCATCTTATCTAAGTTGACCCAGCATAAATTAACCACATCTCTACAAAGGAAGCAATGGAAAGGGTTCTAAAAGAGTAATCGTTTGCTATGAGAACAAATGAGAGGATATTCTGGGTCCAGGGAAGGTAGTGTTTAGAGCTATGAAAAAGTCTGCTGCATTCAGGACATTCATAGTGACTGCAGCATAGGCATTTTGCTACTAGGCCATGGAGTTAGCCCAACATAACAATGAGTCATGGTAGTTAGAGGAGGCACAGATCTAGCTATCCATTGAATCACATTTTTTCATTAACAAAGACTAGTTTCTTTTTCTTCTCGCCTAATGTCTTTCCCATTACCAAGGTAATTAAACAATAGCAGTGGAAGGAGCATTGAGCCTGGAGCCAGGAGACCTGGGTTTTAGTCCTAGCCTTGCCCCATGCTCTGTTGGTGACTTCAGACAAGTTTTTCACTCTCTGAAGTGAAATCTCCAAAAGGAGAGATTGGAACAGAAGTGATAGCTAAATCTCTAGTGTCCCTTCCAACTTTAACATTACCTGGTTCTTGGCAATTATACGATGGCAAAGGAGGCACAGTAATTTTCATTCTGGTGAAAGCCCAAACAGAAAATACAGGGCTTTCTGTCACATCACTTCACTTTTATTTCTAGACCTTGGAAGCTGGTAAAATGGAGCTACCCATGGTTTTTCCTGGAGTCTAGGCCTGGCCTAGATTAGGTGTCCAGGCCCGGCCTAGATTAGGTATCCAAGGTCAGCTCAAGGCTCAATCTTATTTGTCTTGGAAGTATTAGTCTTTCACTGTGCTGGAATCATCCAAGGTTGTCAAGAAATGTTGGATGAATGAACACATGGGATCTGGTCCTGGATTGGTCTATAAGCTTAGAGATTGTTTGTATGGATGACTTTGATGGGACCCTATACACACGTCCCCTCTTAGGGGAGACTGTGAATCAGAAACAGGTTCTTCAAGTCCACTCTAATATTGTCCTATATCCCTAGGAGGATTACAGGATTGAATAAATGGGGAGTGGGTCAAGACAAAGGCCTAGTGCATATGTGAAATTACGCAAATTCCAAACAAGAAATGGCCACCTGGCCCTAGATCTTATGGACATACTAGTAAATATTTCTGAATGAAATAATTCTCGACATAGGTATCTATCCTTCCTAAATTACTGGGGGAAAGTCAGACTACCGCCTCAAATTTTTTGGTCTGTTTTCAAAGATGTTCAAATGTTGCAGCCCAGGGAAGCTGTGGTGGTGGTCTTTGTCACGTCCAATAAAATGTTCATGTATTTAATTTTATTTTCTTATGGAAAAGCACTTTTGCTAACAAACAAGGCAGTATTATTTTATGTATGCAACCTGTAATCGTAGGAAACATAAGCTTTGGAGTCAAGAAAGCTGGTTTCAACTCTGGGCTTTATTGCTTAATAGTTGTGTATGTAATGGATAAATTATTTCATCATTGAATCTCAGTTTCTTCGTCTACACAAAGGGCATAATAACACTGTTTATATATCTTAAAACAGATGGTACATATAAACTGCATGGCACATGGTAAGTTTTTAATAAATACCATTTATTTTGCTTATTATTTTTCAAAAAGTAAAAATAATAAAGATATCATATTTCTGAGTGCTCTCATTGTCTGTTATTAGTTTGTTGTGTTATATGATTGCCCTTGCAAGCAGACAAGTACTGCAATCACCAAGAGCTTGAAAAAAATTTAAGAAAAAAAAGTATTGTTACTACTATTATTATTTGCATACAGATTGCCAAAACACTTCCAATTTTGGAGGCAAAACCCATTTAACCTTTAAAGTTTAAGAATTCTGAGGGTGTATCATTGTGGCTTTGCACAATCATAGTTTACACGTGAAATAGCTCTGAACCTTGTGTTCTAGATCCATAGGCCACAGCAAGCTGAAAGGTTCTTAGAGGCCATCCTAAAGCCCCTTCTACGGGTGAAGAAACTGCGACCCTGAGACAGAAGTGGCTTGCCCAAGATCTCCCACATGATTAGAGACAGTGTGGAGACTGGAATTTGTATCTTCTGATTCCTCATCCAGTAACAGCTTGTTGCCCCAGAGCCTTTGCTGACTCATCATGTCATCTTGGAAAATTCCCCTGACTTCTGTTTACTGGTCTTTCTGTGAAACAAGAGATGCAGAGGATAACTCATGATCCATACCTCATGCAGATGTCAGTGGATTTCTTAGGAGTAGGCTGCAATACACATTCGGCTCTGTAAAACTGGGGACAATCCATTAATAATTCATAAAAGACACCTAAGTATTACAAAGGGAAGTGGTTTGTCATTGTCAGATGAAGGAACCTCCTTTCACGTGGTGGGGCAATTCAATGTTTTGAGGTCCGTAGTGTACCCAGTGACCCTGCCTGAAGTCACTTAACCTCTCTCAGACCCACTGTACTCAACTGTAAACTGAAGAATATGGCCCAGAGTATCATTAAGTTTTCTTCTAGCCCTAATATTCTCATGCGCTATCAGTTACTTCATTTGAGAACTCCATGGTGGACTAACTGCACTTCCCAATGATAAGGATCCATAGCAGCTGAGAGTAACCAGGAAGAAAATCAAAAAAGCTAATGAGAATGAAATTTAAAGTAGGAAAGGAGTATAGATTTCTCTTTAAGCATTGCCTGTCCAGTCTAGAAGTATTACCATGTAAACATACACTAAGATCTCTTAACGTTGAGTAAGATTTCCAGTCAATGTTTCAGAAGGATTCCAGGTTTCTTGTCTATCTTCTGGCGTGGGGTGAGCATCTTTCTATGGACTCAATCTATGGACAGGTATTGACAAGCTATAATGAAAAGCCAGGATACATGGATCCAGGCCAGGACTTAGGATCAGTTTTTTGGCTTTATTTAATCTCACTTTCTCTGGGTATAAAAGACAGCATAGAAGAGAGCTATAAAGCCTGGCTGGGAAGTTGCAGAGGCCTATTGCTGGCTGGCTATTGTAGCCTCAGCCTTGCTGGTTCCACTGAACCTCGATTTCTTCCTCTGTAAGACAAAGGGGTTGGTTAGATGCTCTTTAGAGTTCATTTAAATGCTAGCCTTCCACTTTTTGGCTCTCCTGGGTTTTCAGAGCAGAGTCTCTGAAGGAAGCATCCTTGACCAAGCTTCATTTCACAGCCCAGAGATCTCCATTCCTGTTCCCTCAGGGGCTTCGGCACAGGAATTGTGTTGAATCCATTTGCAACTGAAATCTGTTCACTGCAATAAGTATTTGTGTTCCAATAATTTTCTAACAGCTTGTAATAAATAAAGCCAAAGGCATTCCTCAAGGAACTGCAATTAAAGATGCATCCATGGTAGGGGGTGGAGGTAACAGGGGATCTGGAGGAGGGAGGCAAGGCTTTCTCTTGAAATCCTGCTAAGGACAAGCAGCTACAGCTCTGGTACCCTAAAACTGCTGAACTGACAATGCTTTAATGGCATCACCTCTCACTAGTCTCAGTTTAATATGTTCCCTGAAGGAGTCCTTCGTCTGTGGAGACAGGCATAAGCTGGTACATTCATAGCAAGTCTTCTTTAAAATGAGCCTAATGAGTTTACTGTCACTTCAGACGGGTTGGAAATTAATCTGTGGATGAAAGAGTTAAATTTCACCAGCTTGAGCTGTGCAGTGGGCAGCCCCAGCTGAACATTTGAGGAGGGAACACGCAGAGATAGGCAAAGTTCTTCAGGTTCAAAGGCTTGTTTTAGAAAAGAATCCAAAAAGTTCAGATGCTTTTGCTGAAGCTTATCTGATTTATTCAAGCTGGGGATGGGAGAATGCAGAGGCATTTGTGGAGCTAACCAAACGTAAGATGTGTTCTTGCTTTGCTCTTGCTGCCCTAGCTTTTCAGCTTATGTGTGTTTTGAGGGAAATCTAATCCACATGTTTCAGATCCTTGGTATTGGAATGTATGAAGGTGCTGGCTGGTCGTACAGCAGCTCAAATGACCAGGTGATGAGTAAGCAGTATGGAAATCATCTGGGCGAAATACACCACAGAATGGAGAAGATCAGTCATTTCCTCAAGTACAGGCAGAGAACAAGGCAGAAAACTGCGGGGGTTCAGGAAAGAGAAACAAAGTGAGAGGACACCATGTAGTCTGTGATCCTGTGTACAGCTTAGAGGATGTGCATGAAAACCTGAATTTGGAATTAGAACACACAAGCTTGAATGCTTGAGCAACCATAGCCTCAGTTTCCTCACCTGCAAAATGGACATTTTGATCAAGAATCCCTGCTTCATGCGATTGAGAAGACTAAATGAAATAATGGTGATGAAAGTTCTTGGTTCCGTGCTTGGTGCAAAAAAAAAGGCACTAAATAAATATTTATTTTTTAATGTTTAATTTAAGTAAGATTTAATGCAAATCCTGGTTCCTTTGTGTGTTCCCCAAACTGGTTTACCCTGTCTGTGATGCAAAAATTCTCATGGTCACTCTGAGAGCAGCAAGAAGTACACTATCTCTGGAAAACAACATAAATCGGTTTACATATTTTTTTTCCACACTAAACAGCATGATTTCAAAATGCTGGAAAAAGCCAGAGCCAAAGTAAATTCCCCCAACCTTTCTTTGTCTCTCTCTCTCTCTCTCTCTCACACACACACACACACACACACACACACGAACTTTTAAACCCTGCAAATCAGACAAGTGAAAAAAAAAAGAAAGAAAGAAAAAACCCAGCCTTCCATTGCTTCACGTCGTATATATATCGAGTTCACTTCACAAACACAAGGTGCACTGTCAGAAGTGCCTTGGGCAAAGTTTGTACTTTGCTTGAATTCTAACTTTTGTTTACCAAGGTAATAAACCGGCCCTCTGCTGCACCAGGTGTAAAGCTATTATGAAAAGGCATATTTGTATTTCACCCCACCTCAGAGGTACGGTATGTGGGACATCATGCGCTGTAAGAGCAGCCTGGATTTATTTACAGAGAGAGGCGCCCAAGCACAGAGAGGAGTGTCTCCAGGCTGGGAAAGGCTGAGCCCCTGCAAAGAACTGGTCATCGAATCTTCCTCTTTCCCTTCAGCTACCTACCCCTTCAGAAAACAGCGCCTGCCCTCTTTGCAGCGATGTATCATCCAGCCTGCCAGCGACCCTCCAGGGGCCTTTGCAGTCTCTGCGTAGGCAAGTTACGTCTTCCTGAGTTTTTTTGTCCTAAATTTTCCATCCAATCTATTATTGACAAGCCGTGTACAGCCAGATTAGAGTGGGCAAATGCAGCAGCTGAGGAAACTTCTCCTACTCTGTGCCTGAAAATCTCCACGAGCTGTTCTTCCCCTTCCTTCACAGGAGCTGGTCATAGCCTCATGGGCTATCTGAGGCCTGGGATGGATGGGAGGAAACTTCCACCCAAATCTCTGACTGAGCTAAATGGCCCGGAGCTCGCTCTAAATCATCTACTGAAATCCTGGCACAGAAAGGAGGAAAGAATGTATGGAAAAGGGCAGACTTAGAATGCCAGGGCCATTAGACTGGGCAAGCAGAAGAGCTACGAAGGGGGTCCCTGCATTGTTGTTGATTCCAGAGAGTCTGGCAGACCACCCAGAAACTTGCATAAGGCACACAGCAGCAGCAGTGGCATGCCAGCTCAACACGTCAGCTGCATGACACAGGCAGTTTTCTCAGTCCTCGGCTGGAGCCTGGAGCCTCCCATTTGTCTTCTGGGAGGTAATTCCAGTTTCTTCAGAACTTTGGGTTCTCATATTTCCTAAGCCCCTACTAGGTACAGAAGCTTCAGCCAGGGAACTAGCCCATCTTAGGCACTCAATAAGTATTTCTAAACGATGACTTGGGCTGGGTGCGGTGACTCATGCCTGTAATTCCAGCACTCTGGGAGGCCGAGGTGGGCGGATCACTTGAAGTTAGGAGTTCGAGACCAGTCTGGCCAACATGGTGAAATCCCGTCTCTACTAAAAATACAAAAATTAGCTGGGCATGGTGGTGGGCGTCTGTAATCCCAGCTACTCAGGCTGAGGCAGGATAATCGCTGGAACCCGGGAGGCGGAGGTTGCGGTGAGCTGAGATCACACCCCAGCCTAGTTGACAAGGTGATATTCCCTCTCAAAAAATAATAATAATAATGAATTAATTCTAGCTTTATCACTTTAAACAGTAAAATCTTGAGTAAGATCCCTCTGTGAACCCATATTTATTGTGTCTAAAATGGGAATTGTAAAAGTTATTACCTTTCCGATTGTTACAAATGAGAAGCAGGTGAAGAGCCCTTGGTAAGCTTGCAAGAAGTGCACCAGCATTGGTGGTCACAGTCATGTCTAACACGTCCTCATACTCGTGCATCTTGACCATGCTTTGCCAGTCGTTGTCTCCCTTATATTGCCTAGAAACTCAATGCAGCGCACATCCATTGAATGACTACTGAGGTTTAGGCACAGTGGAAAGCAGAGACTGTATAGAGATTGATAAAACATCAATGACATCACTTGGACTCGGGAAGGGGAACATCACACATCGGGGCCTATCATGGGGAGGGGGTAGGGGGGAGGGATTGCATTGGGAGTTATACCTGATATAAATGACGAATTGATGGGTGCTGACGAGTTGATGGGTGCAGCACACCAACATGGCACAAGTATACATATGTAACAAACCTGCACGTTACGCACATGTACCCTAGAACTTAAAGTATAATAATTAAAAAAAAAAAAAAAAAAAAAAAAAAAAAAAAAAAAAACATCGTTGTCCTCAGGGAGCTTAGTAAATGAAGAATGAGTGTTGGGAAAAGACGTTTCATCACTGAACACATCATTATTAAGTGTGCAACAGTCAGTCATTCAATCACTATTCATTGAGGGCTAATTATGGACCAGGTACCGTTCTTGGCATTGGGCATTGTTTTAGTTAGGGTAGCCTCACGTAATGAGTCAACCCAGAACTTATTTCTTGCTCATATAACAGTCCTGGAGGAGAATGTAGGTTGCTGGGGCAACTCTCCTTTACTTAGTCATTCAAGAGGCTAGGTTTCTTTCATCTCATCCTTCCACTATTCCCTGGGGCCTTGTCATCATCTGGCAGCAGGGGGGACCGTGCTGGAGTGTGCATGGGAGGTTTTCACAGCCGGGCCTGGAAGTGGCACATGTATTTCTACACATGTTCCATTAGTTGGAACTCAGTCACACCTAACTACAAAGGAATCTGAAATGAGCCCTGCTCTATTTTCAAGAAAAAGAAAGATTTTGGTGAACATCTAACTGACTGATACAAGGATATAGCAAATAACAAGATCGTGCTCCCATCCTCAAGGGGCTTACAGGTTTGGGGAGGTTATGCTACCGAAATAAACACATAACCAAGATCACCTCAGGTACTATGAAGAAAATAGAATAAGGAAATGTGACTGTCATTTAAGGTGAAGGGGGCCTTTCTTAGATGAAGAAAGCAGTCGTCTGACTAAATAACAGTCTAGCTGACACCCAAATGATGAACAGTTATCGGTTAAGAGAGAGACAAGAGGAGAGGAGTCCGGCAGAAGCTACAAGTGCAGGGCCCTGAGATGGGATGTGCCTGGCATGTTGAGAGCAAAGCAAAGACCAGGGTAGTGTGTGAATGAGGGCAGGACACACAGAATGAGAGCGGGAAGCTAGGCAAGGGCCACATGATGAGGGGCCTTAGAAACCACGGTAAAAACTTGGATTTTAAATAATAAATTATATTTCAAGATTCATGGCGACCAATGCAGAGAAGGAATATATGCCAGTCTGGCAGGAGGGGGGACCGTGCTGGAGTGTGCATCGGAGGTTTTCACAGCCAGGTCTGGAAGTGGCACATATATCTCCACTCATGTTCCATTAGCTGGAACTCAGTCACACCAACTACAAAGGAATGAAGGAATCTATCCTCGGATTCATTAATCCATTCATTGCTCCTCGCTGGTTCTGCTGGCAACCGCAGAGGGATGACCCTTGTGTATCTCAAGTACCCACATCAGCTGGCTTCCCCCTGGACACAGCCAGTGGGAGACATTGTCAGGAGACAGAAGGGTAGGAAGCAGGAAGAAACTGGGTTTATTTCTCTCTCTTTCTGCCTCTGCCAGTGCCTCTGGCTGGTTCTATCCCTACCTATAGCTCCAGCTTCTACTGGACAGGCCCACCATGGTCCAGTTTCTACCAGGTGACCCTGGCTTCTGGATTCCAGTAACATGACCTCCTTTCTTTATCTCTCTGGCCTAGTCTAGCAGCACCAGCATAATAACTTCTGCTATTGCTAATGTCTGGGTTGGCTTTTTAACTTCTTCCACCACCTGTGTAGCTAGTGACCTACATTAAATTCCCTCTGCTTAGACACTTAGAGTAGCTTCAGTTTCCCTAGTGGGACCCTGATGACTGATACAAAGTACAAACCCCTTGCTGTGAGAATGCCCTCTCTGCTGTGAGGAGAATGCCCTCTCAGCACCAGGCATCAGGCCTGGCACACAGGAAGTCTACAGTGAATACATTGCTGCTGTAACAACACAAATTTATTCTTTTATAGTTCTGGAGGTCAGAAATCTACAGTGGGTTTCACTGGGCTAAAATCAAGAAATCCATAAGGAAAAATCTGTTTTCTTGCCTTTTTCGGATTGTAAAGGCTGCCTGTACTCTTTGGTTCCTGGCCCCTTCTTCCATCTTCCAAGCCAGCAACAGCAGGTCGAGTCCTTCTCAAGATACCACCACTCTAATTCTGACTCTTCTGCTTCCCTCTTTCCTACTTACGCGTCTTTGTGATTGCACTGGGGCCACATGAATAACTGTAGATACTTTTCCTGTTTTATGGTGAGTTGCAGCAAGCTTAATTTCATCTGCAACCTTAATTCTCCCTTGCCATGTAATATAACATATTCACAGGTTCAGGGCATTAGGATGTGAACAGGACGTGTACATTTTTATAGGGCCATTATTCTGCCTACAGAAGAGTGTCTGAGTAAATAAGTCAGAATGGGAGAGGGGAGGCTATGAGGGTTTGCTAAGGAGACAACAACAGAATGCCTTATACTGCATGTAGTAAGAACTCAATGCCTGTGAGTTGAAATGAACATAGAGACATAGAGGTACTTTGAAAAGGGCATTTGGGTCCCCTGGTTTAGAGGTTCTTTCTAGGATGCTTGAAGCACGGCTCGCAGTTGCACACCCCTGAGAGTGTACTTTTGTCTGCTTCGCCTGGAAGGCAATGCTGGGATACAGCTCCTGTTAGTCTCTCACCCAGGATGGCACGTAGGTTTCTTGTTTTCCCAAAGAAAGGTTCCCTTCGGAGAGGGGAGTGGGTGAAGGCAAACTGTTGGCTGCAGCACGTGAGGCCCATCAGTTCCAATTCAGGGACAACTGGAGTTGATGCAGGCGTTCCATCCAAATGTAATCAAACGCCTCCTGTTGCCAGACGATGTGCTATTCAGTGGGGGGCTGGTGAGGGTTGTTGTGAATCCGAGATGCCTTCTGTAACTTTATCAGATGGGTACTGAGAGGAGAGGAAGGAGAGCAGACAGGGAAATTCACTTCACTGGTAAATAAACTTCCAAACCAGCAGATTCCTGAAAAGCTCTTGAAACTGCCTACTGGGGAGAAGATCCACGATGAGACCGTGGGTGGTGAAGACTCAGGTGGGAGGATCTGTGGCAGTGTAAGCCCGTGGGGCAGCACACACAGCCCAAGACCTCGAGGGAAACCCTGGATCCCGCTCCTCCTCTTCTTTATGTGTTGGGGGTGGGTTGGGGGTGAGTTTGAAGAGGACAGAGTTTCGGTAAGTATAGAATGGCTTTCTCTATTTTAAGCAAGATTTTATGGAAATGACTTTCTTTAAACTGTTTCATTTGAACTGGAATTCCCCCACCCACCCCTCCTACGCTTCCTGCCCACCCCCAGCACCCTAGGGCAGAACAAGATGAGGAAGAGTCCTTGCCAGGTCTGATCTTGGAAGAAGGTGAAGCCTGCCTTTAGGAGCCTGGGATGGGGGTTAATGTCTTAGCCGCTACACCGCCGAGACCTGCAGACTCTGATTTCTATGTTTCTGAGCTTTTCGAATCACTTTGGTTACTGAGGACATCTTTGGGAAATCTTGGGGATGGATGCCTGTTAAGGGAGTGTGTCTCGGTTGAGTACCTCCAACTACTGTTGTCAATTTGAGAACATTATTTAGAAAGAGTTGTACTATATAATTTTGCTTATGTAACTGGCATAGAGGTAGTATAATTGCATCTTTTTTCAGCACAGATATATTGCATTAGGGACGTATTTCCTTCTCATAGCAATTTTTGGTTCCTGAGAACCTTGAAGGTTTAAGGGCTATTAACTCACTCCAAAATGTACAATGGTAGGCACAGGACTCCCCTGTAAGGATTTATGAGATGTTTAAGAGAAAGTCTGGTTGTGGGAGGCAGGGGCAAGAGAGAAACTGGCTTTCCGTTGCCTACCCTTTTGTGTTTTTTGAATTTTGTACCTTATGTATGTGTTATCTATATAAAAATAAACAAAATATATTTTGTAATATACAGAATCAAGATTTCAATTACATAAAATCAGACATATACAGCAAGGAAACTACAATAAAATTTAAATAGCACTCAACTCCGTGTAATGAGATTGTTTCTCTTATCTTTCCCTTTAGATATTTTCTACATTCTCTTCAATTAATAATAATAATAAATACAGCTTTCTCAATGATTTTATAAACTACATTTTAAAAATTTTTACTTTAAGTTCTGGGATACATGTGCAGGATGTGGAGGTTTGTTACATAGGTAACACATGTGCCATGGTGGTTGGCTGCACCCATCGACCCGTCATCTAGGTTTTAAGCCCTGCATGCATTAGGCGTTTGTCCTAATGCTCTCCCTCCCCTTGTCCCTGTGTGATGTTCCCCTCCCTGTGTTCATGTGTTCTCATTGTTCAACTCCCACTTATGAGTGAGAACATGTGGTGTTTGGTTTTCTGTACCTGTGTTAATAAACTGCATTTTTTAAACAACAGGGAAGAACAGTGTTTTCAAATGCCACTGCTACATTAATCTATAGATCAGGGCTCGAGCTGATACAACAGTCTCCACCCATCTGCCTTTTTCCTTTTCCAGTTTCTTTTCAGTTTGCCAGTGAGTGGGCTGTTTCTAGGTCTAATTCGTGGATCTCTTGTCGTTCACTCAGTCATAGCGAAACATCGTGAGTACATCACCCTTCGTGACGGCTAGGTTTCAGCGGCTAGGTTTCGGTTCAGATAACCTCCTTGTTATCATGATCATATCTTCCGTCATCCATCACCATCACCCACTGTCAGCAAGCTCTTCTCAGTTCAGTGCCATATGTATTTTTTAAGCATCTGCAACCTTGGGCCCTCCTAGAGCCATGTGCTGTGGGGCATGCGGAGGTGAATCCAAACTGTTCCACCCACCAAGATGCTCAGTCTTGGACGGGAGACAGCATATATGGAGTTAGCTTGGACTGGAGACAGAGAGTGCTTTCAAAGATATCATGACGCAATATGACTATGAGGTGGGAGAAACAGGGAATACCTTTAAAAGGTAGCATGGGATATAATGACTCTCTGATGGGAGAAACAGGGAGGAAACTCTCCCTCCTTTACACCTTCTGCATTCTTCACCTTGCTTCTCTCTATGTCCTTTGTCACACCCTGCAATGTGTCATGTCCTTGTGTTGGACCTTTCTTACCTACTACGGCCCAAGTGAGGATGCAGTGTGATAGAGACACCAGCAAAATGCTACAGGGCTTCGAGGGAGCTGAGATTAACTCCACTCCGGAGGCAGAATTCTTTGTGGAGGTAGCATTTGAACAGACGTCGAGGGACAGATGGCATTTAGATAGCAGAAAGCAAAGGAAGAGTGAGCTGAAAGAAAGAGGACGGCACAGGAAAGTGGGTTCCTCTGCAGTGATGCACTTTTCTGAACTTCAGCTTCTATAGCTGCAATGTGAAGTCGATAGCACCACTGGCCCCAGAGGTTGCTGTGAGGATCAAGCGGTGCCCCCGATAGCACAGCTCATATTTACATCACACCCACTGGGTGCCCACAGTCACATAGCTAGCAGGAGCAGGGCCAGGAGACACAGCCAGGGCTTGGAAGGAAAGCCCTTGACTGCTATTCTATAGTACCCTCAAAGGATAAAAAAGTCATCCATAAACCACTTTTACTAGTGTAAATTATACTATTCCTTCTAACCTAAACCTGACACTTGGACCCTAGAGGTTTCTGATCCAAAATTCTAGTTTGTTTCTGAGCTTCCTGGATTGTCAGTAGGCTGCTGACCTGGTGTCTAGTCTGATTTCCAGGCTCTTACTCTAGATGTGAACACTCTCAGAACTCAAGAATGGGATTCAAACCGGAGGACCCAGCCTGATTTGGCCTGGTTTGACGCATTGGGAGGGCCACTCACCCTAGGTCTGACTGTGACCAGAGCTTCTGGATTTCCTCTCTGAGGAAACCACCAGCATTCAGAAGCCCCTCTCAGTTCTAAAGTTCTCAGCTGCTGAAGACATGAGCCACTTAGACGTCTTCCAGGTCGATGACCTTGTTGAAGAGGGGCAGCAGAGGGCCAATATACTTCCAGGTATGTGAAAAGCCAAATAAAATAGTCTTACCTTTGCTTAATACCATGATGCCTTCTTTAGAGGAGACTCATTCTTACTGGAGAAATGCAAGTTAATTTATAGCCCAGTGGAATCAAGTCTTGCAGCTGGTGTCAAGGTCGTATTCCCTGAGAATGTTCTCCATTGTTTATTTTGAATACTGCTGTGGTGGCACCTGCGATGTCACCATTACCGCGATTGACAGAAAAATTATCCTGGAATAAAAGTTCCTTTTCTTTGGTCTCTCAGGAAAAAGAAAAATCTTCAGAGTGATACCACATGTTTTTCCTGTGCCTGTTAGCTTACAGTGTTTTTTTCACATAAATTACTTTTGATCTCCTAACAACCTTGTGGTGATGTGTGTGTGTGAGAGGGGATATGACATGAAGAAGGCTCATGGAGGAGAGGAATTACATCTTCTAGATTCATGGGGTCCCTGAGGCTCAGAGAGGTCAAGAAACATGATGAAGGTCACACATGCCATCAAGGATAACACAGAAACTCAGATGCTGGTTTCCTACCTCCAGACTTTATGAGCTTCTAACTTTCTTGAGCTCCCAAGGACACCACATCCTTAGGTCAACGGAAATGGAGGGAGCCTCTTTGTTTGGTTACTATACCTTCTCAAGTCCAATTTCAGCTACATTATTCTAAGGAATCCATCAATTTTAGTTGAAAATGCAACAGAAGTGCTGTTTCTCAACTGGGGGCAATTTTGCCCCGGGGGACATTTAACAATGTCTACAGACATTTTGGGTTGTCACAACTGGGCAGAGGGCAGTGGGTGTCCCTAGTATTTAGTGATTAAAGGTTAGAGATTTTACAAAACATCCTGAGATGCACAGGATGGCACCACCCCCACCTCCAGTAAAAAAGAATTATTCAGGCCAAAATGTCTAGAATGCCAAGGCGGGGAAACTGTTGGATGAAAAAAACAACCTTACCTCCAATTCCCAGATCACCATGCACTTAGAAAGCTTTTCATAATGTCTGATTTCTAAAACCAACTACAGATGTTTTACAAGCATATTTTTTCTCCTATCACAAGGAGGATCTGCTAAATATGTCATAGCTGGAAGGGGAAACTGAGGCCCAGATAAACGAGGTGACTGTTCTGGGTCACCCAGCTAATAAGTGATGGAGGAAGAACAGGCCCATTCTCCTGCCCTAAGGAGAATGCATTTTCTACTTCATCATGCTAAGCTTTGAGCCATTTTCTGACTCACTGATTCAATAAATGCTGTGATCTGAATATGCTCATTGACACAGACTTGCTTATAGCTTATTCTCATACAAAATGAGGAGAAGTGAAAAAAAATACGAAGAGATGTGAAAAAAAAACCAATACAATGTGAGAAGAACTTCATTGATTCTGCCTCAGTTCCCTTGATGTCTTTACACCCACACCCATGGCACAGCTGCTGGACGGAGGGGCTTTTAGTCTCTTTTTGAAGAGATAAAAGGTAAAAGCTCTCTACTGGAAATGAAACTGACGTCATCAAAGCCCTCAAGTTTCCTTGCAGGAGGCACATTACTGAAAATATCTAAGTTTCTTGGAACTTCAATTTTTTTTTTTTCTTATTTGATTTTCGTAGCTTGTTCTGTTGGTTTAATGTTTGTTTTTCACTCAGCCAGTCGGTGAAACTGGGTTGGTCAGTGAACTTTCTAGGGACTGAAGGTTTCACTTTCAGGGTCTAAAAGTTTTGGTTTGGGCTTTTAAAGCCTTCATTAAGACAATTAGGGTTTAGCATTCTAGGCCAAGAGTGAATTTAAAATATATGCATGCAAGAATTGCTTAGATAGTATTTATTGAATAGGTTAATTTCTACAAAGTATTTATTGAACATATGCTCTGTATTAGGCTCTGCCATAGGCAACAGAGAAACAACTCTGAGCAAGACCAAGATGCTTCCTTCCCTCTATTGCTGACAGTCTGACTGGGGAAATTAATCAATGAATATTCTCACCTACGCCTTAAAAAAAAAAAAAAAAAAAAAAAACCCTTACCCTCTATGGAAGACTGAGCACTCAAATTTTATTCTGTTAGTAGAATACCCTTACCTTTTTTTCTTTGTCAAACTCCTATTCAGTTTTCGGGGATAAAAGCAAATGCCAACTCTCACAAAAACCTTTAGAAATCTCCCGAGGTAATCAGAAAATGCTGGTTCAGTACATCTTCAACCTCTTCTCCAAATGGTTACAAAACCATTCAGCACGCACTGTGGCCCCTTGTGGGAAAGCGAAGTAGGCTGTTCATTAAGAGGCACCTTCGTTTAAACCTAAATTGTATCACCTGCTGGTGCCTTGAGTCATTTGCTTAGACTCTCTGAGCCCAGTTTCATCACCCGTTGTGAGGATGGAGTATCGCACAGTCTGTGCCATACCCGGCGTATGGCAATTGCTCAGTACAGAGTTAGCCTAAGTGTCAGGCACTAAGCTCTCTCTGCTGCAGAGGATCCAAAAATTCAAGTGACAGGGGCACTTCTCCCACAGAGCTCATAATATAGCAAGTAGAAAGGTTCACAAAACCTCTGCAAAAGATAGACCACGACATGTTAGAACATTTATTATAAAAAGTATTGAGGAGCAGATGAACATTAATTCTGCAGGGTGGAGCTGGTTATCTGCAAAGGTTCTTAGAAAGGATAGCATTTAAGCTAGAGCACGAAAAGAGGATAGGATCTTTGAGGCGAGCCCTGCAGGCAGAGTGGGAGGGGAAAAAAGTGTATGGGGCATGCCCAGAAGAGGAAATGGCTTACCCCACAAAAGGCAGTGAATGTGAGAGCACTGGGTGTGGCTAAGCCTTTGTGTCCCTGGAGGGATTTTAGAGGTAAAATAGGTGTGAGAGAAGAGGGTTTGAGACACGGGTGGGATTACGTATGGGATTATTAGCAGAGTTAATTGGAAAACAGCATCAAATTCTTAAGGGTTTGAAATGTCCAATGCAAATGTTTGGACTTCCCTCTGAGAGCAAAAGGGAGACACTCAATGTTTCTGAGTACAAGGATGGCTTGAATTGATGAGATTCCTGCTATCAAGTTGCTCCATCTGGTCAAGAACAAGGTAGAGAACAAACTGTAAGAGGATGTGATGAGTGAGATGCTAAAAGCCTGAAAGAGGAAACCATTAAGGAGGAAGGCTCTAAAAGAGGAAAAGAAGAAACCTAACACCATGATCATTCCTCCACCATCTTGTGCTGGTCCGTTAATGCCTGTTAATGCCTGTCTTCCTCTCTCGACTCCGAGCTCCTCAAGAGCCCAGCACAGTGCCTGTCATTCAACAGAACTTCAGAAAATGTGGATAAAAATAAGAGATTGTAGATAACTTTAGACATAGAAGTGCAGTGGAGTGGGCACGGAAGGGTGAGGATCTACAGAGATAAAGAGTAGGTATTGGGCTGGATGCAGTGGCTCATGCCTGTAATCCCAGCACTTTGGGAGGCTGAGGCAGGCGTATCACTTGAGATCAGGAGTTCAAGACCAGCCTGGCCAACATGGTGAAACCCAGTCTCTACCAAAAATACAAAAATATTAGCTAGGTGCCGTGGTGCATGCTTGTAATCCCAGCTACAAGGGAGGCTGAGGCAGAAGAATCACTTGAACCTGGCAGTTGGAGGTCACGGTGAGCCAAGATGACACCACTGCACTCCAGACTGGGCGACAGAGCAAGACTCTGTCTCCAAAAAAAATAAAAATAAAAAAAGTAGGTAGGTGGTGAGACGGGTAAGCAAGGAGGCAGAGGGTAGAGATACTGAGACTGGCTGCTTGGAAGTGTGATGATGCCATCAACCTATCAACTCAGAGCAGAAGGGCTTGAATGACAAGGACATTGCCCAAGTAGGAATTCTATATATATTTGTGGAGAGGATGGATGGATTGATGGATGGATGGGTCTTCAACATAAGCAGGGAATTATAGACTCATTTATTTATTGGGGTTACAGGGGAGCTTGCGTATCATCAGCCCTATTATTCTATATATGAGTGAAATGAGGTAAGACAAGAACTGACTGCTTTTGATCACATAGCTACCAGGTGATAAATTTAGGGCATGAAATTCCTAAGCTAGTGTTCTTTCCAGTATGTTATATAGTTATTTTCTTCAATTCTTAAAAAGAATTTCAGAGGAAATGGTATGCATGAATATCATATACCACTTGTAATTTATTTTTTTTTAAACTAAAAGCTACATTGGGAATTTCATTTCCGTTTCTCTGATTAAAATAGGAATTCTAAAAGTCATGCATATTGATTGAAAAGTCCTCGGCTTTGGGGCCAAATTCTTCCAGTGGCTGTTACCTTCTATAATCCCATTTTCCAAGACATTTCTCTCTTGCCTACCCAGATTTACAACTTGCAGAATATGAAGCATGCCTGACGAACTTGTACAGCAGAGAGGGCGGCATAATTTTAGCCTAGAGGTAGTTCTAAGGGTAGTGCATCACTTGCAAAGGTGAAATTAACTTTTAGATAAATCACGTGGTGATTTACATGGAAATTTACTTTTAGATAAATCACTTGGATCTAAAACCAAAGGACTGATTTCCTTAAATCACATCAAAAACCAGTCCCTTGACTTTTTCACACTTTGTGTGTATCGAGTGCCTGCGATGTGCCCCTCAGCGCTCTAGTTTTCATAGTGGAGAGGATGATACAAAAATTTAAGATACAGTTCTTCCTTTAAGGAGTTCTTATCCTAAGTAAGGAGATGAAACTCACGTGGGGGAAAAAAAAAATCACATAGTAATTTATGATGCAACAATTGTTTCTTTTCCTTGGTAACTTTCAGGCATTAAACAACAAACGGATTAAGTGAATCTCAACCTGGGAAGCTTATCACATCAAATTTTGAGGGGGTATTTGTGGGCGATGACAGCATCTCGGCCTACAGGTCATCAATCTCTGATGTCAGAGAACACACCTTCTCACTTTCTTGTCCTCTGGGGACAGCATTACGGTGGACAATGAAGCAACACTGTCGCCAGGAGGCAAGCACAGAGCTCGAGAGGGAAAAGAGAGAAGCATCAGGAAACCCAGCCTGGGAGGACCCATCAGGAATCGCCTCACCTTTGTTCTCTCTCCTCTCCAGTTCATCTTCCACACTAAACCAGTTGTTAAGAGCTTCTGAGAGTCCCAATAGGGCCAGTGTGTTCTAATAATAGCCATAACATTTACTGAGCATTACTTCATGGCAGGCACTGTCCTGAATACTTCATGTGCTATACATACATCTTATTGCACAGTGACAACAGACCTGGAGTGTTGGTCCCAATGTTGCCAATATCTAGGTGGTTGCTATTAGAAAACTAATTCTCTCTTTGCCATTTCATCATCTGTTGAATGATGAGGGAGTTCCAGTGTTGGAAGGCGAGCGGGGAAGAGGCACCTTCATTCAATTGTTGGTTGGAGTATAAACTAGTACAACCATTATAATAGGAATGATGCAATGCCTAGTAAGATTTAAAATATGCATGTTCTTTGATTAAACAACCTAACCACTAGAAATCTATCCTATAGAGAGATAATAGCAAGAATAAGTAAAGATTCATGTGCAAGAATGTTTGTGGCAGCATCACTTTGTAAAAGCAAACAAGTTGAACCATCATAAATGTCTATCAACAGAAAAATAGCTGAAAACACATCTAGTCGGTGGAATGCCAGACTGCAAATGAGATATGGAGTTGGGAAAGTTTTTCACAATATATTTTTAAATAAAAGAACAGATCAATATGAATGCCATAATTTATTTTCTATAAATAATGTGTATGGATGTAGATGCTCACATACATAGTTAAAAGTTATAATTAACTTAGGAAAATATCTTGATTGATAAATGCTAACAGTCTGGAGAAGGAAGCTTTCACTTCTTTTAGTGATTTTTTAAAAGACCTCGGTAATGCTAATCTTTACTTTTTTGTGCTTCTAGAACGTTTTGAGTGCAAATAAACTAACACCTGCCTTCTAAGAAAGATGGATCTGGATAAACAAGAGGCTATTGTTCTTCCATTACCTACCTTTATTTAGATCAGTCGGATGGGTCTCCAAACAGAGAAAGTTTGCCATGCAGGGGTGAGGAGTTCAGGGGGCATTCTGGGAGGGATGGATGAGGACAGTGATGGGAGGAAAACAGTAGAAAAAAGCACTGAGCAGGCACAAAGCTGGAGGGCACCACCCAAGGTAAGGCGTCAGTGAAAACATTTTGGTGGGATTCACATGGAGAAGAGGAATAACACATTGAGTGTGCGATGTTTGACTTGCTGTAATGACCCCTTTCTCTGTGCCCAACCCCAGGCACTCTCCAATAAATCTATTTCATATAAATACATGCACACATACAAAAAAAAAATTAAGCAAAACAATGACAAGGGTGACTTAGGTGATCTCTAAGTTCCTATCTAACTAAACTTTTAAGTGTCTCTGAGCCTTTTTGTTTGCCTGTCCTTAGCTGGCCGTATTTTCTTCTCACCCATATCTCCTGCCAGGTCTGCCAGACCACTACCACTCATCCTCCAGGTGAGCCTAACGGTGCACTTCTTTACCTTTTGGCTTTTACCTGTGCCTCTCTTTGCCTAGGATTGTTCCCCTTTCTCTGCCTGATGGATCCTACTCAGTCTTAAGGCTGTGCTTTAAATGTCCCTTTTCTAGAAACCTCACTTATTCTTGAAACAGAACCAGTTATGTTCCCTCCCAAGTCCCCCATGTACTCTGTGCGTACCTTCTGTTGAGTTGGGTGGAGGAGGCGGTGCTGCCTTTGCTTTCTCCTGAAGGTACCAAATGTGTTTAGGTATCTCTGTATCCAGAGCCTCCAGCATAGTGCCCCAAACACTGGAGATGCTTAAAAATTGTTGGAAAAAGGCCGGGCGCAGTCATGTACGCCCGTAATCCCAGCACTTTCTGAGTCTAAGTCGGGTGGATCACTAGAGGTCAGGAGTTCGAGACGAGCCTAATCAACATGGCGAAACCCCATCTCTACTAAAAATACAAAAATTAGCCGGGCGTGGTGGCGCATGCCTGTAATCCCAGCTACTCGGGAGGCTGAGGCAGGAGAATCGTTTGAACCCAGGAGGTGGAGGTTGCGGTGAATCGACATTGAGCCATTACACTCCAGCCTGGGCAATAACAGCGAAACTCCATCTCAAAAAAAAAGGTGTTGGAAAAATAATGAATGTGTAAATTAATAAATCTACCTTTAGCCTAGCTTTGATTTCAGAGGCCTTCCTCGTGCTGAAAACTTTTCCCGTACAATGTACATCCAGTGGTCTGAGAACCATGGAAACATTCTGCTCCAAATACCTGTTGTTCGATCCACAAATATGCCCCGAGATCATCCCACCAATTGGTTATATCAGGCTGTGCTGGCCACGGAGGTCCTCAAAACCTGCTTAGATTCTAAAAGGTCTGTTTTCCAAGGCCAAGTGCCTGGTCTAACTGTGTCCCTAGCTGGGCCTGGCAGAGAGCGGGCCAGCAGAGATGATGTTGGTACACGAAGAGGATTTTTCTTAGGACACAAGGCTGACTCTAGCCTGCAGCTCATGGCCTTTAAGAGCCTAATGATCACGTGAGAGTCCTTGGCTTGGTCTGACTTGGCCAGGCCCTGAGCACTGGCAGGAGAGCCCCACCCAGGTTAATTGATCTGTTTCTATCCTCTGACAGGCCCTGGGCAGGAGTCAACACATTTTCCTCTGTGCACAGATCTTCCCCGTGCCAGGCTTACAAAAGGAAGTTTCTGGAGCTGAGCAGGTCTGGCACATTTTAAGTTGTCCTGAGTCTTGTCCTCATGGCTCTCCACTTCCCTTTTTTCTCTCCAAACTTTTCTCTCACCCTCTCCCTAGCTGATTTTTTTCTTTTTTCTCATTTTAACTGACTGACCTCTCTCCCCCTTTCCTCCTTTCCTTCTCTCTTCTCTCCCTCCCTCCTTTCCATCTTCCCTCCCTTCCTTCTTTCCTCCCTTCCTTCTTTCCTTCCTCCTCCCCTCCCTTCCTCCCTCCCTTCCTTCCCTTTTTCTCCCTCTCCCCCTTCCTCCTTCCCTACCTCCCTCGGAGCCCTCCTTCCCTAACCTCCTCCTTCCCTTCCTCCTTTCTTTCTTCTTTCCTTCCTCCCTTCCTCCTTACTTCCTCCCTCTTCCTTCTCATGTTTATTTGTTCTGTCTTTTCCACCTCTGTCTTCCTTGTTCCAATACCCTCCCTCTGGATTCGCCCTGTTTCTCCAATCTTTCACCGATATTTCAGAACCCTCTCTTTTGCTTTTCTGCCTGCCATATTGGATAGAGTTCAAATGGCTATTTGTGTAATCTTCCCCTTCTGTCCTCCTTCAAGTGTCTGAGCAAAGAGACCACATTGTCTTTCACTCTTTCCAAAACAGTTTCAGGTACCACCCCGGTGCCTGACCCTTGTCACATTCCACTCGCAATAACCAAGTTGACCAGTGCTGGTGCCCAGAGAACAGATCCGGGCCCGTAGCCAAAGCCAGTTGGGGGTTAGCTCTGGGAGGCCCTCATGCTGAGACTGGCAACCCAAAGTTTGCAAGTTGTCTTTTTGTTCTTTTTCTTCACCTCTTGAGCCTAGGCCGGGTCACTCTGTGTACTCAGCCTACAATTGGGTAGTCACGGATGAGTGCCACTCATTCATAGGTATAACAACATAAGATATCAGATACAGCCAAGACAGAGCTGGCCATTTTTTGACCTTTCTTGATTCTTGATAAAGAATGAAGTGGAGGCCACTGCTATGTTTGCTGTCACTCTGAGGGGCTCCTAGGGTATAATCAGGTTACAGATGAAGTTCTTATTTCTTCTATTCATTCATTCAATAAACATAACTGAAGAGCATTTCTGGCATTGGAAACAAGGACACAAAGACGTTCCCAGTTCTCAAAGAGCTGACAACTTAACAGAGGAGATGGACCTTAGAAAAGCTTGAGGTAATTATTAAGGAAAATACAGATGAAGTGCCATGGAATATAGACTGACTGTGGAAGATGGTAAAATACTCAGAGAAGGAGATATTTGAGCCAAGTCTTCAATTGTTGCACAAACAAAGAGACCCAACCATTAGCAGGTGTGCAAGATAGCCAGAGGGACTGGTATTAGTTAAAAGGAAAAACCCACAAATAATTTGGAAAAAAGGCACAAAAATGAATTAAACCCTAACAAAAACTGAGTCAAAGATTTAATCCATCCAGTGGAGTGGTCCACTCTCACATTCCAATGCCACTGATAATTTTACTTAAAGTGGATGCATGCCAATCAATTCCTCAGCCCCAATTCAAGTTTAGACATCCAAAAGCCAGAAGAACAAAATGCTAGAAAGATGATTTAGAACCAAAAGGTTTAAAACATGGTTCTGCCTTTAACATGCCACTTTGAGCAAAGTCCTTTCTCTTTAGTCCTCAATTACATTCCAAGTTCCCCTCAGCTTTAAATGTGACGTTTGTTTCTAGGACTGAGAGTGATTTGTTGGGTTCTACCATGACCCCGCGAAGAGGACCTTCTGTGTCTTCCAGGTTTATTTGTCCTGTGTTAGTGAAGCCATAGTCTTTTGGGGAAGGAAGTGTGGGGCATATTTTCACACATTTTATAACTGAGGACTAGAGAAATGTGCAAGTCTTACCCTCCCCACCGCAAATCGTGCTATTCACCACATCTTTCCAAGACAGCAGATGGAGAAAGGCAGATAAAAGACTGAAGTTATGTCTTTAAAAGGGTAGACATCTGTATGGCTTCCCAGAGCAAGAGGATGAAGAGGATGATCCAGTTTAGCCCTAAGGAAACTGAGACCCAGAAAAAGCATGTGGCTTGACCAAGGTTACAGAGTATGTCAGTGGCACAGCTGGGACTCAGAGGCTTGTTGGGCCATTGGTCAGTGCTCTTTTTATTATGCCAAACATGCCCATGTCTCCTCCTCAGCTTCTCAGGAGCTCCATGGCCATTTCACTTCCCCGTGCTGACACCTAACGCCAACAGTGAGACTTCATCCTTGAAGAGATGTAACATGTTCTGGAGAATATGTCAAGGGCCACTTCGAAGTGGGCACAGGTGAGTTAATGAGAGCTGCTGCCTTTCGGTGTGGGCTACTGACGCTTTCTCCAACAGGTAGGTGTCTTGTGTGCAAAGGTCAATAGTATTTCCTGCAATCTGGAGGCGGATTCTGCTCACAATCTCGAGACACAGCAAACTCCTCACCCAAGAAGAGGATGGGATGAAGCACAATAAAGAGGTAGGGAGGAGGAGACAGAGCAAAGATACTTTTTTGTTTGGTGGAGAACCACACCTTTCAATTTCAACCAAGATGTTTGAAAGGCACAGAATCACAGTTTCTTCTCCTTTCCCTCGAGAAAGAAAACTGATCCTGTAGCCATTGAAAAACAGGACTGAGACCAGGAAGGGCAAGTCGTGTGTGTCAGCATTGTGGACCTTTATATAAATAATAATTTTCCAGTGGGAACTGTGATCTCTTCTTGTCTTTTCTATTTTTAAATGCTAATTACTTCTGATTTTGTTTACGTAGGCGGAGCTAATAAGAACATTTGCTTCGTAACCATTGAACCTAATGTATCTGTTTTTGGACACTGGTGATTTATTTTTGCACACATGCTCCAAATTGGTGCTAATTACTTTAAAGGATCAGAGTTTCTATTCCAAGAGGGATGACGACAGAATGTCAATTTGGAGTCTCTGAGCATAATGTCCCAATTATCAATGCATTCCAGACCAGAATGGACTTGGCACCTTCTTGAAGGGATTTGGCTTCACTTTTATCAGCCAGTCCCTGGTTGTAGCTTCATTAAAACTTGCTTTCTAGTAACTTGTGGATGTGCCTATACTTTTCTCTGTCTCGAAGACCCTTTGGTATCGTATTAGTATCGTGAATACCTACCATACCTACCTTTTCATTTCCAGATCAAATACTTCTCCCTCTGAGCCTTTTTTGAACTCTTTGGCCCAAGATCATTTTAATTCCTAAGATTTTCTGATTCCTTTCTTAAAGAGGTTAACACTTTCTACATTGTATTATAATCATTTGTTTACATTCTTACCTCCTTTCCACTAGATAAGCCCCTTAGTGACGATACCTTATGTGAATTATCTTTGTCTCCACTGCACACTAAAATTTCTCCTGATGCCTTGTACATAATAAGTGCTTTACATATTGATTTAATTGAGGTTTGTTTATAATATCCTACATGCTCCAGAAAGATTTTAAGGTAGATTTAAATAAATATTTATGCAACAAAGGAATGACTACATCTATATGCACACAGAATTACTAAAGTCTATAATCAATATATGAAGCATAACTATGCAGTACAAAATTTAACTACCATACCTAAAAGAAAAGCAAATACGATGCTGTGGGGAATGCTTGAGGGGTAGTAACAAAGGCTTTAAATCTCAATGACTACCACCAAAGTAACCTACATTTCTGATATGGTATTTGCTTAACACAAATGTTTAGATGAACACAGGAGATGAAAACTATCTGAAGTGAGGGGAGGGGGTGTCACTGACTACACAGAATAAATATGGAGCATATTGTGACCAAGAAGATATGGCCACAGAGGAAAAAGAACAAACAGGTCCAGCCTAATTTGTTCATTTACCATTCACTTATTCATCCAACAAACTTGTATTGAGAAGCCCCTATGTCAAATACTATGTTTGCACTGTGGATGCAAAGGTAAATAAAAACACCCTAGTTTAGCTGTTTAGACCAGGGGTCAGCAAACTATGGCCAATGGGCCATCTCTGGATCACTGTTTGTTTTATAAATAAAGTTTTATTGGAATACACCATGCCAATTCATTTATGTATGATCTGTTAGCCACTGTTCCTCCACAACTGCAGACCTGAATAGTTCTAACAGAGATCTTATGTCCTGCAAGACCAAAATGTTGACTATTCCTATCTGTCCCTTTACATAAAATGTTGGTTGACACTGGTTTAAAAGTCATTAAAATACACTGGAGACAGTGCCATGTGCATGTGAGGTAAGGACAGTGTTCTGTGGAAGACAATTCAGTCTTAGAAAGTCAAGCAAGCCCTGTTAGGGCAAAGACCATGTGTTTCTTGCTCACTGTTGTATAACAGGTGCCTGACACATAGTAGCTGCTCAGTAAATATTTGTTGAATGAATAAACAAATGATGTTACTTCTAAGATGAGAGTGAAGGAATGATTGAAGTAATCCAGAACAAATGTGGAGGGATGGATACAGCACATGCAATGACCTGAGGCAAGAGAGGTCCAGGTGTCCTGGTAAGCAGATGCTGTTCAGCTGCAGGGAGAGTGAAGTTAGGAGTGAGGTTTGGGAAAAGGAGAAGATAAGGCTGGAAAATAAGCAGAAATAAGATCAGGCAGGGCCACCGAAGCCTCAATGTAGAGTCAGGGCTTTATCCTGAAGGCCATGTTAAAAAAAAAAAAAAAGTTTTAAGCAGGACAAATATAAGTTTAGAGCGTGCTTTAGAAAGACCACTTGGGGTGGTTTGTGGGAAATCAGAAGGAAAGCAAGCCCAGGGCTGGGAGCTGGGTTAAGAGCTGTGGCAGCAATCCTGGGAACAGCAGTTAGACAGTGACACTGGGGATAGGGTTCAGTAGACAAATTTGAGAGAGATTTAGGAAGTAGAGTTGATAGGACTTAGTGGCTGAGTGCTTAGGGATGGAGAGTCACAGCGAGGGAGGGTTAAAGACAATAGCAAGGTTTCTGCCTTGAGAGACAGGCTGGGGGAAGGCAGGGCCCTTCCTTGAGATGGAAACACAGGAGGAATAAAAGGTTAAGGAGAGGGGGGAATATTGGCTGTGCTTGGGGCATGCTGAATTCAAGGTGCTTATGAGCTACCCAGGAGGAAGGTATATACATAGGTTTGAAATTCAGATCGACAATCTAGTCTAAAAATCTAAAATTGGGAGTTATTAGAATCAAGAGAGTAATTAAAACCAAAAGAGTATATAACATTTTAAGAGAGAACTTGTAGAGTGAGAAAGGGTCAAAGAAAATATTTTTCAAACCGGAGGAACAACATTCAATAGAATAACAGAGCTCAAGCAGCCCTTAAAAGAGACTGAGAAAGAACATCCAGAAAGACAAGAAGAGAACCAGTGAAATTTGATGTGACAGAACTAAGGGACATGATCTAGTCAGGATCAAGAATTTCAAATAATTAAGAAATGTCTACTGTAATAAAGATCGAAGCAGAGATAGAGCCAGGACAAATTTACCGTTGCCCTTCTTGACGGCAGCTCTGACAGAATGGTGAAGGTAGGAGCAAAACAAACATGAATAGGAGGTAAGGAAGTGGACAGAGTAAGTACAGACAATCTATGAAGGAATTTGGGTAGTAGGATAATTGCTGGAGGCCAGTAGAGGAAGGTTTTGTTTCATCTTTCTTCCTTCCTTCCTTCCTTCCTTCCTTCCTTCCTTCCTTCCTTCCTTCCTTCGTTCTTCCCTCGCTCCTCCCTTACCTCCATCTCCCTCCCTCCTTCCTTCCTTCCTTCCCTCCTTCCTTCCTTCCTTCCTTCCTTCCTTCTTCTCTTCTTCCTCCCTTTCTTTCAAGTTAAGAGATATTTAATCATATTAAATATTAACTGGAAATAAACAATAATCTAATTTTAATAAATCACCAGGAATTGACTTCTTTAGATGATTTCCATAAGTTTTATCCCTTTAGAAAAACAAATTAGTAACAACATGTTCTCTTTTTGTGCTTAGTTTCCAAGAAGCCTAGTATCAAATTCAGTTCCCCCTAGATGACTGGTAGTATTTACTGCCACTTCCTTCACCTGTTTTCTGTTCTGTTTTATATCTAAATATCTAATTTAGATATAATAATTATCATGATCAGTTTACAAGGACTTTCACAGTGCTGTCTCACAGCAACCATCCTTCATTCAGTGCATATTTAATGAGTGCCTACTGTGGTCACACACTTTGCTCTGTGCAGCAGACACAATGGTAAGAAAGCAACATAGTTGCTGGTTTTACAGTATATAGTTGAGGAGACTGACATTAACTGGACCATTATCCTAACAATTACAAACTGGTAAGTGGAGCAAAGGAAAGTCCTGGAAGCCATGAGAATGTCAGAGGTCAGGAAAAGCATCCTTGAAATCTGAAGGATAAACAGAGACCTGGAAATGGCAAGGGTAACCTTCAGTCAGAATGAATCTCCTCTATGGAAACCCCATAAATGATTCAGTTCCTGCGTGGACACCTGCAGTGATAGGAACCAAAGCTGCATTTCTAGACGGTGCTTATAGTCAATAAGGAACAGAATTTGGCTCATGTAACCTCTATCTAGAGGTATGTACCTTGAGCCCATATAGACTAAGTTTAACTTTTCGCTAGCACAGACTTCACAACTGGATGACAACAGCAATTAATCTCCATGTATACACAGGTGTAGATATATCTGTTCTCTCATGGTAAAATGCATAGGTTTTCCAATGTTCTCTGTTTCCAAATAATGTCATGTTTATAGAGACTTCTAATTGTTTGCAAATATCCATTCTTAGCTTCTTCTATAGAAGTACAACCTGTTGCTTCTAAATATGGAATTGTTAGTTAGATATCTAGCTATCCGTAAAAAACAACAACAACTCTATGTTTCAACTTACTTTGCAGCTAGGTAAAGTGGATTGCTGATAGATGTTTAACAACCAGCTCTCATGGAAGAAAAATAAGATGTAACACTTGCTAATTCTATGGTGTTAATTCTCCCATGGCAGATTTCAAGCTATCACATGACTCACGATCCACTCCACTCTCACACAACCCTAGGACAGGGCTCCAGCACACCACTGGGTAGGCAGAACCATAAGACAAAGTTCTCCATGGGATGTGAGTAGAAGCAATGCATATGACTGCCCAGTTGTGCCTGAAGTAGAAAGAGGAGGCCTCCACTTCCCCTTGTCCTCCTTCCAATGGACTGGAACACAGACATGGTGGAGAGTCCATTTTCTATCAAGTAGATCACATACAGCAAAGAGTTAGGAGGAACTTCGCTTCCCCACACTTCAGAGCTACTCTATGAGCCCTTGTCTCCTGGTGGGTGATTTTTTAATGTAAACAAGAAAGAAATATCTACCTTATTTCAGCCATTTTTACTTTGGTGCTCTGTTAGAACAGGTGAATCTGTTTTCTAACGGATAGAGTAATCTATCACAGAATGGCAACCTGACCACTGCTCTAATATCACGCAAAAACCTGCTACTTACAGGGCATAGTCCTAGCAGGTGATGTAGACATGCTGCCAGCTCTCAGGGAGCCCAGCCCAGGGCAAAAGATGACAGATACACAAATTGTTATTGCAAGGAAAGAGGTGATGAGTGCTCTGAGGCAGGCCAGATGGTCAACCACACAAACTTAGAGAGACTTACTATTATTATTGTGAATGAGATAATATTAGAATTCGACCATCAAAGATGGTTAGAATTTTGACAAGCAGAAACGAACAACAAAGCATTTCACTGGAGGGATTCTACTTTTCATTCAGATTTTGGATTCCAATCATTCTGAAAATGTGATCCTTCAGAAAGTTGCTAGACTTTTTAAAAACATTTTTCTTCTATAATAGGACAAATTAATATTGTGAAACTATGACAAAAATGTTTCAAATATTTAAGAGAATCAATTGTTTTCCAAGTCTCTGATCCCTCCCATTTACAAAGAAGCCCTTGATTTGTTCATTTCAAAGAATTTCAGTGGATTAATTAAAGCATTCCTCTAAGTGCTTTCCTAAGCAGTGCTTTGTGGGCTTATTTTGAATTACTAAAAGTGCACAAAGACACTAAAACTGCGTTTTTATAAAAAACTATAATGCCAACTTTTCACTAACGCAAGCAGTTCTCTCTTTTCAATTAGTTTTTCTTAAGGAGAGAAATGATGTCTTATGTTTCTTTTTTATTGCTTCACTGTGCCCAGGACTTCTCAGTGCTGTCCTGGGCACTGAGAAGCAATAAAAAGAAATATTTATTGGTCAGTAAATATTTATTGACCTGAATGGGAATTGCAGAATTTGAGACTATGAAGGAGGGTGTTGGAATTGTAGGATGAAGAAGGGACTAGAAAAGGACCTGAGGTTGTGAAAAAAAGATCTGGCATGGAAATGAGTCTTTGAGATTCCCCCATCAGATCCTAGCATTAGGGCCCTCACCTCCTGTTTCCTTTATTTCGCAGGTTAAAAGGTGGAGACCCTGAAGGAAAATGACCTTGATGGAGGTGACAAGGCCACTGAGCTTTAGAGCTGCGTCTAGCTTTGCTAGTGCCTTTCCAAGGCAGTTGATCCTTGTTTTCATGCTTTTCACTTCAGAGTTGTGAAAGAATCCTATGCATTTTTGACTTTTGAATATATGCTGTATTCCTGCCTCAGTAAATAAATGCATGAGAAAATATAAAATAATAGAATAAAATCACATTTGGAAATTCCAAGATTTGAAAATGTAAATCTTTTTTGTGAGGAAATAAAACATTACAATTTGAGGGTCCTCCTGACCCATCAGAACGTCCAGAAATTATTTGCTTAGTTTCTCCATTTCTGGGAAGTGAGGGGATAAAACTATCAAGCAGAGTCCCAAAGAAAGAGTAGACAGAGGCCAGGCGCGGTGGCTCACACCTGTAATCCCAGCACTCTGGGAGGCCGAGGCGGGCGGATCAAGAGGTCAGGAGATTGAGCCATCCTGGCCAACATGGTGAAACATGTCTCTACTAAAAATAATAATAATAATAATAAATAGCTGGGTGTGGTTGTGTGCGCCTGTAGTCACAGCTACTCGGGAGGCTGAGGCAAGAGAATTGTTTGAACCCAGGAGGTGGAGGTTGCAGTGAGCCGAGATTGCACCACTGCACTCCAGCCTGGGTGACAGAGGAGACTCCATCTCAAAAAAACAAACAAAAAAAAAAAGAAGAGAAAAGAAAGAGCAGACAGAGCAGAAGAGCTTCCATTCCCACGGGGCTGTGTGAGGCAATGTGTGAGACAGAGAGAGGAGTGCAAGGAAACAGGATGGTGAGACCAGACTAGGGTGCATGTGAGTCCTTGTTAGGTGCTAAACAATTGGAGAAGATTGTGATTCTTAATACCAGCAGCTCTAAATGATATACTTGAAACCCTCTAATATATCAGAAACAAAGCACATGTTGAATATTTCTTATCCAAAATGCTTGGGACCAGAAGTGTTTTGGATTAAATTTTTTTTTTCTTCAGATTTTGAAATAGTTGCATATACATAATGAGCCTATCTTGGGGATGAGACCGAGTCTAAATGCAAAATTCATTTATGTTTATACACATAGCCTAAAGGTAATTTATGCAATATATTTAATAATTTCGCACATGAAATAAAGTTTGTGTTAAACACTGATGTGTTGGATTTTCCACTCATGGCATCATGTTAGTGCTCAAAAACTTTTGGATTTTGGAGCATTTCAGATTTCAGATTTTCATATTAGGGCTGTTCAACTTGTACATTTATGAAGAAAACTTCTAATGGAGAAGGCAAATGTGAAACTGAGAATCAGATTCTGGTCCAAACTCAATAACTTTCATGTAACTTGGACAGTTTATCTCCCTTGTGTGTCTCAGTTTCTTCACCTACAAAGTGGGATCTCTTCCAAGTTTAACAACCTCTGCTTCTTTCATAGGTTAAGACCGTAATATTGATGTGGCTGAGAGAATTTGTTTTTCTGATTGTAATGTACTCTACCATTACCTTCTGTGAAGTCCTAAGGAATTTTTCTTTTGCTTCTCTTAACACTTAAGAATCAGCTAAATTATTTAGCTCACCTCTCATTTAATGACTCAAGTCATTAAGAACTAAGAGAAGCCAGCCGGGTGCAGAGGCTCATGCCTGTAACCCCAGCACTTTAGAAGACCAAGGAGGAAGGATTGCTTGAGCCCAGGAATTCAAAACCAGCCTGGACAACAAAGCAAGATCCTGTCTCCACAAAAAGTTAAAAACAAACAAACAAACAAAAGTTAGCTGAGTATGGTGGTACGCACTGGCTGAAGTGGGAGGATCCTCGAGCTCAGGAGTTCGAGGCTGCAGTGAGCTGTGATCGCACGTTGGCAACAGAGTGAGACCCTGTCTCAAAAAACAAAAAGCAAAAAACAAAACATACAAAGCAAAACAAAAACCTAAGAGAAGTCATATGGAACATTATTTTCCACAGCTGGAAGGAAAAATTGCCTATATATTTATCAAAGAGAATGTTTATTTGCATTACTCTAGAGCGGTAGAAACAATCACATAACTAAATTGAGTTTAAACTTCCTTAAACTCTCTCTCTCATGATTCAACCCTTTAAGTTATCCCTAAACATATCCCAATCATTTCTCTTTATTTGGCGCCAATAGTACAGACTATTATGGTCCAATCCACAGTCGTTTCCAGCTTAAACTCTTGGACTGGCCTATTAATCCATTTCCCTTCTTCTCACTCCATCCCACCCTCCTCCTCTGATCACTCCTCCAAGTCTGTTCTCCACAGAGCAGCCAGGGTGATCAGATCGAAATCCTCCAGTGCTCCCCACCTCCTCCAGAGTCAGAGCCACAGTCCCATCTAGACCCGTGAGGCCCGACAGGCCCTTTTGCTGCCTCCAGCCCCTCACCTCCCACTCTCTGCTCCAGTCACCCTGGCCTCCTTTCTGTTCTAAAGACACCCAAGCCTACTCTAACCACAAGACCTTTTCAAGCCATGTTCCCTCTGTCTGGGACACTTATTCCCAGATAGCCACAGGTATGCTCCATCCTTCAGATCTCAGCTCAAATATCACATATACTAAATATCATCCCCTCTGTCCCGTAGCTCTGTATCTCCTTTTCATAAACTATTCTGCACAGCATTTAGCAGACACTGTTCTATTTCCTATTCGTGTCTTTCTTGTGTTTCCTCTCACTAGAATTAAGCTTTATGAGTTCAGAGTTGTTGTCCCTTTTCTGTCTCTAGTGCTTAGAAGTATCTGTGACATATTGTAGGCATTCAATAAATATTTATTGAATGAATATTCAGAGTGAGCTGCTTTTCTCACATGATGATTCTATTTTTGGAATGTATCTTTTGTCCACTTTAACATTTCTTTTTTAAAGGACAAATATTGTATATTTTTATACATAATTATTTTATTTTGGGGGGCAACACATGTATGTTCTCTGATGGAATAACTCAAATTAGGAAACATTTATTGTTTTCTCAGATATAAAAATAATGACCTTAAAAATCAACTATCCCCTTGAGATCATAGTCAACATGGCAAATTTCTGGGTGCTGCCAAAGGGTCGACAGAGCAGTCAACTGGAAAAAGTACAGTAGATTGAGGAGTCTTATCCTGTCACACCCTCATGGGGCCATTTCTACCAAGTTGTAGAGTCCAAATGACTTAGGCTTTCTTTTTCTCCTGAGAAACTTAAACAATTTTACAGACAGAGGTGCTAAGTAACTATGTCATCCAACAGTGACTATGCTGATGTAAAGCATTTTCTTTAGATTGTAAGGCTGTTTGTTATATTATCCTGATTCTATGAGTGTTAACAATACCAGATGGCTCGGGCTCAGGCAGGCAGCATTTCTATTTAGCTGGCTGAGATATCAGGAGGTGCCAGAGATGTACACAGAGTAAGAACTCTGGGAACAGGGCCCAGAGCCTCGGTGGAAGATTTCAAATCCAGGCTCAACCACTCCACACTGGGTGAGCTCAAACAAGCCACTTAATTTCCTCAGACCACAGTTTTCTCTTCTGCAGAATATGAGTCACAAACAATTCCTGCCTAACCACCTCATGGCATAAAATAACCGGTTTGAGAGTTTCTCAAAGTGACTCTCATGAACTAAGCAAAGTAATATATCCCATCTTAATTCTCATAACTCATGGAGTTCAAAACGGCCCCATGAAATTGCTCAATAAATGACTAAAAGCCTTTATCTGAGTTCTTAGACTGATTCCTGAAAAGATGAGTGGTCATGTCTGGGTAGACAGTCCCAGCTACATCCTGCCCATCACCAAAAGAATGAAATCAGGGCAGAAAGAATTCCAGCTCTATAACATCTGACTTTAAGATATATTCTGGGGCCAGGCACGGTGGCTCACACATGTAATCCCAGCACTTTGGGAGGCTGAGGCAGGAGGATCACCTGAGGTCAGGAGTTCAAGACCAGCCTGGTCAACATGGAGAAACCCTGTCGCTACTAAAAATACAAAAACTTGGCCAGGCATGGTGGTGCATGCCTGTGATCCCAGCTACTTGAGGGGCTGAGGCAAAAGAATCGCTTGAACCCGGAAGGTGGTGGATGAAGTGAGCTGAGATCACACCACTGTACTCCAGCCTGGGTGACAGAGTGAAACTTTATCTCAAAAAAAAAAAAAAAATCTATTTCTGCAGATATGCTCATTTGTCCAAAACACATCTACTGAGCACCTACTATGTGTAGGATTTTGAACCTCAGATTCTGCAGGGAGAAGAGGCCTGAATGTAATACAGGTCTTATCCTCAGAGACCATGCACATGAACTCTTTTACAATACAGAAGGTGATATGTCAAAAGAAAATGAGTCAATTCATTTCACCTGTGGCAATCACTTCAGTTCTCTGAGCTTTTGTTTCCTCTTCTGCAATTGTGTAATAATTATGAGGTGTTTATGAGAATTAAGATGGGATATACTACTTTGCTTAGGTGCTTTGTAAACCCTGAATTGCCATCCACGTCAATTCCTTCTTCCCTTTTTCTGTCTACTTTTTCTTCCTTCACCCCCTCCTCTCTCTTCCTTCTTGCTCCTTCTCTTTCTTTGTTTTGATAGGAGCCCTGCTGTCTATCACTGAGACATTCTCATAATTAGCTGATCTAGTCTGATCATTAAGGTGACAGCACAGCTGGAAATCTTTTGATCCAACTTGTTCCCTTATTATGGCACATGAAGACTGAGAGTTGCTGGTAAATCCAACTCTTGCCTGATTTAGATGACATTTTTTTCCAGTTTGTTGCTATACATAAGATATAGAATGGAATCAAGGTGAATAATAACCTTTATTTTCTTAGGGTTTGAATATAACTAAGGTAAAAACTTGTTTAGACACAAAATGTAAAGTATTTAATATTTCAAATCAATGAGCATTTATGAACCAAAATAGACACACCCACAACTTCTGGGTTCAGCCTTTTTATGACCCTTGCCAAACCTGGGCTTCCCGGAACTTGTGACAGAATATAAAACCTGAAAGAAACCTTAGAGATCAGATTCTCTGATGCCTCCACCTTTTTTCTGGACAATAAACTGAGGCTCAGAAAGCAGAGGAATCTGCTGTCGCGTGATTGAATTAGCAACACTGTATCTAGAACTCATATCTCCTGGTTCCCATTCTATTCTTCTCCCATACTCTGTGGTCTACTTTCCAGGTCCAATGGGCTGGGAAGCCACAGACTCCAATGCACTTTCATAAGCTCCCCTTCTTTCTGTTTACCTGGGTTTTCCTCCTTTCGGACATCCCTCTCTCCCAATACACATACCTTCTTCCGGCATCATACCTTCTGACAGTCAAGACTCTTTAGCCCCAGGGCCATCAAAGCCAAAGTCGGACTTGTAAATAGCCCAGCATACACAAGTGCCCAGTGCACTACATGTCTGTCCCCATAGTAAGCACTGTCTTATTCAAACTTCACAATAATCAGTGAGGTGTCATTGTTCTATCTAATAGACTAGTTGACTAAAGCTCAGAGAACTGTGTGACTTGCCTCAGGTCATAACACCTAGACAGCAGTAGGGCTAGGATTTAAATCAGACCTATGTAGTGCCAGAGTTGGTTATTGCCTTATTCCCTTTTCAGTATAGCCTTGACCTTAGAAAAGAGAACCCAGTGGTTTCGGTGAACACCAAGGAGTAATTGAGTCCTAGCTCTTTTATTTGAGAGAGATAACACTGTGACCCTGGGCTCCTGAACATTTCTGCATCCTTAACCACATACAAGCAGAGAGAAGTAGGACAAGTTACTTCACTCCCTCTCAGATAGGATAAATGATAATACCTCCCTAACGTAGTTGTTGTGAAAATTAAGAATTAAAATAATGTTTGGAAATACCTCAGGTAGTCTGTAAATGACTATATAAATATTAAGTTTCAACAATTGGCTTATGTTTTTACTAATCCAAATGTTGACTATAATATTGTTTATACTATTTTATTGTAAGCCTTCTCAGATACTTTAGTTAAATAAATAGTCTATGAATAATAAATGCATGAATAATTAAAATATTTTATTGGATTTTTATATCGGATCTCTTACCACAAGAGAGGAAGTTAATTTACAGCTTATAATATTATCATATCATTTCTTTCATCTAGACAAAAAAGAATCACTATTGTCATCTTAACAAACATTGACTGAGCACTTGCCAGAGATTGGATAAGTATTTTATTTCTCAGGATCTCATTTAATTCTTCATTGTTATCTCCATTTTAGAGATGAGGAAACTAAAGCCCAAAGCATCTGAGAAACTTGACTAAGATCACATAACTGTTAAATGAAACAGACAAGTTTTTAGTATGTGTGATGTTCTTGCTATTTTATAGCACCTCTGTAAAAATAAAAAATAAACAACTTTTTCCTTTAGTTATATTCAAAAAACACAATATATATTTTTTATTGTTTATATTATATATAATATAATATATATATAAATAATACATATTGGCTATAAAATACAATATATATTTTTGAATATATGTGTTATTTTTTGAATATAACTATTTTGAATATATTTTGAATAAGATATAAATAAAAAACATATTTCAAAAGGTCTTGAACGGCCTTCAATCAAGGTATTCAGCACAATAGAACATAGGCAAAATGTTAAAGCTAACAAATGGATGTGTGTGTATGTGTGTCTGTGTGTCTGTTTGTGTGTAGTGGGCAGAAGGTGGGAGGGGAACAGGCAGGAATGCATAAGAAAACTTAAGTTAAAGAAACCATTGTAAGGGATCACAGCCTGTAGCTCTACACTTCACACTGAGAAACACATGCACAATTATTAATTCAATTACCAAAAATAAGTGGTCGCTTACTATGTGCAAGGACTTCTGTTCACACTTTAGGCAACACAGAGCACATAGTTGTAGAGCCTCCTTTTTAGACCTCATAAAGTTCCGGATAAATTGTTAGATAATTACCTATATACTTAAATTATTTTATGTAGATAATTTACACTCAAACAACTTGCCTGTGGGGATATGCTTAAAAATTGGTTCTTATCCAAACTGCTCTTTTATATAACTGCTTAAGGAAAGGAATAAGGGAGAATGTCCAGCTTCAGGGAATACGAAATTAGGAGTTGGAGCAGAGGAAGATGAATTACTTAAATTGGTCAAGACATTGGGACATAGGATACTTTTATCTTCAGTAGAACTTTGAACTCTTTACAAACAAAAAAAAATCTAGTGTCCTGAAATCTAAATAAAGCAAACTGGACCTCTGATTTCCAAGGTTCACGTTAAGAGCCCAACTCTTTCATGGAGGATGAAAGAAATGAGAGACTGGATTTTCATCATAGATAACTCCAAAGTTCAGTCAATAACAATTTCTTTCGAAGCCCTTTAAGAAACCTGAGGTATAGCCAGAGGAAAGGTACCCAGTAGGCCACCCAGGAGAGGAAGGGAATATCTATAGCTAATTTCATTTTGCATAGCACTCATTGCTGCAAATCACAGCAAAAGAGAGTAGCCAGTGGTGGCAGAAGCAACCCCAAGCTGGAGGGCCCTGTTGTCAAAATTTCTCTTCTTTGCCACTAAGGAAACATGGCCTCAGCTTCCCTCTCACAGTGGGCTTGCATCCCTCCACCTCAGAAATCAGAAAGGGTCTTAGAATCAGGAGCCACGAAATTCACACCCCAACCCATTCAAGTAACAGCTGTTGGCACAGACGGGTTATCTCACCCCTCCATGTGAATTTCTTCATTGGTAAAATGGGCTCATCTCCACCATGAGCCTTCTTCATAGGGCTACTAATCGCTCAGGTGATATGATGGATGGTTAAACACACTGGGAGGCGATCAAATCCTCCAAACATGAAGGAAAAGATGACTTAAAGTCTAAAGGTGAGAATACAGATGTCCACACCCATCCACAGTTGAAAACACAAAAGAAACTAGTGAATAATGCACATAAATGTACAGCTACACGCCTGGCCCGTTTGTATGGAACCCAAACTGCTCAACTAGTTTTTGTGGTACTCACCAAGATATTTCCAACTCTTTTCTCTAGGATTGGCTCAGTCTATCCCCTTCATGTCTCCTATACTTTTGTCAAATTAATCACCCAGTGACTCAGGAGTTCAGAACATGAACTTACTTTTTAATACCTCCACTTGTTTGTTGGGGCATTTCCACCTCCTGGAATGCCTGTCCTCTGCATGTTTGTGTGTGCAGACCTGCTCAAATGCAGCCTCCTTCTAAAAGGAAGTCTTCTTTGATTTTCTCTGTTGTAAGTCATCTCAACCTTAATCTGAGCACCACTTACCATTCTAAAAAAAAAAAATGTATTTATTTATTTATTTATTTATTTATTTTAGAGACAGGGTCTCACCCTGTCACCCAGGCTGGAGTGCAGTGGCATGATCATGGCTCACTGCAGCCTCAAACTCCTGGTCTCAAGTGATCCTCCCATCTCAGAGTCCTGAGCAGGTGGGAATATAGGCATGTGCCATCGCGCCTGGTTAATATTTTTTGTTTTAGAGATGGGGTCTCACTGTGTTTCTCAGGCTGGTTTTGAACTCTTGGTCTCAAGCAATCCTCCCACCTAAGTCTCCCAAAGTTGAGATTACAGGTGTGAGTCACTGTGCCCAGCCCCATATCATTTTTATTTGTACCTCATGTTCTAATAATTTGTCTTCTCCTGAGTTTGTTGGTTCCTTGAGAACAAGGATTATGCCTGATAGCTAACGGATGACATTTATCAAACACTTAACATGTATGATCTCTTTTAACCATCACAGCTAACTAAGGCTGTTGATACTGGTATTTTTCATTTTGTAAATGATGTAACAGAGGCCCAGAGAGGTTAAGAAAGTTGCCTGAGTTCACAGGTATTAGGTGATGAAGTCAAATTGGAAACCAGGAATTTCCAGTGTAAATCCTTAATTCTTAACATCCATGCCTCCACTTATTGTAGGTGTTTGGCACAGGAAGTTCTTAACTGAGTGAATGAACAAACAGATGAATGAAGAAAGTGTGAATCTTCTAGTATGAATGTTCTCACTCCATATGCAGGACCTCACATCCTCTTTCGATAGTGACTGCACAATGAATGTTTGCTGAGTTCAGTGACTGAAAGGATCTATACTAGAGCAGATGTCTAGGGGACTGTGAGACAAGAAAGGCCACAGAGGTGAGTCATTCACTCATTTTTCAACAGATGTGGGTCCTGTTCTTTGGGGACTTACATTTGGGGAAGATGAGAATTGACTGGTATTTTTCAAGTTTAGGGAAGAGTAGATGTTGGCAGAGAAAAGATTATTCAGCCTCAGGGAGTGATCAACAGAATATTCAGAGGTAACCAGTAAGACAAGCCTAATTCTGAGCATAATAAGTTTCTCCTTAAAGAGGAAATTGAACTGAAGATCACGAAGAATAACTAGATGACTCACCCATCAAAATAGGAAGTTCCCTATGGTAAGGAAGATGGTGGCATTGAGGTAGCAGAAACCACAAAGATCCTCCTCAAACACTTATCGCATAATAGACTTCACTCTTGCTACTTGGGCTACTGTCTCTGGAGTGGAAGACCTGTCCACTGACCAGGACTTTATAGAGGCAGTGAAGCACTGTGTTAAAAAGACCCTGGGCCCTGGAGCCGCTGTCTCGCTCTGAACAAAGACTCCCTCACGTAGCAGCTGTACAAACTTGGGCATTTGTAAAAGTAGAGATAATAACAGTTCCTTATGCACCGAGTTATTATGAAGACTGAGAGTTAATAGCTGTAAGTGCATACAACAGTGCCTGGCTTATACTAAGCACTCACTGGAGGTTAGCTATTTTTATTGTGCTTCTATTGCTGACTCTAATTGTTTGTATATTTGAACTGAAAAATTCTCTGTGAGTTTTAGAAGGAAGAGAAGATGCTTACATATCACTTGGGTATGAAACAAGAGTATAAATCATACATCTTACATCTCATAACAACTTTATTCACAAGATGACTCTTTCATCAGCCCAAGACTGGCTTCTCTAAACTGCCACATAATTGCCCTCTGCAGTAAAACTCCCCATGGACCATTATGTTTTGTTTATGGACTTTCACCCAAGATTTTAACAGCAGCAATAGAAGGATTCTGCTAAAATCATACGTTTCATTTTCTTTTACTTTCGGACCATTGGAACTATTAGAACCCATGGTCTATTGTTGATATATAAGTGTTACTCTAACCTGGAAAGTAGCTCTTTCTTTATTAAGGCAAATATTTATTTAATCCATATTTTCTATTTAAAACATCAAAATATATATTTTTAAGATGTATACATTAAAGAAAAAAGTATGCAAAGAATTTATAACCAAATGCTGGACTTAACATTACTGCAAAATACCCCACAAGTTCTGACTTTAAATTTTGCAGATAGTCTTTACCATAAATATGTTTTGGTATAAACAATTTTTAAAATTATGACTGGTAAATAAATATTTCAGAATGTTATTTATTTATTTAAGTTTATATATCAAACATTGCCGCTTAACACCAGATGCTACAGTTTTCATAGCATCAATATTATTAATTTAATACATTAATACTATGCATTAAATATGAAGAACACACCAATAAATGAAGGAGATACTTCCTTAATTGACTGATGAGATAATTAAACTAATAGCCATGGAATTTTTTTAAGGCCTCAAGTTTTTTCCATACCAGCACCAGCCATGTAAAATGTTTGGGCTTTGTTGGTGGGTGGGGCACAGAATGCATTTGAGAAATCTAGAGAAGATGGTAGACATGGTGAAAAATAGCAGATTTTGAGGTCAGAAGACTGTGCTCTAAATCTTATCTCTGCTACATTGGCTATCATTCTTCTGAGCCTCAGTTTACTCACCTGAAAAACAAGCATAATAACACCAATCTTACAGAGTCACTGGGAAGATTAGCTCTAATAATGTATGTCAAGTGCCTAGATCACAGTAGATACTTAATAACTAGCATCTTATCAGGGGATCATTTTGATTTATTTGCATGCAGATACAATCAGACAGTGTTTGCCATGTGTTTATTTGTTGTGTTTTGATCATTTAAAAGGCCTGTTAGCAATCCTCACTACAAAAGGTTGCCACCTGGGAAGACGACAGGGTTGGCTCATTTCTCCGTTCCACAAAACTTTCTATAGTTCTTGCTCCAAAGTACGTTAGAGAAACCATCACACCCTGTACATACTCAACATAGATAATAAAGAGTAAAACACTCCACTAGGAGCTAGGAGACTTATTTTAGTTCTGGTTTCATCTCAAGAGAGCTCTTGAGCTTGGGCTAGCTGCCTACCTTTTCCAGGCCTCAGTTTTCTAGTTTTAGGATGAGAAAATCAGATAAGATTTCTTCTGGGAAAATTTCAGTTCCAAAACTGTATTAGGAATTTAACTCTATGATTTTCTGACCTAGACATGGGTTCAAGACAAAAAAGAAGAGGAAAAACCTGTAAAAATGACTAAGGAACTACAACATAATAACTGCACATCTTATTTCCAAGAACTAAGAAATAATAATATCGTCCTGATTTCCACATGATCCCCTACAAGCCAGAATCAAAGTAGACCAGATCTAGCTCCCTTCTCTGTGACCAAGGAAAGATTCCCATATAAGCCTTTATCATCAATACCTAAATCTATGATTTATAAATATTCCTCTAGTCCTGTCAATAGATGTGTACTATTCAGCATACAATTTTGTCTATCCATTCTGCTGACCAAGGACTTACATACAAGTTGAGAGTGGGGGTATATTCTGTGGTCATAGATCTTATTTGCATCCATTGAGGCCAGCAGCCACACGTAGCCCCTAGATATCACTGGTAAGTGCTAACTTGCTGTGGTAAATATCTTCCTGTAATTGAACCAATAAATAAGTCCAAATTTAAACTGTTCAACTTCTAAATATGATCAACCATGGTATGAGCCACCTTGGAAGGTGAAGTGTTCCTTGCCCTGAGATATCCAAGAAAAATCTGGATAGACACTTTGGTAGGGATATGATATGTTGGAGATGCAGATGTGGAGTAATCCAAACATTTTATGATTCTTTGGTTCTGTTTACTCTTACCAGGCCAACTCTGGAAATGTGAGTAATGAGTTTTATTTTTGGATATATTAAAAAACAACAAAAACAAGTTGTCCTGCCCTTTTGGGGAAGAGAGAGAAGCCCGCTGTGCACATGGGCTAATTGAGTCTTTTAATACTAAAGACACCGATATTCCAGGATTCTGAGCCATGGGGTTCTGCATAATGAAATTAGATTAGATATAGATGGCAGCACTGGGGGGAAAAAAAGAAGTGTAGTATAGGTAACTGACATGCCCAAACCTGGACCTGGCAAACAGGAGGGGCCAAGATCACCTTACTGGTATTTGCTGTGGTGCCTGACAATTACCTGCTGGCTCTCTTCTCCCCGGATCCTCTGCGAATCTGTGAACGCTGCTTATTTTGTGTTCAATTCAGTGCCCACAGCTCAACGGATTGCTCTATGAGTCCAGTCCTTCTCTTGGCATGCTGCCTACTCCATGTCAGAAGTTGAAAGGTTGCACTTCCTTAAAATGCAGTATTTTCCAACAGAACCTGCATCAATCAACCAATTAGAATAACTACGCATGCAGTGCTCAAGGCTCCACACTGGCTGACGATCACCGGCTTTGTCTTATGCAAGGCTGGTCTTTCCTCGATCCAGCTAAGAAACAACCACTTGAAAGGAGGTGCACGGGGAGATTTCAAATACAACAGGAAGAACATCGTGTCAAATTGCCATAGTCGTACAAAAGGCAGCATTTGTGGCATCTGTCCATACCTGGTAAGAGCGATGAGTCTCAATCTGAATGGTGGGGTGTGGAGGGTGACTCAGAAGTAAAAGAATGGCCCAGTGAAAGAGTGACTGAAGAGGTTTTCTGCTCTAACTCTCACTTCTCGGGCTCCTTAGAAGGCTCTGTACCTTCCTCATTTTCCTGATTTCTATGGCTTACCCTGGGTTCGTGCAAGACTTGCTGCCCGGATGAAGGAGTAGCACGGACCCACATCGGTAAGCATGAGAGTTGGGTCTGTGCACATAAAGAAGGGTTCAGAATCTGTACAAGACTCACCCTGGCTTCCGGCAGAACCTAAGATGGAGGAGAGAGGCCCATCCCTAGTGTACCTGAAAGGCCAGGTCCATGCTTGCCAATGCAAGGCAGAGTGCTAAGGCCTGGCTTGCCCCACTGTTCTCTCTCAGGAGCCACAAATGGGTGATAACACCACTAGTTAGAGAGCAGGGCTCGCGTTTCTGCTCCTGGCTGCTCCTGTCTGGGTTTGCTATGACCGTATCTGTTGGAAGAAAACTATTTGGCTCTAAAGTAAGTCTCATTAACCATCATCCTTTCATGATTGTGTTGCTCTCTTTCTACCCTCTCTCCTCTTGCTTTGTCTTTCTTTTGGTTGTTTCAGCTCTGGCACTTCTTTAAGTGGGGGATTTAAATGCTTGGCATGGTCACTAGAGAAGCCCAGACGTAAGATCTTTGAAGCGGTTGGTGAAAAAAGGGAAGTGATACTATTGGGTGAGGGGTGATATCAAAGAGAAGCTTATGTTCCGTTCCCTACAGCGTGGCTGGGATTTTTTACTCCAAGAAAAGAATTAAACAACAACGCTTTCCAGGAAAAGAGTGACTTTCCTTTTTTTGCTCCTCCCATCTTCTTTTCCTGATCCCTTCGGACATACAAGCGATTTTGTTTTAAGGAGAAGCCTAATGCAATTGAGCACTAACACTATAATTATAATTAATGAAAACAACAATATTCAAATATCTTATACCCTTTCTGTTTACCTTTGAACAACACCGTAGTAGTTACAAATGACAAATATGAATATTATCCCCGTTTTTCATGGAAGAAACCAGGGCCAGAAAGTCAAATGCCTTGCCCAGGTATTTAGCATCTTGACCTGATATTTAGCACCTTGACCTGATATTTAGCATCAAAATATAGTCTCCACTTTTTTGACTTTAGGCTCAGCATGTTTTTATCTACACCTTGCTGCCTCTTCCCACACATAATCTTTTAAGATTAAGTCTTCAGATTCCAGAGTTGGGGCCATGGAGTTACTAAAAGGCCTAAGGAAAATGGGGCTTTGAAAAGGTTATATTCTCATCCTTCTTAGTGTGCACTGTGCCTGAGTATTAAAAGACTGCTTTGAAAATTCACTGGCCCATGATTACTTGACTAATGCCAGTAATAAAACGTGTATATCAAAACTATGCACTTTTATTTGATTTTTCTCGGCTCATTGCTTGTCTTAGCTGAATGGCCAGCTATGTGTAAGCCTGAATGGTAGGAAGGTTTTCTGGGAGCGATGACCAGTTATGAAGTTTCTGTTGAGATCCAGGGAGCAACTTTAGGTAAGCATATTTTTGTTACCATTCAGAGGCACAGGAGATAGACCTTACAATCAGCTCATCAATGCCAGAAGGGAGCTTTGCCAACAGGGTCTCCTCTTTAATCACCACCTGGATCACCTCTGGAATCCTGGGAAGGAAAGTGATGGATGTTGATCAGAATGCTGTTGTGGGCAGGGTTTTGCAGAAAAATAACCAACTGAGTGTGCCTGCCTGTAGGAGAAATTTTCCAGTTCCTACAAATAAGGCCAAAATTATGGGACCATTTCTCTCCTCTTTCCTCCTCTTGATCATTATCAGCATCATAAAATCAACCATGGGTGTGACTCTAGAGAGATGGAAGTACGGCAAAGAGGGAACACTCAGCCAAGGGGTGTAGAGTCCCTGGTTCTTTCCAGGCTCTTTGTGGTCTTGGACAATGATTTGACTTTGTGCTCTTTAATGTTTCCATTTATTAAATTATGAGTTGGACGATATTGCCTTTGACACTTCCAAGCCTGATATTCACTGATTCCCATCTACCTTGTCTCTCTCCCGTAACTAACTTTATAATTCCAAGTGCCTATAATACATTATTTTGAGTTTTCCAGAAAGAAAAAAAGTGCAAGGCAGATTAAGAAGTAAATTAACAATAAATGTTAACAAATAATTTCTAGTTTGAATACTTGTCTTTTTTTATTTTTATTTCTTTATTTATTTGAGACAGCCTTGTCACCCAGGCTGGAGTGCAGTGGCGTTATCTTGGCTCACTGCAACCTCCACCTCCTGGGTTCAAGCAATTCTCCTGACTCAGTCTCCTGAGTAGCTGGGATTACAGGTACCTGACAACACACCTGGCTAATTTTTGTATTTTTAGTAGAGATAGGATTTCACCATGTTGGCCAGGCTGCTCTTGAACTCCTGACCTCAGGTGATTCACCCGCTTAGGCCCCCAAAGTGTTGGGATTACAGGCATGAGCCACTGCACCCGGTCTGAATACTTTTTGTTTAGTGTACAAAATTAGAAAGCAAGTAAGTGAAAGTGAAAATAAAACCTCTGGTTATCCCATCAATCAGAGATGTCCACTATAAAGATTTTGGTACGTTTTCTTCCAGTGTCTTTATGTGTATACACACACACACACACACACACACATATATGTATGTGTGTGTGTATATACACATATACGCATATATACACATATATGTGTATATACACACACATACATATATACACATATATACATATACACATACATATATATGTGTGTATATACACACACACATACACATACATCTTTTATATATACGTATACACGTATATCTATATGTATATATTTTATATATAAAAATATTTTCCATTGATATTTCAAAAGATTTTTTAGGACTTACTATATACCTTTGACCTTATATCAATTGTATAAGATATAATTCCTATAATAAATCCATTATTCCATATTACTTGTGGTTCTGCTTTCCTGAATGAACCCTGACTGGTACAAAGAGTGGTTGAAACTCCTAAGCCTCGTCACATCTAGGTTTTGGCATTGGGTTCTCTACCTAGACATTTTCCAAGAAAGGATTTTGAAGCACTGAATAGTGTGTTCCAAAACAGCTACAGGGTTTAAAAGAATCAGCCATTTCCTATTACATTTAATGTTTATTGAACATATACTATACATGTCAGACCTGTGCTAAGTGATTTATTAGTACATGTATTATATTACTTAATCCTAACTCCCTGGGGGTTAGTATGTCATTCCTAGTTATGGATAAAGAAACTGGGGTTCAGGGATGGGCCAAAGTTGCACAGTGAATAAGTGGCAGGGTCATAATTCAAACCTAGGCAGTTTGTTTATGAAGTCCACACGCTGGATTCAAAGTTAAGTCATTCACTGACGTACCAGGCTGGAGAAGCCTAATCTATTGGTGGGATGGTAGGGTATTGGTTAGTTGCTTGCACTGTGAGAGTGCATGAGCTTGTGAAATGAGTCCTGGTGAGGAAGGTAGCAGATGTGCTGGAATAAGCACTAGACATGAAATCAAACAGACATGGGATTTTCCCATCACTTTCTTGTCTCAGCATCAATGCTTTCATCTGCAATAGAGAGATAATCATATCAGTCTTACAGGTGCAGATTGTGGTGAGGATAGAGAATAACATGTAAAAGCACCTGGCATGTTTCCAGGCATATAGTAAAAGCTAACAGAGTTTAATTGATTCTGAATCTGAGCAGAAAATTTTAAGTTGAGACCTGGTTTTTTAATCTTGGATGGAGCACGCTTGATATGTGATTTTGAATAAGATACAGGGCTTTTCTAGGCTCAAGTTCCTCATCTTCCTAGGAGGTGGTTAAACTAGATGATGGCTAACATCCTGTCTAGGATTCTAGGCCTTTAGTTGGTATTAAGAGGAAGGAATGTGGCAGATGGTATCTTCCCTTCTCACATCAGCCTGAAATGAGGCCAAATTCTCAGAGTACATTGTGTTTCTCCCTTGGCTCCTCTGCCCTATAGATATTCTTGACTAGATCCAAGCCCTTGGAACTTTCTGAAAGGTTTGAGGTCTGATGAAAATCACAATCATTTCTTAGAAGGAAGGGGCGAGGCCTGTGTCTTTGACTGCCAGGATGCTGTTGCTTTTATTAGCTTTTCTAGGAAAGGAAGGCCACAGTTTCATAGGTTTCCCAATGAAGAAAAAAAGTAAGTCCTTTGACTTGCTCCAAAGAATTCAGTTGGGAAATCACAAATACAGATGATTTATTGGTTCCCTTATACTCTATTATTTTGTGATTCAGCTGTAAATTAACACGTTAACTGAATGTAACTGAAGAGCTCCTGGACACTAAGCACTATGCAGCATAGAGAAGGGGCATGATTCTCCCTCTAAAGATACCTCTCCCTAATCTGCCTCCTTTAAGGAAATATAAACCAATAGCTGAAGAGGAGGTGCAAATTTTGGTCATATTTTCCAGAAAGAATGGTCAAGATTTTCTCCTATCTCCCTGGCTATTTCTCATTCTCCTGAACTAGTGTCTTTTCCTCTCCCAAACCTCTGAACAAGGAGTGGCCCAGGACTTAACCATTGGACCTCTTCTTGTTCTGTGCTCACTTCCTTGAAGATTTTATTCAGTTTCACAGGTTTAATAAAATCTTAGACTTTGAGAACTCCTAAATTTCTATCTCCAACTTAGATTTCTCTTCAGAACTCTAGATTCAGAAAATCATCTGCCTGCTGAGTAATCTGCCTTTGAATGTCTATTAGGCCTCTCTAACTGAACATATCCAAGTGGGAGTTCCTGAGATGCCCCCAACTCCTTCAAATCTGCTCTACCTAAAGTTTTTCCTATGTTAGTAAATAACAAGCCCATTTGTTACAGTTGCTCGGGTCCAAGTACTTAGAGCCATCTTTGACTCCTGTTTCTCCATAACCCACTTCAAATCTATCAGTAATACTATTGTCTCTGCCTTGAAAATATGTGCAGGAATTCAAACATTTCTCACGACCTCCCAGTCCAAGCCACCATTGTCTCTCTCCAGGATTATGAAAATTTCTTCCTAAATGGCCTCTATGCGTCCACCTTGCCCTTCTCAAAAGAGCACCAAGAGGGATTCTGTGAAAGTAAAATTTAAATGCTGTCTAAACCTTCAGTGGCTTTCCATCTCATCCAAATTGATAGAGCTTCCAAAGTCATGAGGTGTCTTTTTTTTTCTCTCCATCTTCATCTCCCACTGCTCTGTCCTCCCTTACTGTCCCCGCCTTACCTTGATATCCAAATGGTTCTCACCTTCACCTCTTCTCAGTCTTTAATCCAATGTCTGACGCTCAGTGAAGCCTTTCCCAGCCATCTTATCTCAGATTGCGTTTGTCCCTTCATATATATCCTATCCCCCTTTCCCTGTCTTTTTTTTTCTTTTTCAACATTTATTACCATCGAAAATATACAAGCCAGGCATGGTGGTTCCTGACTGTAGTCCCAACACTTTGGTCTCCTATGTTGCCCAGGTTGGTCTCACACTTGAGCTCAAGGAGTTCGAGACCAGCCAACATAGGAGACTCCATTTTACCACAAAAAAAAATCAAGAAGATTAGTGGGGCATGGTGGCACACACCTGTAGTCCCAGCTACTTGGGAGGCTGAGGTGGGAGAATCGCTTGAGCCTGGGAGGGCAAGGCTGCAGTGAGCAGTGATTGTGCCACTACACTCCAGTCTGGGTGACAGAGGGAGACCCCATTCTCAGAAACAAAACAAAACAAAACCATACATATTTACTATTGAGTTTATTGATTATTTCCTTCCACTAGAACAAAACTCCACGGGGCAGTGGAGCACAGTGGAGGGCATTCAGTAAATGTTAATTGAAGAATTGGGTGGAATGGTTGGCCAACAGCTTCATGGAAGAGCCTTGGTTTGAGTTATGTTACTGGCCACAGAGAGGATCTGAGCAAACAAATAGTCTGAGAAATAAGTGCTTGGGAGAGAGGGACACTGAGCAAAGGCCTGGGTGGGAGCCTAGTGGGGATGGCTAGGGCTGGACTAACTGACCTGTTCTCCATCAGCCTTTACCTTCGTGGTTTGGTGTCTTCCAGAATATCTAGTGTCTTTTAGGATGTGGCAACAATCCTGTGGCTGCTTGGTATAAAAGAAAGCTCATGGATGGAATTCAGAGTCATAGACCTGAATCTAGAAGTGTAACCCTAGACAAGCCACTTTACCTCTCTAACCCTCTGCTTGCCCAACTGTCAAAGAAGGATAACAACACTGGCTTGTGTTTCTCTTGGGGCTGTTGTGAAGATCAACTGAGGCAACAAATGGAGAAATGCTTTAACTGTGAAAGTCGGATGATTACAGTAGGGATTAGTAAAACGCATCTGCATATGGCTGAAATAATTACTCAGAGTCATATACCGACTATTCACCACAGTGTTAAGGAAAGGGCTAGAGGATTGCAATTGGTGACTAGTTCAGAAAGCCTTCATCATTCAGCTTTTATATATGGGAGCTACATGGGAGGAGGAATTGGAAGATGTACCTTCCTGGGGATGTGCCAGTGAGCAAATGAGGAGCGATTTATTCCTCGTGCACCAGGTTCTGGTGATTAATTCTTCTCTTTTCACCCTTACAAAAAATGTATAGTTAAATATTAGTATCTCGTTCTTTTCTTTCTTTTTTTTTTTTTTTTTTAAGACAGAGTCTAGCTCAGTCGCCCAGGCTGGAGTGCAGTGGCGCAATCTCGGTTCACTGCAAGCTCCGCCTCCCGGGTTCCCGCCATTCTCCTGCCTCAGCCTCCCGAGTAGCTGGGACTACAGGCGCCCGCCACTACGCCCGGCTAATTTTTTTTTTTTTGTATTTTTAGTAGAGACAGGGTTTCACTGTGTTAGCCAGGATGGTCTCGATCCCCTGACCTCGTGATCCGCCCGCCTCGGCCTCCCAAAGTGCTGGGATTACAGGCGAGAGCCACCACGCCCGCCCTAGTATCTCATTCTTTAGAGGTAGGAAAACCAATGCTCAGAAAGGTTAAGTAACTTGCTCATTGTCATACAACTACCTGGTGCCAGAGTCAGAAGAAATCATTTTGTCTCAAGAACCTGTGCTCTTTCAGTAGGCTACCTTTTCAGACACCTTGCTGCAAATAATTAATTAAGCAGCAGCAGCAGCACTACCCCAGGTACCTAAATTTGGGCAAGTGAATAATACATAAGTCTAACATCAGGGGGCCCAGGCAGATAACAGACTGAGCTATTAAACACAATTCCGAAAGTGAAAAGGAAGGTCAGTGTGCATCTAAACCCATGAATCCTAACCCTTGTCTAGGTCACTGCCTTGTGCTATGAATGCTTCCTTTCAGCAGTACCTGCTAACAATTCAGAAGAAACCAAGATTTTGAGTTAAAGTTTTAATAAGAGTGTAAAAATAATAAAGCTGGATCAATGTCCACTAGTCTTTCTAAGCATCAGAATTTTTTTTTTTTTTTTTTTTTTTTTTTTTTTGAAGCAGTGGTATAAAGGCCTGGCGTGTTGGCTCATACTTGTAATTCCACCACTTGGGGAGGTCGAGGCAGGTGGATCATTTGAGATCACGAGTTCGAGGCCAGTCTGACCAACATGGTGAAACTCCATCTCTACCAAAAATACAAAAAGTAGCCGGGCATTGTGGCAGGCACCTGTCATCTCAATGACTCAGCAGGCTGAGGGAGAGAGAATCACTTGAACCTGGGAGTCAGAGCTTGCAGTGAGCTGAGATCATGCCATTGTACTCCAGCAGCCTGGGCAACAGAGTGAGACTCTGTCAAAAAAAAAAAAAAAAAAAAAAAGCAGTGGTATAAGAAATGATATGATTATTTTGAATGATTAGCAAACCTAGTCTAGATTTTAACTAGCAACACCTTTGCAGCAAGTTACCTGCTGCGTGTCACATAGTGGGACTTAATAAATGCTCACTGAATATATGCATATATCTGTGTGTGTGTGTGTGTACAGCATGTTTGGTAATGGTATTGTTTTGATAATTATGTATGTAAGTTCATTTGTATAGATGATGAATGTACAGATGGATGGATACTGGGCCCAGATGTCAGAGAAATGTCTCCCAAAATAGCCTGTAATCATGTATAGGATGCTGACAGAATGCTTACTTTGAAAATGAATGCACCACAAAATGTACAGAGTACCTACTGGGTGCTGATGAAAGGAAATAGAAGGCATATCTCTTTGCACTTGCCTCAGATAGCCACAAAAGGCATATATACAATTTTAAATAAATCGTTTGTATAGTTTAGAATTGCTTGGATTTGGAGGCAAAGGAGGACCATTTTCCCTTTGGTGTGACTCACCAATCACAGGATGTGAGGGGTGAAGGAGGCCGGGGTCATCTGGTGCATTTAGCCATTTTAGATTGCAGATTGAACTGCATAAAGGAAAGTTACACAGTGATTCATAGGCAGATGTTTTTAAAAAAAACAGAAATAAAAAAAACTCCCTCTCTAGCTGCCACTATCTTCTGTAGGTGCTATGGATACTCTCAGAAATAGGTATTTGCAAAGACGTGGAAAATTTGGTAGGACGGTATAAAGTCAATAGCGTGCACTTTGGATTTACTTCAACCTGGGTTTGAACCTCCTTCATCTGCCTATTGGCTCTTCATCTCAGGGAGTCTATTTGCATTTTGAACCTCTGGCTCCTGACTTATGAAATGAAGATACCTGACCCGCATGTCACCTGTCAGGATGAAATGAGATTACATTGGAAGGGGCTCAGCAGAATGAGTACCAGCTCACACTGTTACTCAGTATTTCATCCTTCCTCATACCCACACATTCTCCCTTTGTCTCTAATGTCCTGGATACCCTTGGGCCAGGCACAGACTGCTTCCTCACCTCCTCATCTGCCACATTCAGGTGTTGGACCAGACAATATCTAAGATTCCATTCAATTAGTCTAACTGTCTAGTCCCATTCTTTTTTTTTACCAGAAAGCTGAGATAGCTGGACAGTATATAAAACAGTCTGCTTTGTACACATTTATGTTTACAAACCATTTACTATGCTTTACTTCATTTAATCCTGCAAGGCAGTAGTTGCTTTCACTTTTTACAAATGAGCAAACCAAGGCAAGAGGCATACAGAAAATAATCCCATACCTCTGCCTGTCAATCAGCATGCAGGGAAGACTTTTAAAGGCTTGACAACAGCATTCAAAAACAAGACCCTTCATGATACCCTTGGCCTTGAAAATTAAGTGTAAACTTCCCAAATTCACTCTGTCCCTTCTCTCTCCTCTTGCGCTCACAGCTGTAGTCATCTTATCTTTCTTTTTTGTTGTCCCTTTTAAATGTTGCCATTGCAGGCTGAGGTCATGACTCTCTCCTAAGAGCTCTAATCAAATTTGGAAGACAATAGGATTGAACACAGAGCCTTCCATACCTGGTTCCCAGACTGAACATGCACAAACAAAGCTGATGGTTGGGAATTCAGTCCTTGCTGCCTAAGGCTGTGGGGCTGGCTGTGAATTTTTACCCAGCTCCTACCTGCCTGTCTTTCTTTAGCATTTGACATGCTTGCTGCTGGATCCATGATAGAGCCACTCTCTCAAGACACTGATTCATATTCTCCCTTGGGGGCCTAGAACTCTAGCGTACCCTACACAATGGGTGCTCACTGAGCTGGAGAAGGCATTGCGGCCAGTGCAGTCCAGAATTGCATCGAGTATTTTAGCAATTGCACCAAACTATCGTCCAGTCTGATTCGTAGCCTTTCCCACATAGATTCACAAAGGCCACTTTCAGAAACTAATTCCTAATAGTGCAATCAGTTTTTGGAAACTGAAGCCGAGTTTCATATTTGAATGTTGACTTTCACCATGCAGGAAAGTTGGCCACATGCAGGAGTGACTGGAAGATTTTGGCAAAGATATTGATTGGGATTTTCCATTCTCAGAGAAGCTGCATGTGCTAATGCACAGGTAATACTCCATTCTCAGGGTTCCCAGGGACAAAGAGTGGGCAAAACCGGAAACTAAAAAACTAATATGCCTCATAGGGAATCACTAGTATTCCAAAAAAAAAAAAGTCAGGTAGAGGCAGAATTGAACTGTTTCCCCTTTTGAAATGCAATAACACCTACTTCTCAGGGCTATCATGGGGACGAAATTTGAAGATACATGAAAAGGCTAGCACAGAGCTTTGCTCAGAGCATTGAACAGATGTATTCGTTGTTGGGACTCTTGTTTGAAGTAAAAGGACCAGGTTTTGAGCCTCATTCTGCTGTTCACCAGTCCAGTGCCTTGCCCATTGTGGGTCCAACTTCTCTTATCTTCTAATGAGAGTAATAATTGCCACATACTTCGCAGAGTCATGATGAGAAACAATTAAAGAATGGCTGAGACAGTCCTTTGGAAACTAGATAGCTTAAAGAAAATAAAGCATTATTAGGTATATGTCTAATCTCTGTGCCAGGGTTTCAGCCTTTCTTTTTGTATGAAAAGCCTTCCCTCCCCATACTTCCTCTCTTTAACCTACCTGTTGAAGTTCTATCCTTCATTCATAAGGCAGTAAAACATTAGTAGCTAAGATTAAAGACTTCAGACTGCTAGGGTTCAAATCCCAGCACTGCTTTTTATTAGTTGTTTAACTTTGGGCAAGCTACTTCACCTTTCTGTGCTTCAGTTTCCAGTCTGTAAAATGGGAATAAAGCAATATCCATTTCATAAGATTGTTGTAAGGATTAAATTAACAAGTGTAAAGTACTTAGAACAGTATATACTCCATACTATATAAAATGCTAGCCATAATTATTTCAAGGCTATGCTTATTGTTTTGATGTCTATTATTTCAAGAGTATGTTTACCATTTTGCATTATTTCATTATTATGTTCAAATCCCACCCCTGCAAGAAACTTTCTTGTATGACTGAAGCAATCACGTCCTCACATTCAACCAAAGTATATTGATTGTAGCTCAGTGATAGCTCTGGTCATTGCTTGTGTGTTTGTTTATATCTCCCTCCCCCACCAGCTTTGGGGCCCTAAGTGACAGAGGCTTTCTGTTTTACCTCTGTACACATGGTCAGTGTACATTATTTGTTGCATTGGATAGAAGGTATGCAAAGCAAATGTATACACATGAATAAACCTAAATATATTATGTAACAGCTAATAACACTCTCTACATAATAACTACATTTTCAAGACTGAACAAAATTACAACCTTTTGCACTCTCCCCGACACATAGTATGTGCCAACTAAATGTATTTACTTGAACTTATGGGAAGATCAGTAAAGGTGCATAAACTCCAATAAAAGTCTCAGTCTCTTGGGTCCCCTTCCTTGAAAACATGTATGAGATGGGTAAGCTGTTTATCTTAGGCACGAGGTGAGGATTAAGATATCAAGGAGATGAAACAAATAGCTGCTGGCCTCCAGGCACTCACATTCAAGAGGAGAGACAGTGCAAATACTAAATAGTCACAAGGGGTCATAGGTACTAAGCTGAGTAGGATGAAACAGCACAGGGATGTGTGTTCAGCAGCTCAGTCATCTCTCTAAGATTTGGACCTTCTCAACATCAAATTGCCCAGATATGTTCATTTGGGATGATTGTACCTTCTTTTTCAGTAAGTAAGGAACCAGGGAAAAATATTCCAAGTTGACTAAAGGCAGAGGAGAATAAGTCAGTTATAAGAGTGTGGTAGCTCACAATACAGCAGGTGAGAATATAAAATGAGGAGGTAAGACCATAAGCCACGTCTCTAGAACATATCTCATAGAAAGTGCTTCTCAGTCTCAATGATTTTGATGACAGATGTGGAGAAAATATTGTGAAACAACAAAAACTATCCTGGCTTAGGAGAAGGGAGACCTAGTTTCTTACCAACCCCATTTCCACCAGTGACTTTCCTCCCTAAAGCCCCAATTTCACTATCAATCGAGAAATGAGTTTGACCTTGAGTATTTCTAAGGCCCATTCCACTTTCACTGCTTTTTGGTTCTATTTTTTAACACCTGGCCTGATAGGAAAGCCAACTCTTTCTTCTAGCTTCAAATACTACCTCTATTTTGATGAATCGTAAACGCATATCTCAAAGCCAGACATCTCTTTTGAATCCAGGTCTTGAATGTCACCTTGCCTATTTTGACATCTACCTCAGTTGTTTAAAACAGAGTTTTCAACAATTTCTCCACCTCCAAAAGATTTTCATTTTACAGTGTTTTTTTGTTTTGTTTTTGTTTTTTGTTTTTTGTTTTAAGTCAGTAAGTGGAAACACATTTGCCCAGATGCCCAATTCACAAACTTGGGATTCATTCTTGATATCTCTCTTTCTGTTACCACACACTCTGGCTCAATCTGACTGATTGTTAAATTTTGCCAATTCTAGCTTCAAAGTATCTCTCAAATATTTCTACACCTCACCACCTATACGTCAAAGGTGTGTAGTCCAAGCTACCTTCATCTTTCACTAGGACTCCTACAACAGTCACTTAGAAAATTCCCTTTTGTGGGAGGCTGAGGCAGGAGAATGGCATGAACCCAGGAGGCAGAGCTTGCAGTAAGCTGAGATTGTATCACTGCACTCCAGCCCTCCAACCTGGGTGACAGAGCAAGACTCTATCTCGAAAGAAAGAAAGAAAGAAAGAAAGAAAGAAAGAAAGAGAGAGAGAGAGAGAGAGAGAGAGAGAGAGAGAGAGAAAGAAAGAAAGAAAGAAAGAAAGAAAGAAAGAAAGAAAGAAAGAAAGAAAGAAAGAAAGAAAGAAAGAAAGAAAGAAAATTGCCTCTTGTCCATTTCTAATTCATCTTCTACACAATAGCTGGGATGGTTTTCTTTCTTTCTTTTTTATTTTTATTTTTATTTTTTATTGTACTTTAAGTTCTAGGGTACATGTGCATAACGTGCAGGTTTGTTACATATGTATATCTGTGCCATGTTGGTGTGCTGCACCCATCAACTCGTCAGCACCCTTCAATTCATCATTTATATCAGGTATAACTCCCCAATGCAATCCCTCCCCCCTCCCCCCTCCCCATGATAGGCCCCATTGTGTGATGTTCCCCTTCCCGAGTCCAAGTGAGCTCATTGTTCAGTTCCCACCTATGAGTGAGAACATGCGGTGTTTGGTTTTCTCTTCTTGTGATAGTTTGCTAAGAATGATGGTTTCCAGCTGCATCCATGTCCCTACAAAGGACGCAAACTCATCGTTTTTTATGGCTGCATAGTATTCCATGGTGTATATG
>NC_045435.1:183529401-183582764 GCF_002776525.5 Piliocolobus tephrosceles | reverse complement strand
TTCTTGTGATAGTTTGCTAAGAATGATGGTTTCCAGCTGCATCCATGTCCCTACAAAGGATGCAAACTCATCCTTTTTTATGGCTGCATAGTATTCCATGGTGTATATGTGCCACATTTTCTTAATCCAGTCTGTCACTGATGGACATTTGGGTTGATTCCAAGTCTTTGCTATTGTGAATAGTGCCGCAATAAACATACGTGTGCATGTGTCTTTGTAGTAGCATAATTTATAATCCTTTGGGTATATACCCAGTAGTGGGATGGCTGGGTCATATGGTACATCTAGTTCTAGATCCTTGAGGAATTGCCATACTGTTTTCCATAATGGTTGAACTAGTTTACAATCCCACCAACAGTGTAAAAGTGTTCCTATTTCTCCACATCCTCTCCAACACCTATTGTTTCCTGATTTTTTAATGATTGCCATTCTAACTGGTGTGAGATGGTATCTCATTGTGGTTTTGATTTGCATTTCTCTGATGGCCAGTGATGATGAGCATTTTTTCATGTGTCTGTTGGCTGTATGAATGTCTTCTTTTGAGAAATGTCTGTTCATATCCTTTGCCCACTTTTGGATGGGGTTGTTTGTTTTTTTCTTGTATATTTGTTTGAGTTCTTTGTAGATTCTGGAAATTAGCCCTTTGTCAGATGAGTAGATTGCAAACATTTTCTCCCATTCTGTAGGTTGCCTGTTCACTCTGATGGTAGTTTCTTTTGCTGTGCAGAAGCTCTTTAGTTTAATGAGATCCCATTTGTCAATTTTGGCTTTTGCTGCCGTTGCTTTTGGTGTTTTAGACATGAAGTCCTTGCCCATGCCTATGTCCTGAATGGTACTACCTAGATTTTCTTCTAGGGTTTTTATGGTATTAGGTCTAACATTTAAGTCTCTAATCCATCTTGAATTAATCTTCGTATAAGGAGTAAGGAAAGGATCCAGTTTCAGCTTTCTACTTATGGCTAGCCAATTTTCCCAGCACCATTTATTAAATAGGGAATCCTTTCCCCATTTCTTGTTTTTCTCAGGTTTGTCAAATATCAGATGGTTGTAGATGTGTGGCATTATTTCTGAAGGCTCCGTTCTGTTCCATTGGTCTATATCTCTGTTTTGGTACCAGTACCATGCTGTTTTGGTTACTGTAGCCTTGTAGTATAGTTTGAAGTCAGGTAGCGTGACGCCTCCGGCTTTGTCCTTTTGACTTAGGATTGTCTTGGCAATACGGGCTCTTTTTTGGTTCCATATGAACTTTAAAGCAGTTTTTTCCAATTCGGTGAAGAAACTCATTGGTAGCTTGATGGGGATGGCATTGAATCTATAAATTACCTTGGGCAGTATGGCCATTTTCACAATATTGATTCTGCCTATCCATGAGCATGGTATGTTCTTCCATTTGTTTGTGTCCTCTTTGATTTCACTGAGCAGTGGTTTGTAGTTCTCCTTGAAGAGGTCCTTTACATCCCTTGTAAGTTGGATTCCTAGGTATTTTATTCTCTTTGAAGCAATTGTGAATGGAAGTTCATTCCTGATTTGGCTCTCTGCTTGTCTGTTACTGGTGTATAAGAATGCTTGTGATTTTTGCACATTAATTTTGTATCCTGAGACTTTGCTGAAGTTGCTTATCAGCTTAAGAAGATTTTGGGCTGAGACGATGGGGTTTTCTAAATATACAATCATGTCATCTGCAAACAGGGACAATTTGACTTCTTCTTTTCCTAACTGAATACCCTTGATTTCTTTCTCTTGCCTGATTGCCCTAGCCAGAACTTCCAACACTATGTTGAATAGGAGTGGTGAGAGAGGGCATCCCTGTCTTGTGCCAGTTTTCAAAGGGAATTTTTCCAGTTTTTGCCCATTCAGTATGATATTAGCTGTGGGTTTGTCATAAATAGCTCTTATTATTTTGAGGTACGTTCCATCAATACCGAATTTGTTGAGCGTTTTTAGCATGAAGGGCTGTTGAATTTTGTCAAAAGCCTTTTCTGCATCTATTGAGATAATCATGTGGTTCTTGTCTTTGGTTCGGTTGATATGCTGGATTACGTTTATTGATTTGCGAATGTTGAACCAGCCTTGCATCCCAGGGATGAAGCCCACTTGATCATGGTGGATAAGCTTTTTGATGTGCTGCTGAATCCGGTTTGCCAGTATTTTATTGAGGATTTTTGCATCGATGTTCATCAGGGAGATTGGTCTAAAATTCTCTTTTTTTGTTGTGTCTCTGCCAGGCTTTGGTATCAGGATGATGTTGGCCTCATAAAATGAGTTAGGGAGGATTCCCTCTTTTTCTATTGATTGGAATAGTTTCAGAAGGAATGGTACCAGCTCCTCCTTGTACCTCTGGTAGAATTCAGCTGTGAATCCATCTGGTCCTGGGCTTTTTTTGGTGGGCAGGCTATTAATTGTTGCCTCAATTTCAGAGGCTGCTATTGGTCTATTCAGGGATTCAACTTCTTCCTGGTTTAGTCTTGGAAGAGTGTACGTGTCCAGGAAATTATCCATTTCTTCTAGATTTTCTAGTTGATTTGCGTAGAGGTGTTTATAGTATTCTCTGATGGTAGTTTGTATTTCTGTGGGGTCGGTGGTGATATCCCCTTTATCATTTTTAATTGCGTCTATTTGATTCCTCTCTCTTTTCTTCTTTATTAGCCTTGCTAGCGGTCTGTCAATTTTGTTGATCTTTTCAAAAAACCAACTCCTGGATTCATTGATTTTTTGGAGGGTTCTTTGTGTCTCTATCTCCTTCAGTTCTGCTCTGATCTTAATTATTTCTTGCCTTCTGCTAGCTTTTGAATGTGTTTGCTCTTGCCTCTCTAGTTCGTTTAATTGTGATGTTAGAGTGTCAATTTTAGATCTTTCCTGCTTTCTCTTGTGGGCACTTAGTGCTATAAATTTCCCTCTACACACTGCTTTAAATGTGTCCCAGAGATTCTGGTATGTTGTATCCTTGTTCTCATTGGTTTCAAAGAACATCTTTATTTCTGCTTTCATTTCGTTATGTACCCAGTAGTCATTCAGGAGCAGGTTGTTCAGTTTCCATGTAGTTGAGCGGTTTTGATTGAGTTTCTTAGTCCTGAGTTCTAGTTTGATTGCACTGTGGTCAGAGAGACAGTTTGTTATAATTTCTGTTCTTTTACATTTGCTGAGGAGTGCTTTACTTCCAATTATGTGGTCAATTTTGGAATAAGTGTGATGTGGTGCTGAGAAGAATGTATATTCTGTTGACTTGGGGTGGAGAGTTCTATAGATGTCTATTAGGTCCGCTTGGTGCAGAGATGAGTTCAATTCCTGGATATCCTTATTCACTTTCTGTCTCGTTGGTCTGTCTAATGTTGACAGTGGAGTGTTGAAGTCTCCCATTATTATTGTATGGGAGTCCAAGTCTCTTTGTAAGTCTCTAAGGACTTGCTTTATGAATCTGGGTGCTCCTGTATTGGGTGCATATATATTTAGGATAGTTAGCTCTTCCTGTTGAATTGATCCCTTTACCATTATGTAATGGCCTTCTTTGTCTCTTTTGATCTTTGATGGTTTAAAGTCTGTTTTATCAGAGACTAGGATTGCAACCCCTGCTTTTTTTTGTTCTCCATTTGCTTGGTAGATCTTCCTCCATCCCTTTATTTTGAGCCTATGTATGTCTCTGCATGTGAGATGGGTCTCCTGAAGACAGCAGACTGATGGGTCTTGACTCTTTATCCAGTTTGCCAGTCTGTGTCTTTTAATTGGAGCATTTAGTCCATTAACATTTAAGGTTAATATTGTTATGTGTGAACTTGATCCTGCCATTATGATATTAACTGGTTATTTTGCTCATTAGTTGATGCAGTTTCTTCCTAGCCTCGATGGTCTTTACATTTTGGCATGTTTTTGCAATGGCTGGTACCGGTTGTTCCTTTCCATGTTTAGGGCTTCCTTCAGGGTCTCTTGTAAGGCAGGCCTGGTGGTGACAAAATCTCTAAGCATTTGCTTATCTGTAAAGAATTTTATTTCTCCTTCACTTATGAAACTTAGTTTGGCTGGATATGAAATTCTGGGTTGAAAATTCTTTTCTTTAAGAACGTTGAATATTGGCCCCCACTCTCTTCTGGCTTGTAGAGTTTCTGCCGAGAGATCTGCTGTCAGTCTGATGGGCTTCCCTTTGTGGGTAACCCGACCTTTCTCTCTGGCTGCCCTTAAGATTTTTTCCTTCATTTCAACTTTGGTGAATCTGGCAATTATGTGTCTTGGAGTTGCTCTTCTGGAGGAGTATCTTTGTGGCGTTCTCTGTATTTCCTGAATTTGAATGTTGGCCTGCCCTGCTAGGTTGGGGAAGTTCTCCTGGATGATATCCTGTAGAGTGTTTTCCAATTTGGTTCCATTTTCTCCCTCACTTTCAGGCACCCCAATCAGACATAGATTTGGTCTTTTTACATAATCCCATACTTCTTGCAGGCTTTGTTCATTTCTTTTTCTTCTTTTTTCTTTTGGTTTCTCTTCTCGCTTCATTTCATTCATTTGATCCTCCATCGCTGATACTCTTTCTTCCAGTTGATCGAGTCGGTTACTGAAGCTTGTGCATTTGTCACGTATTTCTCGTGTCATGGTTTTCATCTCTGTCATTTCGTTTATGACCTTCTCTGCATTAATTAGTCTAGCTGTCAATTCTTCCACTCTTTTTTCAAGATTTTTAGTTTCTTTGCGCTGGGTACGTAATTCCTCCTTTAGCTCTGAGAGGTTTGATGGACTGAAGCCTTCTTCTCTCATCTCATCAAAATCATTCTCTGACCAGCTTTGATCCGTTGCTGGTGATGGGCTGTGCTCCTTTGCAGGAGGAGATGCGCTCTTAGTTTTTGAATTTCCAGCTTTTCTGCCCTGCTTTTTCCCCATCTTTGTGGTTTTATCTGTCTCTGGTCTTTGATGATGGTGACGTACTGATGGGGTTTTGCTGTAGGTGACCTTCCTGTTTGATAGTTTTCCTTCTGACAGTCAGGACCCTCAGCTATAGGTCTGTTGGAGATTGCTTGAGGTCCACTCCAGACCCTGTTTGCCTGGGTATCAGCAGCAGAGGTTGCAGAAGACAGAATATTGCTGAACAGCGAGTGCACCTGTCTGATTCTTGCTTTGGAAGCTTTCTCTCAGGGGTGTACTCCACCCTGTGAGGTGTGGGGTGTCAGACTGCCCCTAGTGGGGGATGTCTCCCAGTTAGGCTACTCAGGGGTCAGGGACCCACTTAAGCAGGCAGACTGCCCCTTCTCAGATCTCAACCTCCGTGTTGGGAGATCCACTGCTCTCTTCAAAGCTGTCAGACAGAGTCGTTCGCGTTTGCACAGGCTTCTGCTCCTTTAGCTGAGCCCTGTCCCCAGAGGCGCAGTCTACAGAGACAGGCAGGTTTCCTTGAGCTGCTGTGAGCTCCACCCAGTTCGAGCTTCCCAGCGGCTTTATTTACCTACTTAAGCCTCAGCGATGGCGGGCGCCCCTCCCCCAGCCTCGCTGCTGCCTTGCGGTTAGATTGCCGCAGACTGCTGTGTTAGCAAGGAGGCAGGCTCCATGGGCGTGGGACCCTCCCGGCCAGGTGTGGGATATATTCTCCGGTGTGCCGTGCCGGTGTTATAGCGCAGTATTGGGGTGGGAGTTACCCGATTTTCCAGGTGTTGTGTGTCTCAGTTCCCCTGGCTAGGAAAAGGGACTCCCTTCCCCCTCGCGCTTCCCAGGTGAGGCGATGCCTCGCCCTGCTTCAGTTCTCGCTGGTCAGGCTGCAGCAGCTGACCCGCACGGATTGTCCGGCACTCCCGAGTGAGATGACCCCAGTACCTCAGTTGAAAATGCAGAAATCACCGGTCTTCTGTGTCGCTCGCGCTGGGAGATGGAGACTGGAGCTGTTCCTATTCGGCCATCTTGCTCCGCCCCCGGTTTTCCTTTCTTTCTTTCTTTCTTTCTTTCTTTCTTTCTTTCTTTCTTTCTTTCTTTCTTTCTTTCTTTCTTTCTTTCTTTTTTTCTTTCTTTCTTTCTTATTTATTTATTTAGAGAGGGAGTTTCGCTCTTGTTGCCTAGGCTGGAGTGCAATGGTGTGATCTCAGCTCACCACAACCTCTGCCTCCCTGGTTCAAGTGATTCTCCTGCCTCAGCCTCCCAAGTACCTGGGATGACAGGCATGCACCACCATGCCCAGCTAATTTTGTATTTTTAGTAGAGACAGGAGTTTCTCCATGTTGGTCAGGCTGGTCTCAAACTCCTGACCTCAGTGATCTGCCTGCCACAGCCTCCCAAAGTGCTGGGATTACAGGCATGAGTCACCTCACCCAGACTGATCCTTTTCTTAAAATGTAGAACAGATCATGTCAATCATGTCACCATCCTGTATAAAACCCTTAAATGACTTCTTGATGCACTTAAACTATAAACTCCTGCCCATGGTCTATGAAGGCCTAAATGATCCTGATTCTCCCTACAACTTCATCTTTCACCATGCTGGCCTCTTTCAGGTCTCTGAACATGTCACGGTTTTACCCACTTCAGTGTTGTCTGGTCTCTGTTTCCTCTGCCTGGTACACTTTCCCCTCACTCTTGGCCTGACTAACCCATCTTCCTTTTTCAAATCCCAGTTTAAAGTTTACTAGAGAGGTCTGTACAGGTAGATAAATTATCTCCTTCCCCTGTCTTTTGTTTTGTTTTTTGAGACAGAATCTTGCTCTATCACCCAGGCTGGAGTGCAGTGGTGTGATCCCGGCTCACTGCAACCTCCATCTCCGAGGTTCAAGCAATGTTCCTGCCTCAGCCTCCCGAGTAGCTGAGATTTCAGGTGTGCACCACCAGACCCAACTAATTTTTGTATTTTTAGTAGAGACGAGCTTTCACCATATTGGCCAGGATGGTCTCAATCTCCTGACCTCAGGTGATCCGCCTGCCTCAGCCTCCCAAAGTGCTGGAATTATGGGTGTGAGACATTATGCCCAGCCCTTCCCCCATCTTATAGCACCCGATTTCCTGTATCTCAGTTATCATACTTCATAATAAAATACTCAACTGTGGATTTGCTTATGCAATGCTTGTCTACTCAACTAGACTCTGAGCTCCCCTAGGAATGGGGCTCCATTGTTCTTTGCATCTGCAAAGTCTAGCCCAGTGCTTAGCATAGAGTAGGTGCTCAATTCATGATCGGTAGTTAAGTTTATAACCTTTTTGCCTATATATTAGTAAGATCTAATGATATGAATATATGTTTATTCCGTGCTGAAAAAGTGCAACCAGGTGGGCGATGAATGAGGAAATATAGTTGACTATGTCCCATTTCTCTAACTTTTTCAGTTCTTAGCTTCTAGTATCTTGTAGCAGTCCTCCATTCTCTTACTGAACCTTCCCAGTTTTCAGGGTTGAGTAGGGAAGTTTGGTATGATGTCCCTTGTGCTTTGCTCCGCTCAGCTATATTTAGCTTTGTGAAGGAATGTGGCTTCCACAGGTATGTTTGGGTGAGAGGTGTTGGGAACAGAATGGGTGGAAAAAGGAAAAAAAAAAAAAAAAAAAAGAAAGAAAGAAAGAAAGAAAGAAACCATATGGGGGAGGTACCTAGCCTCGCTCAGCATGAACATTGCCCAGGATTCCTGATTTTGTCCCAGCTCATCCACTTTGGAATTTTTATGTTTATTTAAATATTTTTTCATTAATTTATTTTAATCTTTAAGATTGCAGTTTTTATGCCATATACATCAGCATTCTCTCCCTCCTACCTCTAGGAATCCAAAAATAAATAAGCATGGCCTTGGTGCTGGCAAAACTGGCAAGTATGAGCAGACAGTTCCTGATTCCAGGAGTTTTCCTGTGCTACTGCCACCCGCCATGCCTGGTCTCTTTGGAAGCTGTCATGCACCTATTCCTGTTGAGTCTACTGGACTTCTTATTCCACTTAGTTACCTACTGTTATAGACTACACGAAGTAGGAAATGGGTTTTTGAGTAGTTTTTCTTATTTTTTTTTTCCTTAAAACACTAATAAATGTCTGTTGCTTCATCTGCCTGTTGGTTGCCTGATTCAGTTACTGGAATGAAAAGTCCTTACTACTTCTCTTCAGTCCCTATACTCATCATTTTGGGTTTCCTGTCATTGTTTGAAGACAGGGTTTCATTCTGTCATTCAGGCTGAAGTGCAGTGGCATGATCATAGCTCATGGCAGCCTTGAACTTCAGGTCTCAAGAGGCCTCCCATCTCAGTCTCCTGAGTCACTAGAACTACAGGCATGAGCCACCATTGTCCAGCTGGTGCTCATATTTTATTTCATTCCTGTCAAAACCAGCTTGCTCCTAATCCCTTCTTATATTCACCTTGACATTTATGGGATCCACTCTGCATTTTTTGCAGAGGTTGGAATGATTGATTTAGGAATTCTCTTAGCAGGACCAGGGCATTTCCTGTCATTTAGGCTTCTGATAAGAAATTACCTAACTCTTTGTTTTGATAGCTCACTCATCAACTCAATTGCTTAAACAATTTATAAATAACCACCTTGTTGATCTTAGAAAACAGCCCTAATACATTTGACTTTTGCTTATACCTTTATCTAAGACTGAAGTTAGCTCATAACAACTGATTTTTTTCCATTTGGGTACAGGAGAGGGATGGGGAGGAACTAAGGTAAAAAGAGGGGGAAGAAAGAGGAAGAAGGTACCAAAAAGGAGGATCTAATACTGGATTTCAGTTCCCACTACTGGGAAATGGTTCATTTCCAATTCTGCATTTCAAGAACAAGAAGGCTTTCTGGTGGTTTTTTTTTTTTTTTTTTTTTTTTATTCTCTTTGGATCAGTATGAATCCTTAGTAGCAATATATGCCTTCCTATACTTAAAGGGTTAAAAGATTTGGGAAGTGAAATAATTGTATTTGAGGATGGTTACAAAGTCAAGACAGGACAGTTTAAATACATTGTTCTGCCGATACAATCCAAGCCTCAGAATCTGTTACTTAATAACCTGATGGCTTCACTTAACTACAATCGTTCACTCATTAGTCCATTCATCAGTCACTTAGAACTGTGCATTATGATTTTCAAAGTACTTTCTCCTCCCTTGTGCTTGATTCCCATGAAAATCCTACAATGTACTCCCTTTATAGAAATTGCCATTTTAGAGAACAAGAAACTGAGACCCACAGGAGTTAGTCAGTTGTGAAGATTAAACTGAAACCCAGATTCTCAGATCCCACATTGAATTCTATTTCAGTTTTACCTACTTTAATTGAATCGACATTTTCTAAGTGAGCACCATGTACTGAACACAATTCTATGAAAACGAAAACAAAGTACCTCTGTCCCTGAGGAGCTTATAGCTTCGCAAAGAAAGGCAGAGAGCAAGGCTTGGGTGTGGAGGGAGGAAAGTGCATGGATCCTTGGAAAATGCTGAGGAATCTGGTGTAGAAAATTGTGGTGGTAGGAGATAAGATTGGAAAGAAGCCAGAGGACCTGAAGGGCTTGATTGATTCATCACCAAATCATCAAGTCTTCTTCATATGCCTTCCCAAATTGTGGCCTTCATTAGCATCATTACTAATATTTTTTCTGTCCCATTTTCTACTGAGCAATTTGCTGGCATTTTAGTGCCAGTGCCCCCAAAGGGCAAGGTTGGTCTGAACAACCTGATGTTTAGACATTGAAAGCTGCTGGACTTCAGCTAATTGTAACATTTCTAAAATCTTGTCTGGTGGCATTATGCATGTGCCATTATGTCGTCTTGCCCTTGCCTGGCCACAGAAAATAAGTGGTTACAACTTCTGGCAGACAGACCCAACCCTGAGGCAGGATGGGCCATGGAAACTAGGATGCTGTGGAAATTGGGCTGGGTGCAGAGCTGGCACCTGGAGATATCACCTGCTGTCATTCTATCACCCAAAGGTCTGGAATGCCCAGAGGGCTGAGGTGAACTTGGTCTTAGCTGAGTAGGCATCAGGTCAAGTCCCTGCTAGGGGTGGTGTTTGTTTCTGGAGTCCAGACTGTGGACATTAATTGAGGTTGGCTTTGGAATAGCATAATGCTGGGTGATCTGTCTGTTCACGGTAGAACGTGATGGGTACCAAATGCAAAAAGCTATCAAAATCAGGATCCAGGCTCTTCAATGAGAGGGCTGACAAAAGTTAAGCAAGAGTACAGGCCTGTAGTCCAATACAGGGCTCTAGTCTCAGTGGGGGAATGATCATTCTTGTAGTAAGGCTCTGGCCTGAAGGCTGAGACAACATGGTGATGGTGGTGTAGAGAAAGCTAAGGTTCTATTGTGTCCCGGGCTTTTGCAGATCTTCCTGCATTAGGTGCTGGTTGTCATTCAATGGTATGTTGACGTGGCTGGGTTATCCATCATTCCAATAAATACTAGATGAACCACTCCAAGTGGCTGAACCCGCACAGGGAAGGACTCAATGTCTCACCCTGACGGGGGATTGGGGTCAGGGAACAGCCTCTGAGAAGAGGCTATAGAGATTTACTGGGAGCAGAATCCGGACATTTGGAGGTCAGTCCTGGTTCAAGGACTATCTTTTGCATAACCTAAAGCAAGTTTCAGAACCTTTCTGGGCTGTTGTTTCATCAGTAGACTATGTGCCCTGTGGAGTCAGGGCCCCGTATTTTATTCATATTTGTTTCACTAGCATCTAGCACAGTGTCCACCTCATAAGAAACAGTCAGTGAAACGCATGTTGTTTGAAGGAGTGAATGTGAGAGTGAAGAGAATGAACTGAGCATGGAGAATCTCATCAGCAGTTGAAGGGAGAAGGGCCTTATCAGGCCCATATGCTTCTTACCCTCGCCCTTAGATTCTTTTGCCCTCTCCTCTCCTCTCCTCTCTTCCCCTCCCCTCCCCTCTCCTCTCTTTCCCTCCCCTCTTCTTTTCTTTTCCTTTCTTTTCTTTCTCTTTTTTTTGCTCATGCTTTTCTTTTACCATAGCCTTTAAATTCTGATGTCTACCCTCATGCCCTTCTTTAAGACCAGAGACACAATGAATGGGTCTTCTTATCAGCTCTGTGATTCTCTGATGAACAAAACATTGAGATAGTTCACTTGAAATTTTTTCCTCAGCATTCACAGACCAAACATTATAAAAATGTTAAAAAGTCACCTATAGCCCCCAAAAGTCCTATCTATAAGGAGAGCTCATGAGTGGCCTCATATAATAACCAGGAAAACCTTTAACATTTGCAAATGCCATGAAACACCAACAAACAAGATAATCACAGTATGATCAAGGGTGTGAGACCTACAGAGCCTACTGCATCTCATTCTGGTCAATGTGTTCAGAAAGGGTGACATTTTGTTGGCATGGAGACAAATGTCTCCTAAAGTGAAAGGCCTTCTCCAAGAGTGTGTGGATACTTTTCACTTTTGCTGTGGTCCCTAAAGATGTAGGTGGTTTCAACTTTAAGTCAGATATTCAAACCTGTGAATAAGGGGACTAATTGTTTGCATTTAAAATACTTCAATTAGGGCTTTTTATTTCTTGAGTGTCTGTTTGTGGGATAGATAGATAGATAGATAGATAGATAGATAGATAGATAGATAGATGATAGATAGATGATAGACAACAGATAGATAGATGATAGATAATAGATAGATGATAGATAGATAATAGATATTAAGCGTTGTGGAACATAAAGAAAAGAGTAAAGATGAGAAAAGCGTTCATAATCCTGCTACTCTAAGAGAGCTACTGAAAATATTCTTGTCAATTGTGTACTATTATTTACATCTAGTCTATTTTCTACTAAGAGTATATTTTTTAAAATTGCTGTGAATACACTGTATACAAATATTATATAGATATATAATATGCATATATCTCTATATACATATTCTACTTCTTTCCACTTTACATATTACCGTAAGTATTTTTCAATTCTAAGTTTTTGAAATTAGTTGTATTGTAATTTACTTAATCATTCTTCACCCAACACTCTTTCTTCCAGCCTAGTCATGATAGGTTATGTAGGTTGTTCAAACGCTTTGCTCTTTGTTCAAATTTTTTGTTCTTAGATACAGCGCTAGGATGCATATACTCATTCATTGATTTTTCCTGTATGTTGAATTATGCATTAAAGATAGATTCCTAGAAGTGGAATCTCTGGGTCAAAGGGTCTGACTATATTTATGATTCTTGGTATATGTAGCCAATATATCTGAAAAAGAGTCATACTAATCAACACAGTAGGACCTAGTCTCACTGCACTTCACCAAGAGTTATTTAAATGTTGGCTTTCACAGTGAATATAAGTGTTAGTTCAAAGACCTTATAACTACTTGGCAGAGAGGCCGATAGATGTCAGAAAACATGAAGGGAAGAAGAGAAGAGACACTTAAAACTCAAGTGCAACATTAGAAGTAAAAGCCATTGATAACTGACAATTGGTTAGAGATTTAAAAAGCATTTTCGAAGTCATAATGTACATTAATACAATAACAGGCTTCAGTTTACCAAAGTGGATACTGCAACAAAATAAATGATTCTGGGTGAACTGGTGATGGGAATCAACTCCACCACTTACTTGTTAAGTGGTCTTTGCAAATTGTTTTCCTCTCAGGACCTTTCTCAACTGTAGAACTGGTAAGCTGAAAGGTGAAGATAGATGCTTTCAGAATTTAGAGTATTGGGTTGTACTCAGATAATGCAGACAAACTCATAGGGTTAAGGGGTCTGATAGGTGCTTCTCCTCTGTAGACACCCAGACTCACAACTCTGATGAGATCCACAGTTCTATTGGAATTGTGCAATGAAATAGCAGACACTCTTGGGGTCTCCTGGGGCTCCCCCAACTTCATGAATGAATCTCTAAGTTCTATATGCCCCGTATAAACTGATGACAAGATCTTTGAGAACACTGTTTCCTTAGCGGGTTTCCACAGAGAAATTTTGAATATGGGGGTCCATGAAGTGGCTTGAGGCATCTACCCAAACAACAACATTCGGCCTTTGGTGCCTCCCTAATGTTCTCCTGATGGGTATCCAGATGGTGGCATACAGAAATTGAGTAAATTAGTAAACTAAAAGAATAAATGAGGTGCTCCATTTCTCTGACTCTATTCTAGGAAAATGAGTGAGAAGCAGGATCTCCCAGATTTCAGGAGAGATCTGGGTCACTTTTTGGAAGTTTCTGGTATTGAATATATATTTATATATATATACACACACACATGTATCTCCTCCACGTGTGTATATATCTCTATATGATATATGTTTCTATATATCTATCTATATGATATACAGATATGATATATAGATACAGATATCTCCTCATGATAATAGACTTAATTTTTAAGAACATGTTTCAATTAACAGAAAAATTGAGCAGATAGTGCAGAGAATAACCCTGTGCCCAGTTCCCCCTGTGATTAACAGAATACATTATATGGTACACGTGTAACAGTGAAACAATATTGGTACATTATTATTAACTAAAGTTCATCATTGATTCAGATTTGTTTAGGTTTATCTTATGTGTTACGTCTTTTTGCGGCCAATGATTCCATCTAAGACTCGACATTACATTAAGTTGTCATGTCTCCTTATGCTAATCCTTGTCTGTGACAATTTCTCAGACTTTCCTTGTTTCTGATGACCTTGATGGGTTTGAGGATTACTGGTTTTTTGTAGGACACCCCTCTACTAGAATTTGTCTGATGTTTTTCTTATGATCAGACTAGTATTATGAGAGCAGGACCACAAAGAGAAAGAATCATTTTCATCACGACATATCAAGAGTATACACTATCAAGATGATTTATCATTGTCGATGTTGGTCTTGATCCCCTGGCTGAGACAGTGTTTGTCAGGTTTCTCCTATTTTTTTCCTCTGACTACCTTTCCATACGGAATGCACTCCCCGGAAGGAAGTTACTACCTACAGCCTACAATTAAAGAGTAGGGGTTTATGTTTCTCCTTAAGGCCAGCACATGCCCATAAATTATTTGGAATCCCTGTGCACATCTGTATAAATACATTTGGAATTAAGGGATGTTTGCCTTTTCTCTCTAGTTTATTAATTTACTTAATACTTTACTTATATTAGTATGGACTCATTACATTTTTTCTTTTCTTTTTTTTTTTTTTCTTTTCTTTTTGAGACAGAGCCTCACTCTGTTGCCCAGGTTGGTGGAGTGCAGTGGTGCAATCTCAGCTCACTGAACCTCCACTTCCTGGGTTCAAGGGATTCTCCTGTCTCAGCCTCCCGAGTAGCTGGGATTACAGGCACACAACACCATGCCTAGCTAATTTTTGTGTTTTTAGCAGAGACAGGGTTTCACCACGTTGGCCAGACTGGTCTCAGACTCCTGACATCAAGTGATCTGCCCACCTTGGCCTCCCAAAGTGCTGGGATTACAGGTGTGAGCCACTGCACCCGGCCCTGGACTCATTAATATTTATTTTAGACTTTGGGTTATAATGCAAAATACTATTCTATTTTGTTGCTCAAATTGTTTCAGCTTTGGCTACTGGGAGCTCTTCAAATGGCTCCTGTGTCTTTTTGAAATATCCCTCACCAATATAGTTTTGTTTTTGAATAATTCCTTACTTTAAGGTGCTACAAGAACTTCCATTCTCATTTGTGTATTTCCTGCCGCAGTTTTAGACTCAACCATTTCTCCAAGAAGACTTGGTTCCAGCTGCTGAGAAATGGCATTAAAACTGAGACCAGCCTGGCCAACATGACAAAACCCCGTCTCTACTGAAAATATAAAAACTAGTCGTGTGTGGTGGCGCATAGCTGTAATCCCAGCTACTCAGGAGGTTGAGGCAGGAGAATTGCTTGAACCTGGGAGGCAGAGGCTACAGTGGGCCACGATCGTGCCACTGCACTCCAGCTTGGGCAACAGAGTGAGACTCTGTGTCAAAAACAAAAACAAACACAAAAATGAAACAAAACTGAGATCTGAGCACCAGGTGTGCTTGTTGCTTGTCACTGCTTCTAGGACAAATATATTTTAAATCTTATATTTTTAACACCAGCACACACACAACTACAATACAATTGCACTATGCATAAAACAATCATATATTTATTAACAGCATTCAATCATGGTGTCATAGGAGCCTGTGGTCCTACACTGGAATCCACACACAAAACTTGCATATGACGGTCATCTTCTTTCAGTCCTGTTAGGATTGAAAGAGACAGGTATAGTCTCAGTGGAGATAATATCAAAAGTCTAATTTTATTTATTTATTTATTTAGAGACAGGATCTTACTCTGTGGCCCAGGCTAGAGTGGTGCCATCATAGCTCACTGCAGCCTCAAACTCCTGGGTTCAAGCAATCCTCCTGCCTCAGCCTCCCAAGTGGCTAGCACTACAAGTGTGTGCCATCATGCCTGGCTATTTTTTTTTTTTCCATTTTTTTAGAGACAAGGTCTCATATGTTGCCCAAGCTGGTCTTGAACCCCTGGTCTCGAGTGATCTTCCCACCTCAGCCTCACAAAGTATTGGGATTACAGTTGTGTCATTGTGTCTGGCCTAGAAGTCCAAATTTGAGGCCTTCTTTGAATGTGCAGCCACAACAAATGGCTTTTGCAAGGCTGCCAACCCCATACCCTCTTTCCATAATATGCCATAAGAAAAGCATACTGGATTTAGAACTAGGGCCTGAAAGTTCCGAATCCAGCTATGTTAGTGTTATCGCATATATAGCAAGTGGATTCTGTCTGGACCTCAATTTCCAATGATATAAAATCAGGAACATCAGACTGGATAATGGTTAAAGACCCTCCCAGTTCTAGCACACTGTAATTTTCAATAGTCTTATGCTGGGGGAATACAATTGGCTCCCCCAGTCTTTGTATACAGGCCTAATATTCCAGAAAGTCTAAACCAGTGGAGGAATGGGGGTGGGGAGGTCGCTGCTGATAAATCAGAGTCATTTTATTATTTTTTGGGAATGCCAAAGCCTGTTAAAGGCTTTAGATCGTCTAGACAATTGGGCCTGAGAAACTTTAGACCTTTCTTTTTAAAGAATGAAGATCAAAAAAGGGTAAGAAATATTGATGGAAAGTATCTCATTGGTTTCACGTTCTGATATATCAAAACTTCTTTCTCTTTTTTTTCCTTTGGTAAGGGAAAACTCCTCATCTGTTATTTCCTCTGACTTCAAATAATTACCTTTAATGCAGTGATGGCTGAGCCACCTCTATGTTTCTTACCAGGAATCTCTCTCTAGGTTTTTTTCTTTCTTTTTCTCTTCCTTCTCTCCTCCCTCCCTCCCTCTCGTACTCTCTCTCTCCCTCTCTTCCTTCCCTTGAATGTTATGATGTGTTTTTTACATCCACATACTACCCAGTGTACAAATGTCATCTCCTTCCTATCATTGATGGGGACAGTTTCCAAAAACAAATAGAAGGAAAATAAAAAAGGAAATATAGGGCAGAAAAGACACTTGGGAACTGTCACATTTCATTATGAATGCTGGAGATCAAAGGTGCAAGTTCTTAGAACCTGCTTCCTCCACCTCTTAACGTTTAAAATCTTCAATTGGCTTCTGAACCACTCAGCAAAATCCCAGACTTTGGTCTACAATTGGTTAAAAATTGATAGAGTGAGGATTCTGGGACTGCCTTCTTTACTTAGAAGTTTACATTTTAACTCCTTCCCTAGCCCCAGGTACACATATACACACAGCTCCTTTCCACTCCTCTTGCACAGTTCTGTAAATACGTATTGAAATGTAAAGGTAGAGAACTAAGCGCAGCCATCCCGCAAATCATCCGGGCTATTCCTTCACACAGCTGAGGAAACGGAGTCCTCACAAGTGGCTTTGCTCAATGTCCCATAAAGAGTTTAAGGCAGAGCTGTAATTAGAAACCAAGGGTGTGTGTGTGTGTGTGTGTGTGTGTGTGCGCGTCTGTGTGTGTGTGTTTGCAACAAATACAGTGTTTTGTTGTTTTTTTTCCTTCTCCCTACACTGTGTCCCTGTGGAGTTACATTTGTGTGTGTGTGCCTCTGTTTGTACATAAGTTACACAGACACTGACATGTAGGAAACGTGCACCAAAGTGTCTGTCGTCTGGCCTCAGGTAACAGTATAATGACTCGAATTTAAGGCAGCTGAAAGATTTCTGCCGGTGGAGGTTGAAATAAACAAGAAAAGCCACTGTGGAGATGTGAATGGAAAAGTACCGAGCCCTCCCTCCCTCCGCACATTCTTCCGCTCTCCAGCGCTCCCTGCCATGGAGCTGGCTTCAGATAGGCTTCTGTATGGTCAGGTGTACAAGAGGGCGGTGTGGAGAAGAAAAAAAAAAAAAATGCAGGCACAACACGCAAATCAAGTTTTTCCACTTCTAGCCTTAGGTAGTAGAGACAGCTAAGTACAGCAGCCAGCAGCCCGGCAACGGCAGCGGGTGGACCAGCCACCCTGAGTTTACAAACACTGAAGTGCTTTCCTTCCCTCATCCCTCTCAGAGTCCAGCTGCTGCTTTCCTTCATGCTAAGGTTTCACAGGAAGTGAAAACTCTGCTATTCAAAACAGCAATCGAATGCAATAAACAAATCATTACACACCCCTTAACCCCCATCACTTCTCTATTTTAAGCTCCTGATATTTATTTCCATTTTAAGTAAGTGAGAAAAGTGTGGAAAATTAGTGTTTGGGGGTAAACTCTGAGCTAGGCTGAAAAGATTTCTAAAGGAGAAAAAAAAAATCTCAGAACAATAAAGGCTAAAAGTGGGCAGCATATGGATGAAAATTAAACATTGATACTTCCTTTTCAGAAGGTAGTAGCTGGAAATTATATTTATTTTTTAATGTCTCAAAACTTTCTGCTCCTCTTGCTATGTTAAAAACGCCTTTCTTTCTCCAAAGATACTACAAGGAGCCTGTTTACAACAGCTCTAAATGAAGGATTTGAAATAAAATGAACAGGTAAAATTTAACAAGTCTGATAGATAATATCTCCCAAATCTATCAAAAGTAGTGCCAAGTACTTCAGTGTAGCTGAGAGGCATAAATAAACCCAAATGACCATCAAAACTCATCATGACTTGGAGTTAGCTCTGAGTTTTACAGTTTACAAAGAGACCACAGCAGCCTTGCTTTCCTCAGTTCTAAAAGGAAACAAGATACCCACCTACAGACTCAAGTTGTCAGGTTACCCTGATCCTCTAAAATGACAGAGGGCCAGCAAATCATGCAGACCCATTTTCAGTTGTGTTCCTCGGGTCACACATCCTCCTAGTGAAGACCCAGCCCGTAATCCTGAAAGAAGAAAGCCTAGAGGAGGTGATTGATTTGAAAACTTCTTTCCAGCTTTAAAATCTATAGTCCTGTGATGTGATATCTTAAAGACCCACCAAGGTGCCAGAGGTTCTTGATAGGTGAAAACAACTTCCTCTTGTGAGCCCCCTTAGAAAGAGGACAGAACCATGTTTGTTTCAAGGATAGGTTCTTTTTCGGCTATGACTGAATTGTGGGGAAGGTTTTGCAAGGAGGAATTGGATGTGAAGTCTGTTCTTTTCCTTAAATAGATGTAGTATTAGGACCAGGGTATTTTATTTTGTAATAAGGCTTATATTTACCCAGCGGCAATGATCAGAGACCTATTCTTATGCCCAGTCCACGAGGCAAAGAGGTTGGCCTGGTCCTCTATTCTGAGTATTAACAGCCAGTAACCATTAAATCATGGGACTAGGTGATTTGTAGTACCCCCAAGTCTGCAGGAATTATCCATACGACCCCGGACATGGAATCACTCTTTAGAGCTTCTTAAGGATAGAATTTGATTCTTGAAATTTGAATTGAAAAATAATGATTTAAAAGAATCAGAATACATTCAAGTCAGCCCTTTCTTTAATCCTATAACACGGCACTGCAGGAGTGAGAAAGGCCCACATAGTGATGCCAACTGGTTACTGAGGAGAGGTCAAGAACGAAAGAAGAAATGACATTCTGGAAGAAATTCAACTGGTATAATATTTGACAAAGTTACTTTCCTAGGAATTGAAAAGAGATTGAGAGGCGGGTGCACAATTTTCCTCACCATGCATTCAGTTGAAAGTAAAAGAGACTCACCGAAAAGTAAGTGTCTATCTTTAGAACAATTTCAATAATCATTTTCTCTTTCTTTCTAACTGGTCTTCTGTTCTGGTCAATTTCTTTCAGTGTAAACACATTGATTTGGCAAAAAGCAGTAGGAAAATGTGGCACTCTGGCACTTGGTCCCAGAAATAATGTGCTGGGAAGATCTGAGGTCCCTGGTGATGAGGTTAATTATATATAAACCAGGCCTGGTGGGTTATCCCTCTAGGGGCTCACTGCAGAGAATTAAAGAGGGCTGAGGTATGAGAAGGGTGAATTCCTTCCCAGCCCCCACTCTGACTGGTTCTACTACTGCCTTAGGGAGCAGATTTCCCTTTGCTCTGCAGCGCCCCCATGGGGCTAAGATTGGAGTAGCAAAGGGAACACAGGAGGGACAAGCTGTGTGTGTTTCAGGTTTGCGGGGGGCGGTGGATGAGGCTGAATAGCAGTTTTGACCAAAAAAAAAAAAAAAAAAAAGTGACCAAAAACCAGAAAAGTTATCTTTTGAAGGACCAATAATAGGGCAGAGCCATACAATTCACATTCCAAACCATATAGATACATCTCAGAAATCCCAAAGTGCTAATTGCTCATAAAAGAAAAAATTATCACACATATAAATACACAAGGAAAATCCCTTCCGCAAAGTCGGGGTGTCATTTTGCATCCAGTGGGATTCATTTTAATCTCTTTGAAAATGAGAAGGAAGGGGACTCAAATGAAAAAGCAGATAGTCTGCCTTCTGGCAGAATAAATCTGAACTTGACAATATCATGTGTCTTTGGGGGTAAAACGTACATTTCAACAACAGTGACAGGATTAGGCCGATGTATATTTTTCAAAAACCCTTCACAAGACAGGCTTTTCTGCAGAGGCTGCAGTAATCCATCTGTCAATAAGTATTAAAATATTCAAATTTCACAGGGACAGACACTCAACGCATGTTTCCTAAGCTCCAGCCCTTGTAGAAAATAATCAACCTTTTTGCACCTTTCCGGGTTTTAAAACCTAAAATACAGCCTTTAAAAATGTATGTGTGTTGTGGGGTAGTGGGGTGCATTGCCAACAACATTTTCAGTGATAGATGGAACTTCTTATGGGACTGTCAATGAAAGAGATTTTCCAAATATCCCAGCAAACAGCAATCTTTCACAGCTCTGATCTCTCCTCCATTATAAACCCAAATTTTGGGTTGGGATAGGTAGATTATTTTAGGACATATCTTTATTAGAAATTAACAAGTGACGAGATTTTGTGGAACCTTTAAGAACTCATTTGTAATTTAATAAGTCACTTGAAGGACTCTTATAGCCAAGGCTCAGAACAGCCTGACCTTTGAAAGCTGCTTCTGGTCCAAACATTTTGGGCTAATTCTTGAGGAATCTGAAATATTATTTTCCCCTCACACCCTTCTTTTAAGAGAGAGACATAAAAGAAACAAGAGTCTCTCTTATTCAGGGATGAGTAGGAGGGGAAAAAACCCCAACCAACATTTAAATAAGGAAACTAGCAGCTCTGAACAAACAAACTAGGACCCACAATGAAATGATTCTGCACTGCAATAGCCTTTAAAAAGAAAGTAATAGAGAAAAAGAGAAGGAAAGATTTTCCCCTTCTTCTCTTCCCCCCCACCCCCAACTCAGCTTCAAAGCTAAGAAGACTGTGCTGCGTGTAGTGCGTTGTAGTTGTAGCAGTCTGCTCTAAATACAAGCAGTATCTGTGATACTGGCACGGCAGGCCTTTAGAATTCCCTCCGGCTGATCTTTAAGAGATCAGACTGAAGAGATTTTTTTACAATGACCTTGAAACGAGCCCCGAAAAAAATATCAAGACCTTAAGAGAAAACAAAACACAAACAGGTATGTGGCTCACAGAATTCTGTAGAAAACACACACACATACCCCCCACCCCCTACACACACACACACACACGTTTCTTGCAACAAGAAATTTCCTAAGAGTCAACAATAACAGATTAAACCCACCACTTGCTGTCCTGGAAAGAAACAAACCAAACCAAAACAAATCCTTTGAACATTTCTCTCAAGTGCAGGAGAGAGACACTTCAGCAAAAGTCCAAGGGGAAAAAGAAAATTGCACCAAAGGAAAAAAAAAAAAAAGTGGGGGCTGGGATTGTTACATATGGCCAAAAATTTAAGCTTCTTTCAACAGTGTTAGTATTGAAATAACACATCTTCTTTAAAACGCTTGAGGGATTAGATAGGGAAAGAAAAGGCACGCACAAAAAAAGCCAACCGATGCCGATCCTATGATTTACGTAACACCACAAACTTGCAAAAGGCAAAAAATCAGAAGCAAAAATCCATAAACCATCAAAATACAGCAACCAAAAATCCCAAGCCACCACACCAGAAAGAAAAAACCCCAGAACGACAGCAAAAACCCCTGTCCTAAATAAAAATAAAGCAAATGAACCCACCGAAAACTGCTTGGCAAATATTTTTCTCGTGGTGCCTAATATTCTAGCTGGAAAGAGCTGTGGTGTTTATTGGTTTTTTTCTCTCTCTCTCTCTTACTTGCCTCTCTAACCCTACTATATATAACATACTTTTTCCAGTGGTTCAAACCTCTCGCTCCCTTTTGTGCTTTAGCTCGATCTGCTGAGTTTATGGGTAAGAGAGGAGGAATTAGCCCCAGACCCAGGGAAAGCAAAGCGCACTCCCCCTCTTATGTCACCGAATAGCAAATTAGTTCTCAGAATTCCAGAGGCCGAGCTTTGCTACAGCGAAGGCGCCGACGTCACAGAGGAGGAGCCCACGTGACGGTGGCGGAGCAGGCCAAACCATCGTCACGGGCCCGGGGAGGGAGAGCCACATTCAGGCCCCTCTAACCTCGAACCGGAACCTCCAAATCCGAGACACTCTGCTTATGCGGACCTCGAAATATGCCGGATAGTGAAAAAATCTTGTGGCTTTGAGGGCTTTTGATCGGCCAGGGGAGGTAAAAATCTCAGCGAGCTGACACCAAGTCCTCCCCTGCCACGTAGCAGTGGTAAAGTCCGAAGCTCAAATTCCGAGAATTGAGCTCTGTTGATTCTTAGAACTGGGGTTCTTAGAAGTGGTGATGCAAGAAGTTTCTAGGAAAGGCCGGACACCAGGTGATTATTGCTGTTGCTGCCGCCGCCGCTGCTGCTGCTACTGCCGCCGCCGCCGCTGTTGCCGCTGGTGCCGCTGCCGCCGCCGCTGCTCATGATCATTATTTTACCTTTTAATTCTTTTTTTTTCCGCTCTTGCCAAATGCTTTGGCTCCAAGTTTTCTATGTGTATCTATTGATATAAATGTATATATTTATTTATTCTAGCTGTCAGGTGTTAAAATAAATGCCGAAGATTAGTCCCACGTCTCTCCCACTCTAGGATATAGATTTTTATGTATTTATTATTATTGTTGTTGTCTTTGAGTGAATCGGCCGGTTTGGGGAGGCTTTTGCCACCCTCCCTTGTGTTGTTTTGGTTTTTGGAAAGGAGGTGGAGGCGAGGAAGGAGGGGAATTAGGGGGCGGCCGGAGCAGAGAGGACGAGACAGTGCTTGGGGGTGATTCGGGCAAGTCTGGGGGCTGTCTGGCCCCAGACCGCGGAGAGGACGCGCGCTCGCGCTCTCGCTCTTTCTGCTGCTGCTTGCGTACGGCTTGTGATCTCTCTGGATTCGTGCGGCTGTGTTTTTTCCCTCTTTTCTCGCTTGCAAACTGCTTTCCTTGCTCCCTCGCTCCTGGCCTCCCCTTCCCTCCCTCCTCTTTTTCCTCGCCTCTTCTTCCTTCCCTTCCCCTGTCCTTCTGGGTAACTCCGGGAGGCAAAAAGGGAGGCTGCCCGCTCGCTCGCCCCGCTGGCTCTCTTCCATCGGCCTCGGTCTTTTAGATTCCCTGCCTTCGAGCCGAACCGAGATTTGGAAGGAAAAAATGCAAGCGAACTCCTCGGGTTTTTGTTTTTGTTTTTGTTTATTTTTGGTCATAAATCCAGATAAGATGAAGTATCGTGTCTACTATTTCCTTTCAGAGCCGTGATCTTCCTAACGAGAGCCGAGTGTTTTGGTGTCCCCTGCCCCTGTGTTTTGGGGAGCCTGGGGGCGGGGATGTTGAACACTTTGAAAATTATTCTTTCTTGGTTGTAGTCGAGGGTGTCGGGAACCTCCGCGCGCTCTCCCTGCTCATCCGGAGGAGACAGGCTGATGGCGGGACAGGGTTTCTGGGGTGGGTGGGAAAGGGGTGCGCATTGCACCTGCGATGCCTTTCAGTGTGCGGGGGGACTCAGGGAACCTCGACAGGACAGCCCGGGAGAACGAGAAAGGTGGCGGGATTTCTGGCCGCCGCGGTGTTTGTATTTTGGGTGCTGCGTGACTCTGTGTTGGCTCCCAATGGCTGTTCCCTCCCTTTCCTAAATTTTATTTTATTTTTTTCCCATGGTACAAGCTCTGTAAAAAGGGAACTGCGGGCCTGAGCGTAGCGGACGCCAGGCTTCAGATTCCCGAGGTCCTTACCTTGGGCGAGGAGGAAGACAAACAGAGCCCCAGCCCGCGTTCCTTCTGTGCAAGACTGGGGAGGAGAGAAGGGCACTTTGTGGCGGTGGCTGGGGAGACCCGGCGCGGGAGGAGCGGGCGCGGGCGCGGGCGCGAAAGGGAGATCTTTGTGAGTGATTTTGCAAAAATAGATTGTGAGGTTGGTTGGATTTGCAACCTGTGGCTCTCCTCGAGGGAGTAAGAGTGGGGGAAGGCGGCGGCGGCGGCGGCGGCCGGGGAGGGAGTGGGTAGAGTTGGAGCCTCAGAAATCGGCTGAGCTCCGGGGGCGGGCGAGGAGAAAGGGGGGGGGGGGGGCGGGCAGCAGGAGCTAGGGGCCACCCCGCTGCCGGATGTAGTGACCGTGGTAAATGTCTTGAGAACTGTGGGTTGCGTTGCCTTTATGATGCCGTGTTATTGGAACCCTGGCGAAAAATGGAACTAGTGTTGCAATAATGAGTTTTAAAGCTCCCCCACGGAAAACAAAAACACAACCAAACCAATTTTTTTAAAAAATGAAAAAAGACCCTCTGTGTTGTGTTCCCTTCTACGATGATTGAGTTGGTGGCTGGGGTTTGGGGGTGGGGGGTCCTGACAGTTGAGCAGAGAAATGACCCCAAACCAGGTGCTAAAAGTCCCAAGCTGTTACAGGGCCCCCTGACCACCTCAAAGAGCCAATCTCCACTCCACCGCCCCCCTGCCCACGCCACCCCACAACCCGCCAGGATTTAATCTTTTATGGATTTTTTTTTCAATCAGTTTATAGTTTCCAGGAGGAAAGTCTTGTAACGCTTTACTTTTTCTCTTCTTTTTTTAAAGTAAAGTGAGTGTCAGTAGATGTGTTTTTTACAGTCTGGATTTTAAAAAAAGTGGAGCAGGAGAGAGGGAACCAGGGAAAGGGCTGTTTAGAAATACAGTTTGTGGCTCTGAGCGATGCCACCGGCTTCCTCTACAGAGACTGCCAGTTTCCCTTTTTCTTTGCAAGGTGTGTGTGGTTTTAATAAATAACTTAAAAAAAAAAGAGGGGGCGGCAAGATCCATCAGGAGACAGGTATCTATTTTGCTCACTATTTACTACCAAGAGCCTTTGGCACTAGAACAGAACCTCGTAAATCTGCAGCCCAAGTTGAAGTTCATCTGGCCCCAGTCCACACGCTATTCCTGGAGGTAGCAAACATGAGCTCAAAGGAGAGAGATGAAATCACATTCTTGCTTTAAAATACATACTCTTTTAAAAAAGACGAAAAGGTATTTGTCTCTGGGGGAGGAGGAAATGGCGAACAAGTACCAGGACATGGGCATTCCCTTACTCTAATGACTGCAGTTGAGTCTTCAGGCCAAAATAGAAACCTGTAGATGGGAGCTCTCTCTCCACTCCCCCCACACCGCCACCCCAAGTTTATAAATAGAAGTTTCCAGTATCCTCAGTATCCTATTGGAAGACTTTCCAATACTAGAGGCTGAAGCATTGGCTAGTTTTAAGGGTCTGTTGATAGGGACAGTAAGGCTAGATGCTGTTCATGAAAACTAGGGACTTGAAGGAGACAGCCAGACCAAGTGGGAAGTCTCCAATTGTCCCTTTCCTCTTCTTTTCAGTTTTGAAAGGTTTTATTCCAATGCTTTCTTGAAAAGACTAACTTATTCTAGGTTTGGTGGATAGGAATGGGACTCTAAATTCTTAAGTTGTCGTTTGCTGAGCCCTTGAAGAGTTCCAGTTATTGGTTGAGTAAATGGTAGCCATGGCTAGATGTCAAAACCCTTCCTTCCCTCTATCCCCTACAGGGTAATGACACTCAAAACCCACTTTGTTGTGAAAAACTTAGAGATTTAGAGGAGGCGGTGCAGCAGCGCCACCCCTCGGTGGGTGAAACTATTGGCAAAAGTCAATTTTTGAAAAATATTGGGAAGTGAACTTAAGAAACATTTTTCCCCCGGAGATTTAAAAAAAAGGGGGAGAGATAAAACTAACGGATTAAAAAGGACTTTGCAGTTTATCAAGTAGGGAAGAAAAATGTTGCTTTCCAACTAGGATGGTGTTATATAATAGGCAACGTGATTCATATATATATTTTTTATATATATTTATATATTCAAATATATATATATATTTGGTGGGGGGAGGGTCCCTGGTTGACTTTAAGTAGAAGAGTTCTCCAGGTGGAGGTAGCCCGACCTTCCCCTTGGACTGACTTCTCAGGGCATCTTAATTCTGCTGCCTGTCGGATACCGAGATAGTGAGGGATGTTTAGGTGTAAAACACCATAGTGGCTGGAAATGCTGTAGTTTTGCCGGCAGTGGCAGGACGTATGTGTAGGGGGTGTGTTGAGGAGGTTTGTGGATGGCGTGGAGCAATGGTAGGCTGGTCTGTAGCCCTCTGTGAGTCAACATCGAATGGCGCGTGCCGGTTTCCAGCACTGCGCAACAAGTGGGACCGCCGCTGCCGCCGCGAGCACAGCGAGGGTGCAGCGTAGTGGCAAAACTGTCTGGTTTCTCTTTGCCCCAGTGGAAGCCAGGAACGGCCCCTCCCAACCCTCCCGAGACCCACAACTTCACCAAAAGACCATACCCGACTCCCCACTCCCCCGCTTTGCCAGACGCAGTGAGCCTGAGTGGGATCCAGCTCTCGGCCCCCAGCGCCCCTTTCCTCCGAGAAGATCAGGAGTTTATTCCCGACTTTCTTTGCTGGACGACCAGTGTTTGGCAAGAATATATGCCAATGCCGTCGAGTGCCATTCTGCTTTTTGAAGACAAGTGCACCTTCTTTCCCTTCCCAGTACATAAAGCTTTTCGGGGGGTGGGGGGGGAAATCAACTTATGATACATGAAACCAGCCCCCAGATACCACGTTGTGGTTGCTAGAGGCGGGAGCATCGGGAAGAACGGAATGACATCCACTAAATTAAATGGTTTCTAGCTTTGCCTTTAGAGGCAATCACACCCCCAGCCCTCGCCCCCACCAGACAGAAAATAAAGAGGGGCGGATAGGGATCGGTGTGGAAGCTGCAGCCGCGCGGCGGTTCTCGGACGAGCTGGCCTGCCACCTAGCGGTGGGCTGAGATCGAGTTCGCGGTCATGGGCGGTGGGCTCGCCATTCCACCTCCCGGGCGGCTAGCACTGACAGAAGGAGGGCACCCTCCAATGGGGATGGCATGCAACCTCCAAAGTTTTGACAAGAGGGATGAAAATCAGAAAGGCCTCGCTGCTCGCCCATCACTCAGCGATGGGCATCTATTTCCACCAAGAGAAACCACAAATAACCCGCTTCGAGCACACCATCTTCCTGTCCCTGTGGCCTTTCTTAGGGGAAGTCGGTAGTGGAAGGATGCCATCTAGGAGCTCAGGGGCTTTGGGACGTACAACTCTGTTTTACAGTTGAGGAAACAGGCCCGACAAGGAGGCTTGTTAGTGGTGAGTTAGTGTCTTAACCAGGACCAGATTTTAAGCTTCTGAATTTCATGTCAGTGACTGAAAGTCAAAGGCGGGTTTATCTCAGCTCCTTTGAAGTATTTATGAGAATGGATCGGCTGCCAGAACCATGAGTTTAACCTCTTAGGCCACCTTTGTTGCCAGTGCTCATTGGAAACCGCTCTGCAGCAGTCTTGGAGAATTTTTTTTTTTTTTAAAGAAAATATGGCCTAAGATTTTCGGTAATAGACAAGAAAAGCCTAGATGGTGCTGAGGGGTATGGGTCTCGGAGCTCGGGGGTTTGCGTGTTCAGAGTGGGATTAAGGCCTGGGCCAAAGACTTGCTGGGCGAGCCTCGATCCTGAAATCGCTCCCTCCCCCTTCCTAACATCCTTTGCATAGTAGCCTGGCGAGAAACCGTGTGTGTGTGGGGGGGGAGGTCATGTGGATAGGCCAGAATTTGTGCCGCAACAGCTCCTCCGTAAAGTTTTCTTCCTCCGAGCTCGTGACTTAAGATGGCAAACGCGCGTCCGCATGCTGGCGGCCCCTAGCGGCAGCCGGCGCGCTCTGCAGCGGGAGACAGCGCCGTCTCCCCCGCCCAGGTCCTCGGGGATCGAATTCAGCCTCTCCCACTGCGGGAGCCGTCCGAGGCCGCGTCGGAGAAACGCGCCTCTGTTCGGGCTGGAAACGAATCTGGGAACGTGTTTGAAGCGCGGTCAAGTTTGACTCATCGCTTTCCAAGGACAGTTAGTGCCTTCCATCTTCATTAACGTGAATAAGGACCTTGGCTGACTTCTCTCCAGATCGGATTTTTAAAGGCATTGTTTGCTTGAGGAGATCATGCTTCTCCCCTCCCCCGCCAGCCCTTTTGCAAAGGCTGAGCCCAGTCCAGCCAGGACGGCCGAGGGATCTCTGCTCCGGGACGCGGTTTGCTGGCATTGTCTTCGGGCAGTTCTGGAAGGCTGTCTCGCGCTGAGCGTATGGGGAACGTCCCTTTTGCAACTCCTCTTCAGATCTTGATGATAAAACACATCCCTCTGTTTTATTGCATTTCCTAGAAGCTTGCAGGCTTGCAAGAGCACTTTGGCAGGAAACGTGATAGAAATGAAAGTCAGGACATAATGTCCCCGAACACTTCGGTTATCCAAAGCGGCTGCCGAGGCCATCGCATTATCAAATTCGCTTTTATCCACTGTCACCTCCTGCACCCTCCCGTCCCCCAGCCAAGAGGGCGAAGAGTGTCTTCCCTCAAGAATAAAAGCAACTCACCCCCTGCCGCCGGACCACGGTGGTGTCTGCAGCCGTGCAGCTAGTTGGCTGAGACACCGCTGAGACCGGGAGCCCCATGGCAGGGCCCCTGATGCGGGGTTCACTACGGCAGTTCCAGCCTTATTAAAATTCCTTGTCCTTGTCCCTAAACAGTGCTTTACACTTTCAAATTTCCCTTTGGATTTTTCAGCGGGTTATTGGAGTTATTAGATTACCAATAATCCAACAGCCGGCCTGGCTAGAGAGGAGGGGGAAGGGCGGAAGGCATTCTCCAAATCGGGAGGCTCTGGCCAAACTAGGTCAATGGGAAGGAGGGGAGGGGCGAGAAAGGGGTTGACGGTTTCAAACCTTGATGCAGGGCTCTCTCTAGTGTTAGGCAGCGGTAAAAACACCATTAGGTTTGAGCTCCCGGAACCACGGGACTTCTAATTTCCAATAAATGCACTTACTTAATTTTAACTTCCCAGATTCTCATCTCTACCCCCATATTAAATCCCAACCGTCTCTTTCACCTTTATCCTACCGGGCGAAGGGGTGAGAATGCCTCAATGTAGGATTTTGAGACCAAAGAGACTCCGTCTTTGCAGACCGACTCTGACCCTTCCGCTGCCGCAGAAGGGATGAGCGGCGCAGTGTGACGCCACTGGCTAGTTTTAGGATCAGACTGCGGCCTTTGTGGCTGAGTCTTTCACTGTCCCCTGACCCCCGAAAGCGCACCCCGGAGCCTGCTACCGAGGCCAATTAGGACATGGCACCCGGGAGGGCCACAGGAAGGCGAGGCAACTTTGGAGAGTGCCAGTGCGTGCGCAGGGGTCGGGGCCCCGGCCTCCGCTGAGTCCAAGCAGTGTCTCTACGGTTTCGGGAATCGGTTTCGGAAATCCTTACGGCTTGGCAGCTCCTATTCTAAAGACTTTGGGCGGAAACCAAGGGGAGCTGGGTTCCCGTTCTTGCCAACGTAGGCGGAAGGGGTTTTCGATTTAGTTTTTCTCCAACCTTGCCAGGGGCGCCTATGATGGAGATCCTCAGCCCCTAAGGACTCCATCTTTTTGACCTTGAAGTCTCGCCCAAACATTCCCCTAAAAGAAAGGGGGTGAGAGAGAATGGAAGGCAAAAAGAGGGAAAAAAGCACATAAACTTCGGAATCGGACAACTTAAAGTTTCGATATGAGCCCCGGATTGTATTCGAACTCCTGGGTTCTAGACCCAGCTCTGCTACTAACTTGTCTGACCTTCCCTATTTATAAATGGTTGGGGGTGAGAGGTTGGACTCGGTGAACTCTGAGAGCCCTGCACTCGGCGCGGACGAGGGATTTAGGGGAAAGTGTGCTGTATTCCCCGCGAGCCTTCCCCGGCGGCCCCGCCTCCCCGGGTGAATCCCCGGCGGCCGGCACAGCGCAGGCAGCGATCCTGGAGGCTGCCCGGGCCCGGCAGCTTCCTGGAAAGTTACTTCTTGTTGGAGCCGGCGATAGGCAAAGTGTGTTCTGTGAAATCCGCAGAGCCGAGATTGACTACGTTCCGGGAATGAGAGGGCTGTGCCATTCCCCTCATTGCCCGCTGCCTTGACGGCGTAACAGGGAAAAAAAAAAAAAAAAAAAAAAAAGGGCATACACATAATGTTAGCTACCGAGGTGCACGAAAGGTTTTATTTGAATGTAACTAAATTAAGGGCCGCCACGGTCATACCACAAAGCCTCCATCGCGCCTTGCGGGGGGCTTCGAGGTGGATCGCCCAGGGGCGGGCAGTCCCTGGAAGACAGGTACGGAGTCGTCGGGGTGGGGTAGCGAGGTCTGCCTAGGCTTGCCCCGGCGCGCAAGGCTGGTGTTTGTGCTCTTATGTGTGAGCGAGAAAATGGGGCTTCCTGGTGCCAGCCCAGGGGAGGAGGAAGGAAAAGGATGGGGTCTTTTGTATTGGCTCGCTCTCTGGCTCTTAACCTCGCCTCTCGCTCTTATTTTTTTCTCTCTCTCTCTCTCTCGTTTCTGCTGTCTTCTCTCTCTCTCTCTCTCTGCTTTTTGTTTTGTTTTGTTTTGTTTTTTTGGTTCCTGTTTTCTTCTTCAATGGAAAGTTCTTTTAAAGGATCTGCCTTCTCAAGGAGCCTAGTTGGCTCTGCACAAGGAAAGCGCCAAAGGAGCTAAAGGGAGGAAGGGAGGAGAAAACATGTAACTCTACCGTGGTGGTTACTGACCCAGCGCGGGTGCGGGTTGATTGGGGTGGGAAGTCCAGGTCTGGGGGCAGCCAGCAAGTGGCAGTTTCTCATTGACAGCCCTGCTCCTTGGAGATTGTTTTTGTGGGTAGTCTTGTGTGTGGCATTGGTGGAATGGCTGAATCTAGGAGATGAGTCATGTCCAGAACTTGCTGGAAATTGGCTTTGAGATTTGGAGCAAGGCTTCTCACCTGGGGCCTCAGTTCCCTCCCTAATAAAGCAGTGCTGTTATAAGGATAAGATGCAATCCTGAGGGGTGGGAAAGGACTAAGGGCTTGGTCAAAGTACAAACCAAATACTGGTGGTGCTTCCACGCCTGTGGCATCTGGGGTGGGGGTGGTGACAACATTGCCCATACTCAACCCACACACTCAGGAGTCGGGGGTGGGGCTCTTAAGAAGAGTTGGCTTACAAAGGAGTGAAACTGCGCCTCGTGTATGTACATTTGTTTCTGGCCAGGCAGAGGCTTAGGGTGAAAAGCCCAAGGCCTAGCTGACAGTGGACACAGGAGAATTTGTTTGTTTCAGTCCGTGTCTGGAGTGAGTCATTGCCACTTGTCATGGTGAAATGGCAAATCTGGGCTTCCTGTGGTTCCAGAAGCCTGCGACTGGAAATCCACAAGCAAGCTGGTGGTTGAAGCTGGTTAAAGAACAGCCTAGGTATTCCAGAAGTGTTTGAGGGTCCCTTCCATGAGGGAAGAGAGGAAAGTTTACAAGTAAACCTCCCATGTGTCTTCAGCTTTCTTTTGCAAAGGAGAAAATCCTTGAAGTTTGGTAAAGACCAAGTTAGTCTATTTCTCTTTGCCTATCTCGAGTTGGGCTGGGGAGAAGAGGAGATAGGTTCTTTTGTCTTTTTCTGTCCTCTCCCTTCCCTACTTCCTTCCCTCCAGTCCTCACTCGCTCACATGCACACACTAACCTTGGAGCCGATGGGATTGAGTGACTGGCACTTGGGACCACAGAGAAATGTCAGAGTGTTTGGTTACAGACTCAAGGAAACCTCTCATTTTAGAGTGCTCATTTGGTAAGACTCAGCAGCCTGGAATGGGGCAAAGTGTTTGTGTGGGGGAAGGAACTTAAAAATGAGATTCACCCACATCAGGGTGCTGTCTTGCATGTTCTACAGCACGTAGGCTGATTTGGAAAGGGGACAGGAATTTGAGCCAGAAGACCTAGGGCCAGGTCACCAACCATCTACATGGCCCAACATGACCTTGCTGGCCTCAGGCCCGTTTACCCGGAAAATAGCTCTAAAAGTTTCTGCTTTTTTTTTTCTTTTTACAGGAGGAAAGACAGTTCAAATATTGTTTTGTTTTGCAGCCCACATTTGATCATAAATGAGGGTCTTACACCTATGCTTTTAATGATTTTGTTTTAGAGAAGCCAGTTTGGAAGGAGGTACATATTTCATTAAATCTCTTTAAGGTTTAGTGCTCCCTGGCCAGTTCTCAGCTAAATCACATAGTTAAGTCTTTTACCAGCAGGGAGAAGCACAAACTTGGAAGCAATAGCATTCTATCTGGTCTTAGACCCAGTAGGGAAGGGAGAGAAAACTTTGGAAAACAAGACAAAGGTTTTCAAGGAATACGTAGACGTGACGTCTCAGGCTGTGTTCTGCAGAGTCTATATTCAGTCTTAATATTTCAGATAGGCAGGAAATACTGCCTAGCTGTTTGCCTTGAGCAAGCCACTTGAACCCCTAAATCTCAGTTTCGTTGCCAGTGAAATAAGGATAAAGATATTGGCCCTATCGTCCTTGTGGAATCATTCTAAGACTTGAAAGATAGTATTTTAGCAGGTTTTGAATGACGTCCAGTATATTTAGGCCACGGACGGATCATTATTGTTAATGTTGACAGAACGATTTTTCTTGTTTTTTATTTCCCATAAACTCAAGTGGCCTTTGGATGGTATAATTTTTTTCTTTGAAGAAGGAAATGTATGTATGTATGTGTGTATGTGTAACTAATTAATGTATGCAATTGTACTCCCAGTACTCAGGATAAAAACATTATTATCTCATAGCTTCGGGTGCCTGTTGTTTTCGTAAGAGCAGAGCTGGAAAATGTTTGTTAGCTTGTGGTAAAACCACACCAGCTGGCAAGCTGCAACTATCAAAGCAAAACTAAATGTGTATGTCCTAAAATAAGACTATAGTGGACAATCTTACATTCGTTAAATCAATTTCTGTTTGCTTTCTTCTCTTCTCTGCAGGTTTTGAGCAAAATTTTGGACTGTGAAGCAAGGCATTGGGTAAGTAAATAAAATTATATGCTTTAAAATGTTGGGACAAACTGTTTCTTTTGAATTTGCCAATACATGTGTTTCTGTGAACTTTGCTACTGTTCATTATGTGAGACAAGGATAACCAGTTCCCTCTACATCCCTCCTAGTCCTCATCCTTCACCTCTGTATTAGACTGTCTTAACACTTGCATGGTCAATCAGTCTGTTACTCTTTCTTTGTCCAAACTAATTTAGCCAGCTACTGTGCTAACTCCTCAAGGTGCGAAAGTCAGGCAACTCTAAAGCCTAACAGTAGAGAGAGACCGATGGTGACTGAGATGATGAAATAAGATACTTATGAGAATAGCTGTGAGTTTTGAGAACCTCCTATAAACGAGGAATGTATTTCCAACTTTTATAACCACATAGGTATTACTACTTCCATTTGGGGAAACCAGAGCCCAAGACCAGTAAACGACCTGCTTAAAGTCCCACAGCTAGCAAAAGGCAAGTCTAGCCTGATAATCTTAAAACACAGTGTCTCGACCGGGCGTGGCGGCTCGTGCCTGTAATCCCAGCACTTTGGGAGGCTGAGTTGGGTGGATCACGAGGTCAAGAGTTTGAGACCAGCCTGGCTAACATAGTGAAACACCATCTGTACTAAAAATACAAAAATATTAGCTGGGCGTGGTGGCAGGCACCTGTAATCCCAGCTACTCAGGAGTCTGAGGCAGGAGAATCGCTTGAACCTGGTAAGGCGGAGGTTGCAGTGAGCTGAGATTGCGCTGTTGCACTTCAGCCTGGGTGACAGTGTAAGACTCCGTCTCAAAAAGAAAAAAAAAAGCAAAACACACAGTGTCTCTCCATTGCCACATACTCACTGCCTCTCAGTGCTTGGCAGAGTATTTGGTATGTGGGAAAAACACTCAACAAACATTCATTCCCTTTGCTTTTCCCCTAAAGGACTTTCTATCCCAGCTTGCTGGATAAAAGTTATTTTCCCCATTTTAAAACTGTAAAGAATAATGGCCAGAGTTGGGCTATGAATTGTTCAGAGGTCAAACACAAGGGACCTGAGTTGCATTCCGTACCTTAGCAGGCTGAGCCACCTGCTCTGATACCCATGGCAAGCAGGAAACAGGTTCTGGAGGACTAACAGGATTTTGGCTTCTTTTTTCAAGTGAAGACAAAATGGCCTCGCCGGCTGACAGCTGCATCCAGTTCACGCGCCATGCCAGCGATGTTCTTCTCAACCTTAATCGTCTCCGGAGTCGAGACATCTTGACTGATGTTGTCATTGTTGTGAGCCGTGAGCAGTTCAGAGCCCATAAAACGGTCCTCATGGCCTGCAGGTGAGGGGTCTGAAAGGAAAGGGTGGGTGAGTCAAAGTGGGGTGATGGTGCTGGCGGCCAAGCAAGGCGGAACATGGAGGCCTTTGACTGCATCTGGGACGACGTCTTGCTTTGTCTCCAGATCTCAGCACCATGACCTGGCCGAGTAGGCTCCCAAGTGAATGAATGAATGAACGAATGCACTTTTAGAAAAGAAAGAGTCATGTTCTTTGGGCAGAGAGGGAGAAAAATTATTTACTGCCCCAAGAAAGGATGTGTTTGGGGCAGACATGGAGAACAACTTCAGTTAACCAGTGAAAAAATGACAGATTTCAAATGAACTTTCTTTAAGTAGCTTAAGCAAGTTAATTTGAAATATTTTGCTCTTTTATGCTATAAATGTATTTATTTTATGCTACAACTGAATCTCCATGGGTGTTTAGAGTATATGTAAGAGTTAGTGAGAGAGAACTAGCTGATTCTTCATGTTCATTAAGTATTTCGAGTTTTCAAAGCAATTTTATATTACATGATATCATCTCCCTGGATCTTTTTAGTAGCCTTCAGTGTTGTGCATTGCACTATTGTCTTCATTTTATCGATGGTAAAAGGAAAGCACAGGGAGGTTAAATGATGTAGAATCAGGGATCTCTATTGCTATTAGATAACTTATCCAATATCTACTCTAAGCACCTGATTTTTAATAGTGGAAATAACAGAGGCTTATAGAGATATAAAAATAATAGATAATGTTTAGTGAATGCTTACTATATGCCAGGCATCATTCTATATCCTTTACATTTTCATTCTTGCCACAACACTGTAAGGTAGACATGATTGTTCCTCCTACTTTGAAGATGAGTAAAGCAAGATGCAGAGAAGCTAAATATCTTACCCAAAGTTGCACAGCTACTTGGTGGAAGTCTGGCTCACTTCTGGCAACCCACTCAGAAAAAGTATAATCAAGAATCAAGACGATAGCCCAGAATTCTTGTTTACAATTGAGTACTCTTTCTACCACCAGACAGCATGGCACCTGGAGGCAGTGCTTGGGGTTTGACTTGGGTCTTCTAGGAATAACAGACCCTCTTTTAATCTATGGACTTTGATAAAAGCAGTAGAGTATAGATGTAGGCATATTTTTATTTAGTTGTCATTCATACCCAAATTCTAAAAAAAGATAGAATTTTAAAAATAAGTATACTTGCAATGGAACAAGAGGGAATGCTTATGCCAAAGATAGACTAGGAATAGTTACTGCAAATGGGGGCTAAATTAACTCTGGTAATCCGTGCAGTTAAGACTAAAAGGAAAATAGGCCCTGTGACTTTAAGAATATTCAGTTAACCCCTCTGATCTTAGTTCCCCTATTTGTAAAGGCAGAGAATGATAGTACCTACCTTGCAGGGCTGTAAGGAGCAAAGGATAATGCATGTAAGGTGCTTAATGACTCTCTGACATTTGGTAAGCTCTCCATCAATAGCAGCCTATTACTAATTACCATAGAAGTTCTGGAGGTAAGCCCAGGGGAAAGGGGCTGAGTATCAGTGCTGACTGTAATGGATCACAGATTCTATACGTCTACTAGAGTGGGCTATTTGTTTGTTTTACAGTGGCCTGTTCTATAGCATCTTCACAGACCAGTTGAAATGCAACCTTAGTGTGATCAATCTAGATCCTGAGATCAACCCTGAGGGCTTCTGCATCCTCCTGGACTTTATGTACACATCTCGGCTCAATTTGCGGGAGGGCAACATCATGGCCGTGATGGCCACAGCTATGTACTTGCAGATGGAGCATGTTGTGGACACCTGCCGGAAGTTTATCAAGGCCAGGTGAGTTGCTGCCCGAGTGGAAGCCTCGGAGATGGAAGAGATAGTCCCCGATCAGAAACCTTGGATAATTCATGCATACGGAAAAAATACTCCTCTACGATATGCTGCAACCCACATTTCCACTCTTTTTGCACACTTCTGCTCTTCTTAACTCTTGTGCCCCAGGCAGACTTAACTCCGGTGGCTATGCAGATATGTCCTATGCGTTACCGCATCTTGCTTTCTTCCGTTCACTTAATATACCCTCTCCTCGACCCATCCTGCAAGGCCAATCTTGGATGCCAACTCTTCCGTGGAAGGTTTTCTGATGACCACTTTTCCTCCCTCAGTTCTTCCTCTGTGTTGTGAAGCATTTTGCCTGTGCTTTAAACTTTCCTTCTATTTTAATATTTGCATATGTATTTTAGTTCTCCTTTAGACTTCTATTACAACTATTTACATATGTGCCTTAGTTCCCTACCAGACTGTGGGCTGCTCAAGGTTACAGGGGCTATCTTACTCACCTTTTATGTCACACTGCTCCTACTAGGCAGGACATTTATTGAATTGAATTGAGTTTACTGAGTTTAACCTCCTACCTGAGGGGTGATAAGACATGACCTTCATTTAAAGGTGAGGAACTTGAGATCCAAAGAAGGAAGAGCTTCACTACGTGCAACAGAGACTCAGAGCTTAACTTCTTTAGAACCATTTGATCCAGCCATGCTAGGGTGATTGCATCCTCGCTCAAACAGAAGGGGTTTCCAGGCTGTGTTTGAAACCCTCCAGGCGCCAGAAACTCAGTGTTCCCAGAACCACACGGCATACCTTGGACAGTTAGAAAGCTTCTCTTTTTGGCTTCTCTTTAACCTTCTTATTGGTTCTAGCTCCGTTAACTGTCATCATGGTGAGCTTGCCTATTTATTTCACCCACATGATGTTCCTTCAGGTATATACAGCTAGAGTTCTTTGTCTCCTGTGGGTGCTAATGGTGGTGAGATCATCATTGCTATCATTTACAAGTACTTTCAGTGGATCAGGCCTTGTGCTTAGAATGGCTGAGTAACTTGCTCCATGTCACCTAGCTGCTAAGTGGCACAGCTGGGTTTGCAAACCCGATCTGGCTGCTCTAGACCAGGGATTCTTGTATTGGCATTTGCTGCCTGTTCTCTATATAAGCTTTCATGAGCATCTGGGACAAGTTCTTTCTTCAGTAGGTTACTCATTGGTGTATGATCCTCCAAATATGTCATACCAACATTGTATAAATTCTTCTTTTCCTGTTTCCCTATGTGTAAAATGGAGATAATAATAACCACCTTTCCTTCCTTTCAGGATTTTGCATGGGTGAAATGAGATAAGGGCTTTGAAAGTTTTATGTGAGCTATAAAATTTTATAACATCAGAAGAGCTATAGGTTCACACACATGCATAGATATGTGCCTTAAACATACACGATTATGTCTAATCAGGCACAGATCATGCCGGTGACTCACTTTCCATCTCTGGGCCTCAATCTTCCCAATTGTAGGCTAGATTTCCAGGCTTCTAGTGTAAATGCCTTGTAATTGTATTTCCCTGCTCCAGAGCCATGTCACCTACGTCTAGCTAATTCAAACACAGATGTGGTTACGTAAGTGCCACTGGAAGGTCATCTGTTTAACAGTTCTGATTTCAGGCCGGTGTCTTTCCTCTTTTTTTCTTTCACAGTGAAGCAGAGATGGTTCCTGCCATCAAGCCCCGTCATGAAGAGTTCCTCAACAGCCGCATGCTGATGCCTCAAGACATCATGGCCTATCGGGGTCGTGAGGTGGTGGAGAACAACCTGCCACTGAGGAACGCCCCTGGGTGTGAGAGCAGAGCCTTTGCCCCCAGCCTGTACAGTGGCCTGTCCACACCGCCAGCCTCTTATTCCATGTACAGCCACCTCCCTGTCAGCAGCCTCCTCTTCTCCGATGAGGAGTTTCGGGATGTCCGGATGCCTGTGGCCAACCCCTTCCCCAAGGAGCGGGCCCTCCCATGCGATGGTACCAGGCCAGTCCCCGGTGAGTACAGCCGGCCGGCCTTGGAGGTGTCCCCCAGCGTGTGCCACAGCAATATCTATTCACCCAAGGAAACAGTCCCAGAAGAGGCACGAAGCGATATGCACTACAGTGTGGCTGAGGGCCTCAAGCCTGCTGCCCCCTCAGCCCGAAATGCCCCCTACTTCCCCTGTGACAAGGTCAGCAAAGAAGAAGAGAGACCCTCCTCAGAAGATGAGATTGCCCTTCATTTCGAGCCCCCCAATGCACCCCTGAACCGGAAGGGTCTGGTTAGTCCACAGAGCCCCCAGAAATCTGACTGCCAGCCCAACTCGCCCACAGAGTCCTGCAGCAGTAAGAATGCCTGCATCCTCCAGGCCTCTGGCTCCCCTCCAGCCAAGAGCCCCACTGACCCCAAAGCCTGCAACTGGAAGAAATACAAGTTCATCGTACTCAACAGCCTCAACCAGAATGCCAAACCAGAGGGGCCAGAGCAGGCTGAGCTGGGCCGCCTTTCCCCACGAGTCTACACTGCCCCACCTGCCTGCCAGCCACCCATGGAGCCTGAGAACCTTGACCTCCAGTCCCCAACCAAGCTCAGTGCCAGCGGGGAGGACTCCACCATCCCGCAAGCCAGCCGGCTCAATAACATCGTTAACAGGTGAGTTCAGAGACAGTCTGGGTCTGAGGTCAGGGATTACCTGGGCAGGGTTCCATGTCATTTCTTCTCATGGATACAAAGGTTTCTTCTTTCTTGCCTGAATTGCTGAGCCTATTAGAGGTGTGGAATCAGTGCCTATTGATTGAGTTAGTCTAAGTAAGGAAGTATATTACACTGAAGTAGTGTATATGTTTTCACAGCAAGAGAGATAATTCCCTTCTGGGGCAGAATAGCGTTCTGTAAATCCCACAGGCACTTCCTGTGGTCTGATGTGGCAGGGGACCATCCTGCTACCCTTGAACTGAGAGAGACTGTGGGCTACGGAGAAGCTCTGGCTCAGTTTGACCCTGGTCAGTGATCTTTCCGCAGATACTGTTTGGAGATCAACTTGAGGACAACTCTGGGGTCTCAGAGCCTCAGTGGGCAGTCCAGCTCTGGCCTCTGGGCTTGCCAGCACACAGGGAGGAGAGGGTGGTCTTGAGGCCCTGCCCCAGGTGCTGAGGCTGTCTTCACTCCTGCCCACAGGTCCCTGACAGGCTCTCCCCGCAGCAGCAGTGAGAGCCACTCACCACTCTACATGCACCCCCCGAAGTGCACGTCCTGCGGCTCTCAGTCCCCACAGCATGCAGAGATGTGCCTCCACACCGCCGGCCCCACGTTCCCTGAGGAGATGGGAGAGACCCAGTCTGAGTACTCAGATTCCAGCTGTGGTGAGTCCCTTTCCCTCCCTCCCCTTGTCAGGGAGAAGGAAGGCCCCTCTGCTCCATGGGTTTTGGGCTCCATTTTGCTTATGCTGTTGTCTCTGATTGGAGCAGTCCTCAATTGGAAGTCCACTGGCACTCCAAGTCAGCAGCCGTTCATCCCACGCTTCGCTTCTTAGGGAACCGAGCTAACCAAAGCGAGGGATGGGGTATTAGAGTTGATCTGGGGTAATCAGGACTTACCACACAGTCTTTTTAGCTTCATTCCAGCACAAGTAGCTTGTGGGACTGGCTGCAACTCCCAGAGCTTTCTCCATTCCTCAATACCAAAACGACTGGGACTGACCTGTGTGCATGTTCTTCTCTGCCAGACTGTACATTCTGCAAGGAGAAGCATCTGACCTTATTCATTCTTGCATCCCCCATAGGTAGTAGTAAGTCCCTAGCATGGAGTAGGAACTTAGTAATATTAGTCGAGTTAAAAGAGTTGAAGAGAATTATTAAGTTGGAGTTTCTGGATAGGCGGTGGTTGGCATTCCCAGTTTTTACCAGACAAAAAGGTCTAATTCTTCACCCAGCTCTGGCTACAGTAATAGAGCCCAGTAGTACCTAATCAGGGTTACATCACCGTGACTTGTCATTTTCAAATTGTTACAACAAATGAAAAAAAAAAAAAAATCAGCTGCTTCCACCAAGAGATTTGGCACAGGGTCATGGACCCATAGATGGGAGAGCGAGAACTGTCCCCTCCTGCCCCCTGGCTAGTTTTGCCTTTGCTCTGAACTCCAGTTCTTTTTCTCTGGGACTCTGTTCCCACTTCCACCATCAGCTTTGGTCTCACAGGAGGATTTGGAGACATGAGATCCAGATAGGTGCAAGGGTGACCACAGTGTTCATCATTAATTCCTCCTTCAGTGACCTCAAAGTAGAATTGAATTGACCTATATCTTACATTCCTGGAATGCTTTGTGTTTTATTTTGTGTAATATAATATCCTCCTGTGAGGTAGGCAGGACAGGAATTTATTATCTGACTTTGAAGACAGAGATACAGAGAGAGGCTCAGAGGCAAAGGGTCTTGCCTGAGGGCTTCTGTGTATCAGTGTAAATAAAACCATAAACTTATTTTTAAAAATCAATTCTCAGAGCTCTTGGGGAAAGAAAATCTCTGTTGAGCTTTCCTCACACTGGCGCAGGCCCTCTGAACACCTATTTGTTTGACCTTCCCTTCTGTACCTTAATTCAGTCCCTCTCCTTTCTCCCTTCTCTATGGCTAAGACTCTAAATGCTAAGAAAAATAAAGTCCCCACAGATGCTTTGCTCTGAGCTCCCATGAATGTCGGGTGGGTGAGTGAGGGACTGAGGGTTCAGTTTGGCACGGGGGTAGCTACAGAGGAGAGTGGCCTTAGAGCCCCACCTCCCTTCCTCGTGCTGACGTTGGTGTCCCCCTACCACCCTCCAACAGAGAACGGGGCCTTCTTCTGCAATGAGTGTGACTGCCGCTTCTCTGAGGAGGCCTCACTCAAGAGGCACACGCTGCAGACCCACAGTGACAAACCCTACAAGTGTGATCGCTGCCAGGCCTCCTTCCGCTACAAGGGCAACCTCGCCAGCCACAAGACCGTCCATACCGGTATGGCCCCGCCACACGTGACCCGAAGTCTCCACAACTATTGGGGCAGGACAGGGAGAGGATCCTAGAGAAAGCTACGTGGGGCCTGAAGACCTGGTGGGGCAAGGCAGGAGGCAGGCCCCATCCTGGCCTGAACGAGGGGCCTAACGCTGTCTTGTCTTTGCTTGGTGACTTGACTCATCCACTCTCTGTGTCTTTTCTCTTTCCTCTGAGATGCTCTATCCTGCTTTTCTGCCTTTGCTGGGGTCAGAAGTGTTAATCCCATGTACAGGTGAAGAGACTTAAGTCTGGGGAAGACAAATAGATTCGATTTTTGTAAAGCCGGGAAAAAAAAAAAAAAAAGTTCTCTTAATTTCTTTCAATAACTTGTTCCTTATCAACTCACATTCCTTTACCAGGTAGCTTCTCATGACTTGATTGTTGTTTAAAATATCTCTTAGTAAATGGCCCTATTATCCCAGAAACTTTCAGGAAGGAAGGTTCAGCCATTCTATTGGTTTCCTCTGCCCGAGCATCTACTCAGACCCAAGCCCCACTCCTCTTGCAAATGGAATCCAGCTATAGTTGCCACAAGTGGGAAAATATGTTTGTTCTAAAAGAGGGGAACTAGAGCAGCCTGATTGTGTCTCCCTGGTGAATGAGTTGATGAGTGAACCTGTCTTATCCAAGGGAAAAGCTAGAAGAGTCCTCCCAGGTAATCTGAAGTAGCCCCTCAGGTTGCAGAAAGGGAAACTGAGGCCCAGAGAAGGAGAGTGACTTGTCCAGGTTTCACAGGCAGATAATCCTAATGACAAAGCTGCTTGTAAAGCCCAGGCTTCCCGGAACCTCCCCCTCTCCTATCCCACACCTGGCATTGTTGCTACTCCATGCCACCACTTGTTTCTTGGCCCTGGTCCCCTGCAAGGTATGCAGGTGTGTGTGTGAGAGAGGGCTGGCAGGCGTGGGGCAGGCCCCTGGATTCTCTCTCTGACATTCCCTAAGGGAAAGGAAAACACAAGTGGCCTCAGGGAGGAGCAGGCTGCTTAGGAATCCAGGAGCCAGAGCTGCAGAGACCTTCCTTATTGAATATGGCTTTTCTTTTTCCCCTTTTCTCGGTAATAGGTGAGAAACCCTATCGCTGCAACATCTGTGGGGCCCAGTTCAACCGACCAGCCAACCTGAAAACCCACACTCGAATTCACTCTGGAGAGAAGCCCTACAAATGCGAAACCTGTGGAGCCAGATTTGTACAGGTGAGCAGAGTGGCCTGGAGAAAGGCCCGGTCAGTCCCTGTGTGCTGATGAGGGGCTGCTCAGAGGCCTGCAACCCACCCCAGACGACCTCTCATGCTTTCTTCTTCATTCAGGTGGCCCACCTCCGTGCCCACGTGCTCATCCACACTGGTGAGAAGCCCTATCCCTGTGAAATCTGTGGCACCCGTTTCCGGCACCTTCAGACTCTGAAGAGCCATCTGCGAATCCACACGGGAGAGAAACCTTACCATGTACGTAAGCCTCTTGAGGCTGCTCTCTGGCCTGCGGGGATGTGGAGGGCAGGGAAGGAGTTGGAGCAGGGAGACAATAGAACTGTTTGCTCCCATCTCAAGCACACAGTGGGACAACCACTATGCTAATGGTTGGAAGACCTAGATCTGGGTCTGATGGCCAGACACCCTGCTTGAGCTTGGAGCCTTAGGGCACTCATCTTTAAAATGGGGGTATCGGACTAGGTGATCTGGGCCTTAGAGAAGAGTCTAGACTGTAGATACATATATTTGATTCCCTCCACCTGGATTCATTCATTTCACAAATACTTGTTGAGTGCCTACTAGACACCCCATACTGGGCTAGATGCACATTTAAGAGGAGCTAAGGTGCTTGAGAAGGAACAGTCTTAGGAGGAGGAGAACAAAAAGAATGTTATAAGAATGAATGATGTTACAAGAAAAAATTATTTAAAAAAAGCATAGAGAAGAATCATTTTAAGAAAGAGGAGGCGGCCAGCTGTGCAGCATGACACCGTGGGTGGGTCCCTGGGATTGTAGTGCTCTAGGGCTGGGTCTCAGCAGTTACAGCCTGTGTGCCAATGTCTGAACATTCCATGAACTAGGAATGGTTTTTACAATTAAAAAGTAAAAGAATATTTTGTGCCGTGTGCAAAGTATATGAAATTTAAATTTCATTGTCCCTAAGGAAAAGGTTGTTGGAACACAGCCATGCTCATTTGTGTACATTTTGCCTATGGTTGCTTTGAGGATTTGATGACATCCTTCTAGGTGGTAATGGGAACAAGAAGTAATCAATGAGTGGTTAACCTACCTACCAGAGGTTAACCTGCAAAACATGGTTATTTTTGTTTACTTGTTTATCAAGCTGTGAGTGAGTATCTTCTTACTTGCTGTTTGCTCTTGGGCAAGTTAGTTATCCTCTTAGCACCTTAATTTCCTAATCTGTAAAGTGAGTTTGATAATAGTATCTACTTCATGGAGTTGTCGTATTAACTAATTATTGAAGTGTCAAGGGTAGCACAGGCACATAATAATAGTAAAATAAATATCTGCTATGATAATGATTTGCTAGAATTTGAGATGCATAGGATATCAGAGTTGAGAATGACTTTCAGCCTGTATTGACCCAGCTATTCAGAAGGGAGATCCAAGGCCCGGACAGAGAAATGACATGCTGGGGACACACAGCGGTGAATGGCATAGATACAGTAGACCCTATGTCTCCCAAGACCAGAGATTTTACACATGACCCTGCTCATTTTTTATTTGTCTTAATCTATTTCCATTTTCACTTTAAAACATAGACTCTATCTGAACATATTTTATTACCCTTTTTGTCTTAGAATAGTTTCAGATTTATAGAAAAATTGCAAAGATTGTACCAAGGGCTCCAGCATGTACCCATTTTATCCTATTGTTAACATCTTACGTTAGTTCCATAGATTTGTCACAACTAATGAACTAATACTGATATAGAATTACAAGCTAAAGTTCATATGTACTTTCATTTTCTGTTTTTATCTAGGAATGTCCTTTCTCATTCAAGATCTCCTCTAGATTACCCCTTTACATTTCGTCATCCATGTTACTTTTAAGTAACTTTTATCTAAACTAAAGTGCTTATTACCCATTCGTTGAATTCAATCAAGAAATGGCTCTACTTGCTAATGTTTAGTTAGCTTATCTAAGATACATACCCTATGAAAGAATATCACTGCGTTTAAAAACATTTACCCTAGACTCCAGAATATCCATGAGTTCAGACTGATCTAGTCCATTTGTCCAGGTGTGTTTAGATTAATTGCATAATTGGAATAAGAGGTACATTCTGTTAGATACTAGGAAGATTATAAAGTTCAGAGAAAAATAGCCATTGCCCTCAAAGTGTTACCCACTTGAGAAGGATCCATGCACACGGAGGGCTGTGTGGTAAAAGTAGAACTCTTACAGAGGCTTAAAGGAAAACAGGGATTATTTTCATCCTTGAGAGATTCAGAAATGACTTAATAATTGGAGGAGTTTGCATCTAACTGCATTTTTGGATAAGACTTGAACTTGTGGAGTTAAGGCAGGGAAGGACATCTCTAGCAAGGGAGAATTAGAAGCAACACTTGGGAAAGCAGGGAATGGACATTTGCACGATGCTAGCTTCCCTGTTGGCAGAAGCCTGGATGCATATGGGTTCTTCACCTGGCCTTGGAGAGGCAAGAGCTGCCCCTGTGCCTTGTAGGGAGAATCTTCCTCTCTGGGTCTTTGAGCAATGACATCTTTCTTGGGTTGATGACAGCTAACAGTTTGCCTCTGATATCCCTGCAGTGTGAGAAGTGTAACCTGCATTTCCGTCACAAAAGCCAGCTGCGACTTCACTTGCGCCAGAAGCATGGTGCCATCACCAACACCAAGGTGCAATACCGCGTGTCAGCCACTGACCTGCCTCCGGAGCTCCCTAAAGCCTGCTGAAGCATGGAGTGTTGATGCTTTCGTCTCCAGCCCCTTCTCAGAATCTACCCAAAGGATACTGTAACACTTTACAATGTTCATCCCATGATGTAGTGCCTCTTTCATCCACTAGTGCAAATCATAGCTGGGGGTGGGGGGTGGTGGGGGTCGGGGCCTGGGGGACGGGGAGCCGCAGCAGCTCCCCCTCCCCCACTGCCATAAAACATTAAGAAAATCATATTGCTTCTTCTCCTATGTGTAAGGTGAACCACGTCAGCAAAAAGCAAAATCATTTTATATGTCAAAGCAGGGGAGTATGCAAAAGTTCTGACTTGACTTTAGTCTGCAAAATGAGGAATGTATATGTTTTGTGGGAACAGATGTTTCTTTTGTATGTAAATGTGCATTCTTTTAAAAGACAAGACTTCAGTATGTTATCAAAGAGAGGGCTTTAATTTTTTTAACCAAAGGTGAAGGAATATATGGCAGAGTTGTAAATATATAAATATATATATATATATAAAATAAATATATATAAACCTAAAAAAGATATATTAAAAATATAAAACTGCGTCAAAGGCTCGATTTTGTATCTGCAGGCAGACACGGATCTGAGAATCTTTATTGAGAAAGAGCACTTAAGAGAATATTTTAAGTATTGCATCTGTATAAGTAAGAAAATATTTTGTCTAAAATGCCTCAGTGTATTTGTATTTTTTTGCAAGTGAAGGTTTACAATTTACAAAGTGTGTATTAAAAAAAAAAACAAAAAGAACAAAAAAATCTGCAGAAGGAAAAATGTGTAATTTTGTTCTAGTTTTCAGTTTGTATATACCCGTACAACGTGTCCTCACGGTGCCTTTTTTCACGGAAGTTTTCAATGATGGGCGAGCGTGTGCCATCCCTTTTTGAAGTGTAGGCAGACACAGGGACTTGAAGTTGTTACTAACTAAACTCTCTTTGGGAATGTTTGTCTCATCCCATTCTGCGTCATGCTTGTGTTGTAACTACTCCGGAGACAGGGTTTGGCTGTGTCTAAACTGCATTACCGCGTTGTAAAATATAGCTGTACAAATATAAGAATAAAATGTTGAAAAGTCAAGCGGGCTCGGTCTGGAGGGCTTTTCTTGCATTGGAATGGGGTCTGGCCTGGGTCTTGCTCCCTCAGCTCCTAACCTAGTGGAAAATGCTCTTGGAGGGGAGAGGCTGCTGGCTGCTGCATTCTCAACAAAGGAGCATCATTTGAGATGAGGCTAGGTTCCTGGTACCTTGGCATGAACGCACATTTGGATCCCAGCACCAGGAGAGACTGTGGACTCCAGGCCCTTTCTGAAGAGCTCAGGTGGGAGATTTTGGAAGGATCTCCCACTCAGCTCTAGGCTAAGCATTTTGTTTGTTTGTTTGTTTGTTTGTTTGTTTGTTTGTTTGAGACAGAGTCTCGCTTTGTCTCCTAGTCTGGAGTACAGTGGTGCGATCTCAGCTCACTGCAACCTCTGCCTCCTGGGTTCCAGTGATTCTCCTGCCTCAGCCTTCCAAGTAGCCGGGATTACAGGTACGCACCACCATGCCCAGCTAATTTTTTGTACTTTTAATAGAGATGGCGTTTTGCCATGTTGGCCAAGCTGGTCTCAAACTCTTGACCTCAGGTGACCTGCCCACCTCAGCCTCCCAAAGTGCTGGGATTACAGGTGTGAGCCACCATGCCTGGCCTAGGCTAAGTAATGACTTCCCTGCTAGTTCTACTGATATAGGCATCTCTTCTTCCTCTGGTCCTCAGTTTGCCCAGTCTTGGAAGTAAGAAGGCCCATCTTGCTTCCTGGCTTCACAAACAATTCCTCTCCACTCAGCTCATGGGGCAGTATGAAGGCATGTGGCTCCAGACATGTATTTCTCAGCCTGAGTGCATGTGGGCTTTTTGGTGTCTGCTGGATGATTGGCAGACATCTGCAGACTCAGAAGCTTCAGTAGCCAAGCAAACCTCTATCTCTGCCGAGGTGCCCTGTCCCAAGAGCCCTATGGTAGAACTCAGCCACCTCCTCCGGTGTGACTTGGGACAAGTACTTTCCCTCTGGGTCCCCCTTCCAACCTGTCCATGAGAGTGAACGACACCATTTATGATTCCCTGATTCAGATGCAAGTTCGCCTAGCTTGCTTTGGCACCTAGTTTTATTTTACCTCAAAAAACCCTGAGGATCAAGTTTGACCTGAGAATAGTGAGGACAAGTGTGGTTCTGGTCACTGGCCCAGAGGAGAAGCCTGCACACCCCCCTTCCTGTTTTTGGGTGACAGTGGGGAGGGCATGTGGAGTTGAGCCTGTCCCCAGGGCCGTGGGCCCACTTGTTGGGCAGTCGTGTCCCTTGGCAGTGCCTTTGCAGCAGGCTCCGAGCACGTGCTGGGAAGCTATGGGAGCTGACCACGCAGCGCCCCACAGAGAGCCTCAGAAAGGCACAGTACCCTCTGCCAGCTGCATGGCCTTTCAGCTCAGGTTTCCTTTGAAAATGACTTTAAAGGACTTGCCAGCTCGAGGCCTCAACTCACCCTGCTCTTTGAAAAGGGAGAAAATGATCCTTCTGCTCCCATAGAAACTTGGCAGAAGAACTTACAAAACAGACAGCTTCAGGAATGACAATTCACAGGCCTAAGGGAAGCTGGCCCCAGGGTCCCTTCGCTCCCAGAGTACCTCCAAGTTTGTTTGCATTTCATGACTGTTTAATAGAGAGATGGAGGGGCGAGGGCAGATAGCGTGGGTGGCCATTTAAACAAAAGGGAAGATCAAAGAGTGAGTGACTGGAGCCAACTGACAATCAATAATAACTAAAAAGAAAAGTCTCTAAGCAGATAAGCCAGGGCAAAGGGAATATAAAATGTTTACTAAAAAGCATGATGTAAATGCAACTTTTCACCAATACATGGAATATGTGTGATGTTCTACACTGTGGGATTTTTAGAGGATAGGTTTCTGAGGACCAGGGTGATGAGGATGTGTAAGGGGTAATCGCAGAGAAGCAGGGTGGTTAGAACTACGCAGAGCTATTTAGGAGTTGGAAGGGATGGGGTGGTACTATCACCTAGCTCAGATCTCGCATCTGACCCATGAAAAGATTGAGGCAGGAGGGGTGAAGGCACTTTCCTACTGCGACACAGAGCCTGGGGTGGGGAGTGGAGAACAGGCTCCTGCTCCTTACACAACCCTAAGGGAAGGACAACCAGAGGCAAATGTTCCATTTTACTTTTTAATATTTATTTATTTATTTATTTATTTATTTATTTATTTATTTATTATTTTATTTTTCTTAGAGATGGAGTCTTGCTCTGTCACTCAGGCTGGGGGGCAATGACATGATCATAGCTCACTTGAACTCCTGAGCTCAAGCAATCCTCCTGCCTCAGCCTCCAGAGTAGCTGGGACTACAGGGGCATGCCACCATGCCTGGTTACACAGGTTCTGTTTTAAATATGGGGAAATGGAGGCAGGAACTAGTCCAAGGTCGTGCAGCTGAAAGTGTCCAGGTAGGCTGAGTTCACATGATGGTTGTCAGTAGAACTTTAATCGGCTGAATTCAATCATTAGGCTTCAGGCTTCTTGCAGAAATGAGCTATTCCCTTTGGAATCTGGGTTTCCATTTTCTCTCTCTGTCTCACTCATAGTAATAATTAATAATAAGATTGGTCGCGGTGGCTTACCCCTGTAATCCCAGCACTTTGGAAGGCCGAGGCAGGAGGATCACTTGAGGTCGGAAGTTCGAGACCAGCGTGGCCAACATGGTGAAACTCCGTCTCTACTAAGAATACAACAATTAGCCAGGCGTGGTAGTGCAAGCCTGTAATCCCAGCTACTAGGGAGGCTGAGGCAGGAGAATAGCTTGAACCCAGGGGGTGGAGGTTGCAATGAGCCAAGATCGTGCCCTGTGCTCCAGTCTGGGCGACAGAGTGAGACGCTGTCTCAAAAAAATTTAATAATAATAAAACACTGTCTTGTGTTCTACCAGAGACATGCATTGGTAAGCACTAGGAGAATTAGAATGAGGAAGAGAAGCAGAGAAAATCTGAACCCTGAAGAGTGCTTGGGGCTTCATTAATGGCAGAGTTCCAGAACTAGGATGACCGTTCAGAATCTAGTTTTATGAAGCTTATAATTGTGTGGGGGTTTCTGGTCTTAGATTTCTAGGATAATCCATCCCTCTTATAACCACTTTATAATGGGGTCACTGCCTCCATTTCTACACCACTGCCATTACTTGGACTGGCCCGTATGAGTCTATTTCCTGGAACCAAATGAGCATAATTTACACACAGATAGCCACGCTTCTGGGGTGTTTGTCATTAGAAGGACCTTACACTTCTTTGACTAGGCCCAAGCTTCTCTATAGTGGAGGCCAAGGCATGCTGTAATCCCTCCAAGGTAAGAAACGAGATGTCATTTACCCAAAATACTGTACCCAATTGGAAAGGCAATGTTCCTCCCACCCCCAGAGCAGAGAGAGGAGGCTTCCAAATGGTACACAGAAGCCCAGCCCTACCGTGGGCATGCTCCCCATTACATGAAATACAGCATCCAGGGCCTATCTCCAAAGAAGAGAAAGCTTCAACATTCACTAAGAAAGTGGCCTTCTCTCATTCTCTACGACTCATGGGAGAAAAAAAGAAAATAATAATAACATAAAACAGTGGCCTTCTAGAAAGACAGATGCCCGGGCAGGAGGACTTTGGAGTCTAGGAAAGGGGCCTAGTGGGGTTTACAGCTCCTGAGTACTATATTGCTCCCAAACCTTTGGGGTCTAGCCCCTTATTAAATGAGGCTGACTCATTTAACCCCAGATGACAGCTGCTCAACATATCTAAGAGGTGAGTTTCCTGGGTCTTTCTTTCCCTTTAGGACCCCAAGAAGGCAGATTGGGTATGTAAATACATATGGAGTTGGGATCACAGAATATTGTAACTGGAGAGAGCTTAGTGATGATAATTTCTTCCATAGGAAAGGAAACCAGGCTAAAAGGAAAGGTGACATGCTTAAGGTCACACCAAGAATTCTTATCAAACATCACCTGACTCCCAGTGAGGTTTGTAATGTGGTTCCAGCCCTTAAAGGGTTTGTAGTCAAAATCACAAAACAAGCCATGGACATGTATGGAAGAAAAATTACAAGGAAACACCAAAATATATAAAACTATGGCCAATAAATGATGTTCCTCAATGAGAACATATGGGCACAGGGAGGGGAACATCAAACACCGGGGCCTGTCGGGGAGTTGGGGTCTAGGGGAGGGATAGCATTAGGAGAAATACCTAATGTAGATGACGGGTTGCTGGGTGCAGCAAACCACCATGGCACGAGTATACCCATATAACAAACCTGCACATTCTGCATATGTATCCCAGAACTCAAAGTATAATTTTAAAAAATGATGTTCCTATGGATTCAGCATATCTTGAGAATGGGCATGTTCAGAATGGCAAATTGTTCTTTCAGGGCAGTACAAGGTGGACAGCCTTGTTGAGCTGTTGGCCCATGGAGAGGCATGCTCAGGGTTTTCACATGTCTCCCACTTGTTCTGTGGAACTTCAGTGCCTCCTTCCATCTGGACAGAGCTGTCCTTTGATGTCACCAGTAGGAGTTACCTCTTCAGGTGTATTAGTTTGCCAAGGCTGCTGAAACAAAGCACCGCAAACTGAAATGGCTTAAACAATAGAATGTTATTCCCTCATGGTTCTGAAGGTTGGAAGTCCGAGATCAAGATGTTGGCACTGTTGGTTTCTTTCGAGGCCTGTAAGGAAGAATCTGTTCCAGACTTCTCTCCTAGCTTCTGGTCATCTCCTGGCAATCTGGCACTCTTGGCTGGTAGAAGTATCACTTCAATCTTTTCATCTTCACATGGTGTTTCTGTGTTTTTGTCTTGGTATCCAAAGTTCTTCCCTTTTTATGAGGTCTTCACTTGAGTTAGATTAAGGCCCACTTTAATGACCTCAACTTAACTAATTACATGTGCAATTACCCTATTTCCAAATAAGGTCACATTCTAAGGTACTAGAAGTTAGGACTTCAACATATGAATTTTGTGGGGACATGATACAACTCAACAGAGGCTGTTTATGGGAAGAAAGATGAGGAAAAAGGCTCTCAGAAAAGGTACCACCCAAGCTTCTTGTTTGTACTTTCTTCTAGCTGTCAAAGACTCAGGGAACTGAGATTTGGAGAGCCTTCTCATTGCCAGTAGGCTTTACACTCATGCTCTCAATTACCCTCATGACAACTCACTGAAGTGGGTTTCTCTTACCTCTTACAGATGAGGTGAATGGGGAACCAGAAGGTCATGGCATTTGGCTAAGATGAGGCAATATGTCTCTTCTTTCTTTAGTTTTGTCTTTTATGTCACTGGTGGGTCTCTGTCCAAAAGAGCACGACAGAACAAAACAATTGTGCTCCGTGAACAACCACACTTTGATCATGCAGACGGGAGAAAACTCTAGATCCAGGTAGGTCTTTATGAAATAGGAATCACCAAGAACTTAAATACCAGACCATCATGGGCTTGATAAAAACCCCTTAACAAGAACTGAAGACTATTATCGTTAATCATGTCTTGAATAATCATGGAATATTTGAGCTTACCCCACTAATGGTCTCATCCAGCATTTCTGGACCATAGGGAGCTTTCAGACATTCTGCTGCCTGCTCTCCAGGTGATTCTGACTTAGAACCAAGAGTGAGAATTCTGATGAAATCCAACTCTGTCATAAAGGAAAGGAAGCCAAGTGACATTAAGCAAAGAAATTCTATGAGGACTAGGGCACAGCTCCCCCAAAGCCTATGCCAATATTAATTCCTCAGAAATCATACTACCATGATTTTCTATTTCCAGAAACCTTAGTGCTGCCACTAAATGGTTACCTTCTTCATATACATTCATATGTCTGATTACTTCTTTGGCACAACCCTGGAGAGGGGAACCTTGCATCAATGAACAGGAATTATAAACAGGAAGAACTCAGCCTGATAGAATAAAGGATTTCCTGCTGTCTAAAGGTGGAACGGGCTTTGCATGAGCATCCGAACTCATCACTGAAGGTGATTTAAGTTCAAGATGCGTGGTGAGTTAGCAGCAATCTTGGCTTGCAGGGAGGGTTGGATTAAATGACTCTAAGGCCCCTTTCAAACTTGAGACTATACAAGATCCTATCCCATTTAGAAACTGATTTTGATCATGGCGAGGGATTCAGAGTATGTGTTTCCTCCTGGGAATCTCAGGACGGAAGGGCCATGGAAGTCTGGGGGCCATTCGCGGAGGAGTGGATGGCTCCTGTAACCTGAATTAACCTGCACTCCAGGGACCAAGTTGTGTCTTTCTTTGTCTTTTGTTGGTTTGTGTGTTATTTTTTCCCCTAACGTACAGAGGCTTACAGTTTCACACATATCATTTTCTGATAGTGAGGCTATAACCTCACATCCCATCATTTCTACCTGGTGCACCCGATTCTTCAGTCACATGGAGAAGCTCACCATTTCCCAAAGCTGTAAGGCTTCAGTGTCTTTGCAAACACCAAGACCCCTGCCTAGCAAGTCTCTTTTCTCCATTTACCCTACCTTCAGTCCCTCTCTTCTTCCAGACTGTGAATTTCTTCAGCCTGAGCAACTGTGAGCATCTGTACAGGTTTGTCGAGTGACGGAGTTAAAGAGTGAGGGCGTGATTACGGGTTCCTGTTGGTCCCTGCTTTCTCTGAGGCTGTTCTACTGGTGCAGTCTAGCAAATAGCCACAAGGTGGCAGGGTAGACCAAGCGGTGAAGGCTGCAGGTGCCACTTTTTCTGGCTCCAGGGAAGTAGGAAGGTATAAATGGGACCAGTGCTATTTTTTGAGTTGGTTTCCTATGCCTTTGTACCTATTCTCTTTCTAAATCCTTTTCGTCATCTCAGCAGAGCCATTCAACAGAATTGACTGGGGGGCTCTGGCCCCCAAATCTTTCTTTCGGAGATCTACTTGAATGTGTGTAAAGTTCCACTCTGAATCATTCCTTTGGGGATCAGGAATTTCCAGTTAGTCTTGAAAATGTAAGGGGTTATATCTCAATTCTTGGGCAAAAGAGGTCAGGTCAATTCCTAGTAGAACTGTGGAGAGAGGCAGGGGTTTATGATACGACACTAATCTAGTGTCTAGTACAACAAAACTTTACAAATCACAAAAGCCTTTCATCTCCAAGGGTTCACTTAATCCTCACCACAATCTCGCCAGTTAAGGAAGCAAGATATCCCATTTGGCAGATGACAAAACTGAGGTTGGGAGAGGAGGGCCTAAGAACATCTGGCTAGTGGGTGAGGGCTGGGAACAGACCATTTGCCTTCTGACTTGCTGTCAGACACTCAGCTAGCACAGGCAGTAACTTTGTGTGTCAGTGGGTGAATTAACAAATGAGGCAGGAGAACAGGGTCTGGAGACAGAGAACCTAAGGCCAATTTGCACTGGTTTCCTAGAACTGAATAAAAAGGAAAATCCTGGGCCGGGCGCAGTGGCTCAAGCCTGTAATCCCAGCACTTTGGGAGGCCGAGGCAGGCGGATCACGAGGTCAGGAGATCGAGACCATCCTGGCTAACACAGCGAAACCCCGTCTCTACAAAAAAAAAAATACAAAAAACTAGCCGGGCGAGGTGGCGGGTGCCTGTAGTCCCAGCTACTCGGGAGGCT
>NC_045435.1:183464109-183529301 GCF_002776525.5 Piliocolobus tephrosceles | reverse complement strand
ACCCAAGTAACAAAAGGATCAGAAGCTACTCCCTTCGCAAACTGCTCCCCCCACCCCTCCTGCTTTTCTGCCTTGCAGATTAAAAATGAAAGTACGTCTGATTGGTCCCCTCCTGCAACCAATCAGACTGATTGTAGGCCTAGTCTTCACTTGCATAGGAGTGTAACTTTGTAACTTCACTTCAGCCTCCGATAGGTCACCTTCCATGACCAATCAGATTGATTGTGAGCCACTACTTCATTTACATAGGGTGTGAACCAAGGAACCAATGGGAAGCTTCTAGAGGAGTATTTAAAGCCCAGAAAATTCTGTAACCAGCGTTCCTGAGGTGCTTGCTCAAGCCTGCTGCTGGTCTGTGGAGTATACTTTTGTTTCAATAAATTTATGCTGTCTTTGCTTTATTCTTTCATAGCTTTGTATGTTTTGTCCAATTCTTTGTTAAAATGCCAAGAACCTGGACACCCTCCTCTGGTAACGTTTGTGTACCCCTGAGCACAGCTTTTTCAACTCACAACAGTGTAAGAAGAAAATTTAGGCTTTTAGGGTTGGTATTCTCTTAGGGTCAAAATTGTAAATTCTGGGCGTGGACAGAGAGGAAGCCACCGGGACATGCCATGGCGCTCACCACCTGCATCACAGTGTAGGCCAGTGTCCCTGGACGGCTGGTGCCTAGACTGTGGGCTGGGTGCATCTCAGTCCCCTCCCTGTTCCCCTTCAGTGCTGAGGGCCTGAGGAGGTGCCCCTTAAGCATTGTTCTCCTGATGACACTCAATGACTCTGGGTAGTTGTGGGTGGGAGACAGCATCGCATCTCTGCTGTCCTAGGCCCCTGCCACAGTGAGACCCAGAGCAAACAGCTTTCGCCTTGATTGAAGACCAGGCTCTGCTTTTGTCCAGCTACCGTCCCTGGGCCTCAGCAGATTCGAAGACTACATGGGATAATCTTCAAGAGCCCTTTTGGAAACAGTGACAAGGACTTTTCTGGTCAAAGAAACTGAGTGATGGAGGTAGGAGATTGCTCTCACTAGGGTGTTCTGGGAATATGAACCATTCGTTGAGGCCACAGAGTTCTAACTGCTGGGGGTCAGCCCATTCTCATCTATTGTTCCCAAGTTTTCCTGCATCCAAGAGACCAACACGCATGGATTCGGGACTTAGGGTTTTCTTATTCATACCGCCCAATATTTTCAGAATTCAAAAGGAGCGAACAAAATGACACTAGTTATCAGAAATTCTAATTCATTTTTCAGCCCACAAAGGGCTCAAAGTTCCTCTACATGTAACAATATGGAACTTTGCTGAGATACACTTTGTCTTTTTTAAAATAGTATCTATTGTTCTGAATTTAATTTCAAAATTAATGTGTTAAATATACATAAAAACTTGAAAAACAGCTATGACAAAACGTAGTAACATTTATTAGACATTCACCATATGCCAGGGGCATTTAGAAGTTTTAAAAATTTTTAAATCACTATGGATTCACAAAAAGTTACAAAAAAATAGTGTAGAGAGGTCCTGTGTCGCTTCTCCAAGTTTCCCTCCATGGTAAGGTCTTACCTAACGATAGCACAACCAGGAAGCTGACACAGAGGGTATAATCCACAGACCTTATTCAGACTTAACTCGTTTTACATGCACTCGTGTGTATGTGTATGCGCGTACGTGTGCATGTGTGTTTCTATGCAATTTTGTTGGATTTGCAGATTCACATAGGCACCACCTCAATCAAGATATACAACAGTACTATCACACTGAAGACAATTTGTGCTACCTTTTTATCGTCATCCTGTTTCCCTCCCTTCATCTCTAACCCTTGGCAACCTCTAATCTGTTCTCTACCTCTATAACTTTGTTTTTTTGAGAATGTTCTATAAATGGAATGTATAATGTAGGTAGAAAAATAATATTAAATAACGTTTATCAAGCACTCACTATGTGCCAAGAACTGTTTTTGGTTCTGTGCAAGTATGAGCCTATTTGATCCTCTCCGGAACCCAGTGCAATAGTCTGTGTTATTTTTCTTACTTTACAGATGTGGAGACTGAGATCATCACCCAGTTTTGTGCAGCCAGTCACTGGCAGAGCTGAGAGGGAAATCTAGATGTGGCTCTAGATTCTGAGGTTGTAATTAACATATTATCTCTCTAAATTGATTCAGCATAAACGTTTAAAAATTAACTACAGAAAATCATAATTAAAAAAGATCAACAGTTGCCTTAGAACACTTCAATGTATTGGTGCCATACAGACCACATTCTCTAAGAACAGTGCCGTTAAGTTAGAAATCAACAATAAAAAGGGAACTGGAAACATTACACTTGTTTATACGTTTTTAAAAAAATTCCCTCAAAACAACTCATGGGTCAAACAAGGAAAGCTGAGCGTTTCCTTCTAACAGAAGAGCAGTGGGTTCCCTAAAGGCACAGTGCACGGTGCAGGTGTCGATTGCTTCAAGGCTGAAAAAAAATAAAGGTAATACCATCTCTGCCCCAGACTGAATCCATGAGGGCAGGGACCATGTTTCAGTCATGCCAGTAGCCTCAGAGCCTCACCTGACAAGGTGTTAATAGATGCTTACAGAATGCATTTAAAAATAGACTCCCTTGGATGCTGCCTATATTCCTTGGATCCTAAAGTGCAGGCCAAGCTGGAAGACTCTTTGAGCCATTGGAAGCAAAAGCACACCAAAACCAGGATAGAGATGCACAGAAACAGCAAAAGGGGTGGCTACGCGTATTAGGAGCAGTGAGTGCACTTTGCTTCACATGGTGCCTTTAGACATCCAAAATCGCAGCAGAGAATGGGGTTTTAGAGGTGAGCGCCTTTGAAATTCCTAATTCGGCATCTAGAAAATTGATGCTCAGGGTACTTAACTGATTTATCTAGAGTTATTACAAGTTTGAGATAAGAACCTGGGTGTCCTGACTCCCCATAGAGAGCTTTGTGCCAACAGAGTGGACCCTTGACATTGCCAGAGAATTTTTGCCTACGCTTTCAGGAATCCTCCAGTCGAAAACCCAGAAATGTTTGCAAAGGTTTTCGGGCTTTTACTGAAATCCCATTTAGAGAGAATCATGGTGTATTAGTCAGCGTTGTCCAGATAAACGGAATTGATAGGATCTATATGTGGGGTGTGTATCTGTTTGTGTGTATGTGTATTTGGTTCTCCATATATTTAGGTAATATATACACATATGTATATGTATATTGTATACACGCACGTATATATATATATAATATAAACCTAAATATATGGAGAACCATACATATGTGGTTCCCAGCTTCTTCAGAGAAACAGAACCAATAAGATAGATATTTATGTGTGTGTGCTTGTATAGGATATACACATACACATACATATAATATATGTATTATATATATGTGTGTATGTATGGATATTTAGGAAGACATTTATTATGAGGAATTGGCTCATGTGATTATGGAGGCTGAAAATCCCACAGTCTTGCCAGCTGCAAGCTGAAGACCCAGGAAAGCCACTGGCATAGTTGGAAGGCCTGACAGCCAGAGAGCTGATCTTGTAGATTCTAGCCTGAGTCTCAAGGCCTGAGAACCAGGAGTTGAGGGTAGGAGGAGATCAATGTCTCAGCTCAAAAGTCAGGCAGAGAGTGAATTCAACCTTCCTGCATTGCCTTTTCATTCTGTTGAGGCCCTTAATGGATTGGATGATGCCCATCCACGCGGGGAGGGCCATCTGCTTTCCTCAATTCACAAATTCAAATGGCTGATCTCTTCCAAAAACACCCTCACAGACACATCCAGAAATCGTGTCCGAGCAGATATTTGAGCACCCCTTGGCCACGTGAAGTTGACATAAAATTATTCATCACACACATGTTGCCAGTGCATGTCCTCACATCATATTTACATTTTTTCAACTTTTAATGATGGTTCCTCCCTCTTTAGATAAACATTTTCACACAGAGATAGTATGTATGTATGTATGTATGTATGTATGTATGTATGTATGTATTTTGAGACAGAGTCTCATACTGTCACCCAGACTGGAGTGCAATGGTGTGATCTCGGCTCACTGCAACCTCTGCCTCCCGGGTTCACACAATTCTTCTGCCTCAGCCTCCTGAGTAACTGGGGTTGCAAGTGCGCACCACCATGCCTGGCCGATTTTTTGTATTTTTAGTAGAGATGGGATTTCACTATATTGGCCAGACTGGTCTTGAACTCCTGACTTCGTAATCTGCCCACCTCGGCCTCCCAAAGTGCTGGCATTACAGGCGTGCCCACCAGAGACAGCATTTTAATAAATTCCCAAGGTCCTGCCTGTGCAGTGGAACATGCAAGCCACGGTGAGGTGCTGATGCCAGTTTCAGATAGTGCTCAGCTAACAGAGGCTCACAAACAAGCTTCGAATCTGTGTCTTACAAGCCATTGTGCACCAAACTTGGAAGATGTCAATGCCATGTAACTTTTTTAAACATTAGAGATCCTATAAAACACTGCAATGCTTTAAAAATCAAATGCATTTTTAAATCAAATAAATTCTAAATGTTTAACAATAGTAACTTGGAAAAAGTAGTTTAACAATAGTAACTTGGAAAAAAATAGTAACTTGGAAAAAACGAAGGGCAAGGAGAGGTGGGGTGAAGAGGATATGGAACTTTCATTTAATAGTTAATATATTTTTGTATCATTTGACATTTTACAGTGAGTTTATTACTTTAAAAACTGTGCCTAGATTCTACTCCTGGGAAGACAGGAAAAAAATTTTGAAAAACTGGGCCTAGGGAATAGCTTAGTGGATAAATATGCATAGTCAGTAAGCCAGATTGTATGAGTCCAAATCCCGGAACTCTCACTTATTAACTGTATGACTACTAGTAAATCACTCAACCTGTCTGAGTCTCAGTTTCCTCTTATCTAAATGGGGAAAATAATTACAGTATCCACCTCATAGGGTTATTGCATGTGCTTAAATGAATTAATATACGTAAAGTACTTAGAAAAACTCAGTGCATAGTGAGGATTTTATCACTAGGACCTTTTATTATAATTAAGGTATATTAAATTAAGGTCCACTTCTGCAACTAGTATTTAAGATGAGGAACTAGTCTGCTGTTTCTTTGCCCAGCTTCTGATGCCTCAAGAATCAGCTTGAAACTTTTGCTATTCCTTGCATCATACAAATTCTCTGGATAGAATGAGTTTGGTGTTGCCCATGACCAGCTTCCATCAATGGGTCCCCTTGGACATTGAAACCATTTTGGACTGAATCTTAAGAGTTTCTTCACCCACTCAGACTTCACTTAATTGCCTTTCAGGGCATGACACAGATTAAGTAACTGTTATGGCACTGGCACCAACAGTTGCTACTTTATCATCACAGAGTTTACTCTTCACTGTAAATTATTTTCAAACTCCTTCTTTCCCCCTGCCTACCAGCATAAATCCACATGAAGATTTTTCTGTCTTCCTATAGCATGAAAAATCTAGGTAGGAGACTTAAGGCAAATTTGGTAGATATAGCCCCTGGGTGTCTGTTCATTTGTCACATGCTGATGTACTACTGGAGACTTACAAGCATCAGTGTATCTATTTCTTGTTCACATGTACCTTCATTGGGGAAAATAGTCCATAGAAGCTTTATTGACAATAAAAATTCATTAAAAATTGTATATTCCAATTCTATTAATTACTTTTCAATATAAAACATTGTAAACTATTTCTCCATCTTCTCATGACACTTAATCCAGTGGGTTTCAATTGGGAGTGTACAAAAGCATATTCAATGGAGTGTTCTCGCTAGAGAGCACTTTTGGATAATGGAGTGAAGGTCCTTTTCACACCTCCTACAGAGGGATCTAGATTTGCAAAGAGCTAAGCAGATTAGAATTCACGGCAAGTGTGTCATGGAAACAGCATTTTTAGACACCAGCCAATTTATGGGGAAAAGGGAGCGAGAGCAATGTGCTTAAATAGCACGTTGTTGATATGCAAATACAATCATGTAGTTCAGGCCTAAAACGATTTAGTAATTTCACATCCCCTCTAAGGCAAAATCTTACTTTTCCCAGGACGTTAAAAACTTCTTCATAATTCAGGTCCCACACATCTCTCAGGCCTCAACTTCCATCACTCTTCTGTGTGACCCAGATGTCCTAAATGACATGGAGTTTCAAGAATGATTCTATATCACTTCATTTTCTAAGTCTTTGCCCATGCTTTCCCCCCCTTAGGGAAAAGCACCCCTTTAAAAAATTTTATTTAGCTGCCAATTGCTCATCCTGTAAGGGTTTGTTCACATAACACTTCTTCTGTGGAAGCTTTATTGACTTCCCTACCCGCTATGATAATGCATGTTTCCCAAAGACCATCACAACGGTACCTCCCAACTTGCATCTTCTTCTTACAACATAGCTTTGACCTTCCTCCTCTCCAAATGTGGGGTCCATGTTCCTTTACCTTGAATCTGGGCAATGGTGAAAGTGTTGCTTTGTGACTTTTGAGGGTAGCTCATGAAGGAAGGCACAGCTTCTGCCTGATTCTCTGGGGACACCAGCCCTTGAAACTCAGCCAGCATCCTGTGAGGAAGCCCAGGCTCCATAGAAAGGCCATGTGTAGATGTTTTGTCCTATAGCCCTAGCTGTGGTCCCATCTCACAGGCAGCATCAACCTCCAGACATAGGAATGAATGAGCCTTCATATAATTTTTCCAAGAAGACCTAGTTTGCTGCTGCTGTTTTAACTGGAGAACGGTATTAGGAACCCAGATGTGCATGGTAGGTGTGTTCATTGTTACTGGGGCAGGTCATGTTTAAAGAAATACTCACTCTGGCCAGGCTCGGTGGCTCATGCCTATAATCCCAGCATTTGGGGAGGCCAACGTGGGTGGATCACAACGTCAGGAGTTCGAGACCAGCCCGGCCAACATTGCAAAACTCCATCTTTACTAAAAAGACAAAAATTAGCCAGGTGTGGTGGTAAGCATCTGTGATCCCAGCTACTCAGGAGGCTGAGGCAGGAGCATCACTTGAACTCAGGAGGCGGAGGTTGCAGTGAGCTGAGATCATGCCATTGCACTCCAGCTTGCATGACATAGTGAGACTCTGTCCCAAGAACAAAGAAAAAAAGAAAAGAAATGTTCAGTCTGTGTGAGATGAAGTGAGGCATGCATTGGTACTTCATGTGCTCCCACTCTATATCCAAATTTAACTATAATTGTTAGATGTTCTGGCTTGTAGTTGCGGCCATTTTCTTGTTTCACTAACAATGGATCTTTCTCTTTTAAAATTATTTTTATTCTTGTCAGTGGATTTTCTTGTAGCATTCTCTCTTTCCAAGCTTTTCTTACATTCACCTTGGGACTTTGCAAGAAACGTAGCTTTCTAACTATAGCATCTATAATCATATATCAAGAAAGCTCAAATTTCCTGAGAAATCTAAAGATCTGCATCTCATATGCTTTGTTTTACATCTCACGTAAAACGTCTTCATTTAACATCTTTGTTTTACATCTCGTGTAAGATCTGCAACTCATATGGTTTGTTTTACTATTAAACCTGCCTGCCTTATCCTTGGGAGTGAGCAAGCATTTTTACAGTGTGTAGATCTGCTCTTTCCAATTGCTTGACAACTGGGGAAATAAATTGAAGTGTTTCTAGAATATTTAACTTAACTCTAAGCAAAGCCTGATCATTTTGGGCCTGTGACTCCTATCGACTGCGTATCTTCTGATTCCAATGTCAGAGCTAAGTGGTCTGTTTAAATCTTTACTAGGGGCTTTTAACTGCCTGTTTATGTAATATCTATGTAATGTTTGTACAATTTTATGCACTTGAACACTTTCATCTTAATTTTTGGATAAGAAAAAAAGGAAAGTCAGTATCCAGCCTTAAGGGTAAATACAATAATAATGAGTGTATTAGTCATGTCCCTCCTCACTCCCATGTAAATTGAAGTACACAGTCAATTCTGCATGTGGAAAGTCTCCAAGGAAGTTAACTGAGCTCAGTGTTGGGGCCAAACAGCCTTTCTGACTGCTCATTGAGAAATCCCCATCAGTATTTGGAAGGTGACCTGGTTCCTAAAGATAGACACTCAAGGTAAAATTGGTTCTATTGATAGTGAAAGACTTCCCTCAGGAATGGACGCAGCTTTAATGGGTCCTTTCCTTGTGTGAATTGGTGTCTTCTGGAAAGCCCTGGAACTACACACGTTCTCCTGGGTAAATGTGGGTTTAATAGGAAAGATATGTATTTTTAAAAATCTGCCCAGGATATTGACCCCAGCACTGTTATTTTTAGAATGGATGCTTTAAAAGCTGGCATAATCTATCCCATGCTCCCTTTTCACCCTGCCTTGATGGCTGGGAGTGTCCCAGAGAGGAGTCATGGCTATTTTTGTGTGTGTTGAGCCTCAGCTCAACAGAAACTAACAGATTCTCTGAGTATAGCTAAGGAACTCTGAAGAAGGCCCTCAGCCTCTTGGACAGAAGCAGCATGGGCTGTACCCGCTAAACGTGTCCCCAGACCCTCTATATTCTTCCTTCCTAACTCAACCCCCATGTCTTTTTTTTTTTTCTCTTTTGCATGGAGTACACCCTATTTCCATCTGTTTTTTTATTTATTCACATCCCATAAATAGTGTGATAATTCTTCAGCAAATCTCTACGTAGGATAATAAGGCCCTGAAAAAAGGATAAGTAGATACGGCCACTCTTAATACAGACTCCAGAGCCTTTGGGGTACTGAGAAGCACAGCGCGTAGAATTTGGACCCTTGGACATCAGCAGAAACAGAACGTCACCTGCCTGCAGTTGCTCCAGTTGCTGCCAATTAATAAAAGGGCAGCATGAAGTCTTCCTGGGATGTTGTTTCTACACTATGCGCCACTATTAGAGAGCCACGGACTGCTCTGTGTGGCCTCCCCTGAGATTCAGAGGTCAGCCCCCACCCAAAGAGTGCGAGCTTGGACCACGCTCTCACCAAGTGCTGCAACCTGGGGATGGAGAGGCCTTCCTAATATCGCTTGAAAATACTCTGCAGGGGCTCTTGGATTCGCCCTATAGCATCGTCTATGGTTCTTTGAATTGCAGAGAGACAGGAGAAGATAGGACACAGCTTGCATTCGTCCTGGATCTATTTCCTGGGAAAGGCATATTATAAACCACTTGCTCATTTGACTCAATCTTCTTTTTTTGTTTTTCATTTTTGGCCTCCAGTAGCCTGTGGGACAACATATCGCATCAGTAACAATGGCTGGCAATAGAAGGGAACCTTCCCAGGACTGGAGCAGGTGGAGAGCAAATTTGTCTCCTCAAGAACATGTATTGAAATCTCTGAGGCAGAGGTATATATCATTTTCAAAACTCCCTAGATGATTTTGATGTACACACCTTTTCAACTCTTCATTACTTTGTCATTTTAGGCTCCACACTGGCATTTCTTATGTTACTCTAATAAGTAAAATTTGAATAACAAATATTTTGCAAAGCTCTTCATTAACCTGCACTCCAGATTGAAGGGGAGAAGTCATTCTTTTATCCATCCTCTCCCCCCTTGCTGATTTGTTTGCAGAATATAGGTGCACAGTATTTTATTTTATAAAGAAATAACAATTTCTTTATTTGAAAAAGTACTACCTAAATAAAAGACGTATAATGAAGTTGCCAGAGTGTGATGTGGCCACAGCTGTACACAATATACATTGGTAAGCTCTTAAATCATGGGATCTGGAATAACATAGCGCCATTCACGGAAAATTGAAGTAGTAATTGTGCTCACCGATTGTATGAAAAGTGAAAACGGTGCTTTTATACAGAAAGATGAATTATATTGGTCTCTGCTTAGAGAGCTGCTATGCTAAATTAAACCTGACACTAGGCCTAAGGGGATTGCATCATTTGAGAAAAAAAAAAGCACACACAACAGGTAAACCCTGACAATTCTCATCCTCTTTCTGTTTTTCCTTTATTGCCATTTGTTCTGGGAACAAGGGTATAATATTTCTTAGAAGTTCATTCCTGGCACGAGGGTCTAGGCCAGGCCATAAGCTCATCTCAGCTTCATTCAATTCCTGGCCATTCATGGATCCCTCTGTCTCACCTGGTCTGGTAACTGGCTTCTGAGGGAAACCCCTGTGAGGTTTGAGCTACCCAGTCCTGAGAGCTTGGGCCAGTAATTTTCCATTTCTAGGCCTCAGTTGTCTTAATTCAATGTCAAGAAATTTTGGTTAAGAAATGAAGAGTTGAAGAAACAAATCAGATTTTTAAAAATAAAAGAGCTCTTCTAGAGCTACCAGTCAATGGTTCTAAGACAATTGTGTCCTTTCTGAGGTCCTTAGCACAAAGCCACTAGAGTAACACGTTTTCATTTCATGAGAGAATCCAGTGACATTGCCCCTGCCCTCACCCTTCCGGAAAACCACTTGGCAACTCAACACCAAGAACTTCTGGTTCTTAGCAACCTATTTCACTTCTTGATGCTGTTTACTGTTGAAACTCTGCATGTCCAAGGATCCAGATTTCCAGATTAAAGAATTATAAGATGATTACAGCTGGAAGTTGGACCAAAGCTAGAGTAAGCAGCCACATGCCTGGTCTTTTCCATGCTCAAGGCTACCTCCCTTCAGGTGACCATGTCTTCACCTGGATTACCAAATTTGAAATCAAATTCCCCTTTAGTCTCTAAAGAATTTAAATTGGGCATCACAGAGCTATGGATGCTCTCTTGCTCCAGCTTAGCAGCAATGGAGGCAGCAGGAGCCTGCAGCAGAGGACAAACTCACTCCTCCAGTAGCCGCCTTAGCCTGGCTTGGGACCAGGAACTGAATATGGGCTCTAACAGTTCTATGGTGCTATGAATCTGAAATGTTATTACTGTGTTTTTCATGGCATATGAAATTACGTTCTAGCTCACCAGCCGGTCTGAGATTGCCCTCGACAAAGAGACGTTACTTCTCACTCAATTCCCTGTTAGGAGCACAATTGTACTAAAATAAATAAACAGATGAGCTTAGTTTCAGAAGGCCTAGATCTGAATCTTGGATGAGTCACTTAGGGGTTGCATAAACTTCAGTTTCCTGATCTGATCTGCCTTGGCCAGCACACGGGTCAAGTAGTTTGTGCTAGACACACGGTAAGTGATGGTCACAGCACATCAAGGGGTGTGGAAGCAGCAGGCTCTGCCTTTCCCTGTCCCTCATTTCTCTTTGACTTCCTAGGCTGTCATAGTAACTATAGCACACGATGTGGAGAATGCTAGAAGAGCAGTTGGGTGAAGCAGGGCCACCAAATGTCCTTGCCTCCTGGAGACCTCTGGAAACCCCGGTGAGTATGGTCTGAGGTTGGGCCTCCCACCATGCTTGCTCCTCTCAGTCCTACCCAGCGCTGCCTCTCAAGCCTAGCTCAGGGCCCTGAAACTCCCCTTGGGGCTTCCCTTCTCCCTAGCCCTCCCTCTTGGTGCCCTTCCTGGCTACCATGGTAACAGGTTCCAGGGTAACAAAGGAGGGAGCTGGGTCCTGTTTCTTCCCAGTCCTGCCGATGAGGATTCTCAGATCGTAGACACTGAATAGTCCCGCACCTAATCGTGCTGTTTCTGTGTTCTCACTAGGGCTGAGCTCGAACTGCCACCTCTGCCAGCAGGACCATGTGTACCAGCTTGACCACTTGTGAGTGGAAGAAAGTCTTCTATGAGAAGATGGAGGTGGCGAAGCCTGCAGACAGTTGGGAGCTCATCATAGACCCCAACCTCAAGCCCAGTGAGCTGACGCCTGGCTGGAAGCAGTATGTGGAGCAGCATGCCTCAGGCAGGTGAGAGGCTCAGTGGGGAGGGACCTTGAAGACAGGCCATGGGTCACAGCTGTGGGGTACTTTCCAAGGAGAGATAGAGCCCCGTCCCTGGGGCAGGCTCATTCTGGTGTCAACTCAGATGGGGGAAAAAGACAAAGAACAGCCGGCTGGGTCACAGAGTTCTTGGTTTTAATCCTAGCAATACCACTAACTCCCTGGGTGACCCTGAGCAAGTTATGGTCTATCTTTTGGTCTTAGTTGTCCACATTAAATGAAGAGTAATATCTTCTGTAATATCTTCTACGTCCCTGCAATCTCTGACATTTAAAGAGTGAGTTGGAACTAAAGGAAGGAAGCTATGAGTTCCAATGGGGAAAGCCTTAACCTAGAAGTTGGGGGGATGTGGAGGGTGCAGCTATGCTCTGGTCCTAGATATGTTTAGTGAATTAATCCAAATTGATCTGAATACAGAAATATTTATTGACCACCTGCTATGTGCTATGAACTGGCTCTATATAGCTAAGTAGCCCTGTAAACTTGGCAAGTCTGTTTCCCTTTCTGGCTCTCAGTTTTTATATTTACAAAATCAGGGGGTTGGTCTTAGATAATCGATCCTACCCACTCTAGCTCTATTATCTATGTACCTGTGATAAAAAGATTTAACTTTGAGCAAAACCTTCTTTAAGAACTTAGAGCCCATGGTCCCACTCTTTTTTTTTTTGAGACGGAGTCTCGCTCTGTCGCCGGGGCTGGAGTGCAGTGGCCAGATCTCAGCTCACCGCAAGCTCCGCCTCCCGGGTTCCCGCCATTCTGCCTCAGCCTCCCGAGTAGCTGGGTCTACAGGCGCCCGCCACCTCGCCCGGCTAGATTTTTGTATTTTTTGGTAGAGACGGGGTTTCACCGTGTTAGCCAGGATGATCTCCATCTCCTGACCTCGTGATCTCCTTGTCTCGGCCTCCCAAAGTGCTGGGATTACAGGCTTGAGCGACCGCGCCTGGCCGGTCCCACTCTTTATAGGAACTGCACATCCAGTGCAGTGCAAAGAGCCCTTGAGGCCAAGGGGAAGAGGCCGTCTAAAGTCCACATGCCTTTCCTCCTTTTAGATCATGATTTGGGACTGGGACTACAGAAATCCCTGCCCAAACTACTTCAAGTCTTGTGGTAGTTTGGGCAGGGATTTCTGTAGTCCCCGTTCCAAATCATGATCTAAAAGGAGGCATCTGTAGGGTCTGTGCAGGCCTTTTCCCTGTGTCCTTTGATTCAAGAGAGGCCAATAGGTGACTGTGATTTGGAGATGTAGCCAGAACACGGACACAAAGGCTGGGCTGTTCACACGTGTATGTGTTTGAAGCTTCTCGTGGTACAGAATGGTGCTGAGGATGGGAACAGAGGAGGCAAGATGTGGGTAGGGAGCTCACATTTGTACTCTTGCCCCAAGACCTGGAATTATTGGAGTAAATCTGGCTTGTGGAAAAACACACACACACACACACACACACACACACACACACACACACACAGAAAGCCAGAGGTTGGCTGATTCATGTCAGTTCCATCAATTCAAGAAGCATCTGCTGGGTACCTATTATGTGCTGGGCACTGGCTCTGCCTCTAACTAACTGTGTGTACATGGATGCCTCTCTTACTATCTGTGCGTGAGTCTCCTCTCAGTGAAATAAAGGGCTGACTAGATGCTTCTTAAGCTCCCCTGCCCCTAGATCTGATATTTTTGAATTTAAGATGTGAGGCCTGGTTTGATGGAGGTGAAGCAACTCTGGGTTGGCTTGATGTAAAAAGGTGTAGAAGGAGACTGAAAACATAAAGCATTTGAACTGCCTGCTGGGAGAGATGGCAGAGGCCTGGAAAGTTGAGTGCCTGGGATCCAGAGTTCAGGGGCTGAGCTCAGCAAACTTATGTCTCCTCTTGCCTCAGGGATAAGCGCCTCTTACTCCTGGCTGGTGACTTGTGGCTCCCAGCTGGCCTCAGGAAGGGCTGAAGAACTGTTGCCCATGAGCTTATTTGTGCACAGGTTCACTCTGTCTCTAAACAGTCAGATGCCCTGCAGCTCTCACCCAGCATTGGGGGTAGGGTAACCTCTCCTGGTTCAGTACCAACCAGGTTCCTCTGACCTGTCAACCCTGACTTGGGCCATTCTGGGTACTGTTCTATGCTCATGTGATCAGGCTTTCAAGGGTCCGGGACTGGCTTGGCCTTGTCTCCATCCCACAGCCTGGGTTGAGTGGTGTTCGGCATATGGTAGGTGTTGAGTGGTGTCTGTTGGATTGAATTGAGTTCCTCATCAGAAGTCCTTCAAGGCCATCATACAATGGATCCAGAAAGGGCCAGTGATGAGGGCAGAGTCAGCTCAGTGGATGGACCGCCTGTGAAGTCTCTGTTGATGACTGAGCCTGGACGAGGCTCATCTCAGGGAAGGAAAGAACTGCCCTGGAGGTAAGGAGTGCTGCATCACTGAAGTGTGCAGGCAGTGGTGGGGTGGAATGAGTGGGGCTGGCCTAGATGAGCCCCAGGCTACCATCCACCACACTTCTTGAGGCTGGGACTCTAGAAAACCCAGGTTAGGCCAAGTGGCCTGTGTGCATGTAAGAAAGAGAGACAAAGCGTGTGTGCATGTGTCTGTGTGTGTGTGAGGAGTGGCAATGGAAATGAGTACCCACTTTTCCAGTCCCCACTGCAGGGCTAGAGCGGGATCTAGAGATGACTTGTCAAGAGACTGGGGAGCGTTCTTTGTGAAGATGTAGTAACTAAACTTGGTAGTTCCTCCCAAAGCCAGTTGATCCTATCCATCCCATCATTCTCAGTGGCATACTAAGGACCTACAGTGTGCCAGGGTCTGTGCTTGGCACAAGTAGAGGCGTCTCTTCTCCCCAGAGTAAGCAAGATGCGAGAGTTAGATGGTGTATGTCATCCTTATTAGAGTTGCAGGAGGTCACAGAGGAAGGACTCTTATTGAACGCCAACACGCTTCATTTCACACATGAGAAATGAAGCCCAGAGAGGGGGAATGACCCGGCACAGCGCCCAGGTGCAAGACCTGAGTGCATTGGGCTCGCGGGTAGCTGAGACCGCAGGAGGCATGCTCTAGAGCACTGCTGGATGCCAGATGGCTCGGGCACTGGCTCCTGAGGATGCTGCTTGGGTCCCAGGGGTGCTCACCAGGAGGAGGCGATAGCAGGCAGGCCTTGGAGTGCTAATGAATCCACAGGGCAGTAAACACGCTGCCTCCATCTCCAAGCACGGGCACACAGGCCTTTTTCCTCACTCAGAGCTCCTCGGGGCGGGTTGTCTCTGGGAGGCCCACCTTCTCCACCCCTCCTTCTCCTCCCGGCAGGTTCCATTGCTCCTGGTGCTGGCACACCTGGCAGTCTGCCCACGTGGTCATCCTCTTCCATATGCATCTGGACCGTGCCCGGCGGAAGGGCTCGGTGCGCATGCGCGTCTTCAAGCAGCTGTGCTATGAGTGCGGCTTGGCGCGGCTGGACGAGTCCAGCATGCTGGAGGAGAACATCGAGGGCCTGGTGGACAACCTCATCACCAGCCTGCGCGAGCAGTGCTACGACGAGGACGGCGGCCAGTACCGCATCCACGTGGCCAGCCGCCCGGACAGCGGGCCACATCGTACAGAGTTCTGCGAGGCCTGCCAGGAGGGCATCGTGCACTGGAAGCCCAGCGAGAAGCTGCTGGAGGAGGAGGCGACCGCCCACACCTTCTCTGAAGCCTCCAAGCCGAGGGCCCAGGCGGGATCCGGTTACAACTTCTTGTCTCTTCGCTGGGGCCTCTTCTGGGCCTCTCTCTGCCTGCTCGTTGTCTACCTGCAGTTCTCCTTCCGCAGACCTGCTTTCCTTTAGTGGAGCTGGTTAAGGGTGGGAGAGTACACATGGGCTTGAGAGTGGAGGACACAGTCTGGTCTTGATCCTGCTACAGATTCAGCATATGACTGGACAGCCCGGTCACCTCTCTGGGCCTCAGTTTATGCATCTGTGGAATGAGGGGATTGCATTAGAAGATATGTAATGATTCTTTCACTGGATGTGGCAATAAAGGGGGGAAGGGGAAAAGGGTGTAATAAAGGTTTTAGAGCTTGCCAAGATTGGTGCTAGTACTAAGTCAACAGGGAGAGACCTGCTTCCTTTCTTTCCTCCACCTCCATCTCTACCTCTCCTTATGCTTCATTTCCATATATCACCCCCCATTATGACCCCATTAGATTCTGTCTTAACCCTGCCTCGTCCTCAAACTCACATTCAGCTGCCTCTGCCCATCGTGGCTTGCTTCCTTTTGGAGAGCGCAGTGGCCCCATTCAATGCTTAGGGACAAGGTACCTGGTCCTCTCCTGGAGAGCCTGCTCCCATCGTTCTGAAGCTTAGTTTTTTTACTCTGGTTCTAGGGTCTGCTTGGCTGGAATTGTCTAGAGCTGCACTGTCCAATATGTTGGCCGCTAGCCATATGTGGCTATTTCAATTTAAATTAATTAGAATGAAGTAACATTAACAATTCAGTTCCTTAGTCACATCAGCCACATATCAAGTGCACAGTACCCATATGTGGCCAGTGGCTAACATATTGCAATGTACAGATATAGAACATCATTACAGAAATTTCTGTTGGTGAACTCCAGTCCAGAACTTGAAATTCTCACTTAAATGTATGTGGACTTCTACCACTAAGAGGTGGGCACAGGTTTAAAGGTGCAACATGAAGCCTTCTGGGGGCAGGTAAAGGTGGGGTGGGGTGTGGTAAAGGTAGATAAATACTGTAAATAGATGACCTCTGTGCATGGCTCTCTGTTGAGTAGCATCTGCAGGTCCTTGTATTGTCTTACCTTATTTCCTGAGAGGATATGGAAAGTGGGTCTGGGCTGGGCGTGGTGGCTCACGCCTGTAATCCCAGCACTTTGGGAGGCCAAGGTGGGCAGATCATGAGGTCAGGAGTTTGAGACTAGCCTGACCAACATGGTGAAACCCCGCCTTTACTAAAAAATACAAAAATTAGCTGGGCCTGATGGCCAACATGTTGAAACCCTGTCTCTACTAAAAATACAAAAATTAGCCCGGTGTGGTGGCACACACCTGTAGTCCTAGCTACTCGGGAGACTGAGGCAGGAGAATTGCTTGAACCCGGGAGGCGGAGGTTGTAGCGAGCCAAGATTGCACCACTGCACTCCAGCCTGGGTGACAGAGCTAGACTCTGTCTTGGTGGTGGGGGGTGGGGGGTGGGGTGGAAGTGGGTGAGAAGGAGGCAAGGGAAGAAAGTGGGTCTGGGAAAGAAAGTCAGAAAGTAGGTCTGGGAAAGAAAGCAGACCATAGGAGAGGGGTGCCAATTGCCAGTTGCTTATAGCCCCTTTGTAGGGTTCAGAGACCATAAATGCCACAGCTGTGTCTTTTCTTTTTTAAGACGTAGTCTCATTCTGTTGTCCAGGCTGGAGTGCAGTAGAGCCGTCACAGCTCACTGCAGCTTCGAATTCTCAGGCTCAAGTGATCCCTCACCTCAGCCTCACAAGTAGCTGGGACCACAGGGGCACCCCAACATACCTGGAATTACTGTACTTTTTTGTAGAGATGGGGCTTTTTCTACATTGCCCAAGTTGGTCTCGAACTCCTGGGCTCCAATATCTGTCCTGCTCAGCCTCCTAAAGTGCTGGGATTATAGGCATGGGCCACCACTCCTGGCCCATCACTGTGTCTTGAAGGAAATACAAGCTTGAGACAGAAAAGTGTGTCCAAGAATAGTTGTCAAGGAAATGGAAGGTTGAGACAAGTGTTGGAAACCAAAGTGGATTGCGAAGTAGGAGATGGAGAACAAGGAAAAGGGAAAACAAGATTAGGAGTACAGATTGCATAAAGACTATGCCTTCAGCAAGGCCACCTTCCTTATGGAGTATTAGGCTGGGGCTGCGTTTCTTGAGACAGGCAAGGTCATAAAATGTTTTCATTTAGGATGCTCCTCAGGTGGGTTTCAGTGACTACTTCTCTTGGTAGTGCTTTCATAGGGAGTCAGTCGTAGACTTGTGACGTCGCTAGCACTTCCTCATAAACTTTCTTGGTGTCCTATAGAATGTTATCAAAGCTGTGAAGTGTACTTGGGCTGGCAGAATGCTTCCAGAAGGCCCTGTATTAGCCATCCACCATCCTGACCTGAACATGGAAGTCCATGCTGTAGCAGGCTTGGCTGCATGATGCCCTGATATCAGAGATGAGTCCCAGTAAGGCAACACTTAGCTGTAAGGAGGCTGCAAGAATCTCAGCAGAAGCACAACTTCTGGCTTTTCTTTTTCATTGAAAGTAGCCATGCCCCAAAAGGCAGCTGGGGGACCTGTGGAAAATCATTGCAAGATGATAGCTCAGTGTGCATGTCTTGGTTTGGTGGGTGCTTGGAGAGGAGACAGCAAGTGGGTCTGGTCAACTGGGTCTGGGATACGAAGCAGATCACAGGGTGGATCATACACATGTTTTGTTTTGTTTTGTTTTTTTGAGATGGAGTCTCTGTTGCCCATGCTGTAGTGCAGTGGCATGACCTCGACTCACTGTAACCTCCAGTTCCCGGGTTCAAGTGATTCTCCTGCCTCAGTCTCCTGAGTAGCTGGGACTACAGGCATGCACCATCAGGCCTGGCTAATTTTTTGTGTTTTTAGTAGAAACAGGGTTTCACCATGTTGGCCAGGTTAGTCTTGAACTCCTGGCCTCAAGCAATCTGCCCGCCTCAGCCTCCCAAAGTGCTGGGATTATAGACGTGAGCCACCAGCCCTGGCCCATACACATGTTTTAAAGTGTGTTTATACGTTCCTGTGCTCAACAGAGATGTGGTAGGACACGGCACAACTAGCTACCCATGATGCAGGGAGATTCTTCTCTGTCATTCTGTATGAAAATACACTATGGCAAATTTGATAGCCATCCTAGTTCCTGGAGATGGTGAGAGAAGGGGCAGATGAGGCAGATCTGCAGGTGTGGATCTTCCAGGTGAGAGCAGGGCTATGTGTCTCCATGCAGGGGAGGTCATGCCCAAGGGGAGGCGTAAGTGGACGCAGACAGCACCTGTCCCCCAGCACCTTCCCCTTTGGGTAGTCCATGGGACCACCTCATCAAGGTAAATGCATTTGCTGTGCCCATTCCCTCAGGCATCGCTGTGAAGCGGGCAGTTTGACTCATGAGCTGGGGTCCGATGACATTGTGTTCATCATTGTCTGGAACTGGAAACAGAAACTCTCCTATTCACACCCTTAATTGTCCTCTGAGATTCACATCTTTCTACAGCTCACCTTCAGAGCCCCCAAGTGGGGCCTGAGAGCTGAAGGTGAGGTGCAGGGATGGAGTGTTTGGTTAGATGTGCTCTCAGAGAGGGGCTGCTTTGAGTATTGTGCCCCACCTGCTGTCTGTCTCCGCAGGCTGGCTTTACTCTTCTCCAGCGCTGGCAATGGAATCCTGGTGGCTCATCAGATTTCTCTGTGGACCTGCAAGAGCAAAGAACTAGGCAATCTGAGAGAGCCTCTGCCTTTATTTGGTTGGGTTCAGCAAAAGGGTACAAGAAGAGCATTAGGCTGGAGTGGTTGCAAATTAGCAGGCACGTGAGGTTCTGGATTCACTTTTGTCAGCTGCAGAAGGTGCTCAGCGGGGCCAGTGCAGGGTGTATGCCCCTCGGGGCCATTGCCCGCTGCAGGTGCATGGTGGTTTCTGGGAAAATGGACATCAAAGAGCCTGGGAGTCAAGTGATCTCCAGAGAACTTGGCTAACCCTGGGAATCTTAAGGAACATGAGGGGACAGGATTGGGATGAAGTGACATCAGCAGCATCTCTTACTGAAATTGTGGTTGATGGGGGTAAGGATAAACAGCCAAGACTGTGTCAAGGGAGAGGTCATGCCTCAGAGGGTCAGCAAGGCTGGGGCATCTGTGGTGAGGACTGCGAGTTGGGTGATGATGAGCCACTGAAAATGGAAGTGAGGACAATGGGGCTAGAACAGATGAAAAGAGATGGGATCTGGGAAAATGAAAGATAAACATATTCTACTTCTCCTTCTCTACTAGCTCATTTTCTCAGTAAATAAATACACCTGTGTCTTTTCCGTAGTTAACTAGAGTGACACTGCTCTGACTCCACATTCCCCTTGGACTACTCATTAAAAAGAAAATTCTTTCAAAATCAAGTTTCTCAAAGGAGTAGATTACATTTATCTCCAGCTCTTTATTTACTCCTGAATCCATGGAAATCTCATTTTCATGTTTCTGAAACTGTCACTAAACACTCCATTGCCAAACCATTAGCCACTTGTCTGTGGTCAAAGAGACTGCTGGCCAACCCCAGGCATTCTGATGATGGAGACACCTGGGCAATCCCCGAAACTCCAAGGGTAGAAGCAACAGGGCGACCTCATGCATTCTAAAAATAGAGACTCATGGCCGACCACAGGCATTCTAATGGGAGACACTCCTCGCTGACACCAGGCATTCTAATGATAGGGACACCTGGGTGACCTCAGACAATCTAATGATAGACACCTGAATGACCACAGGCGTTCTAAGTTAGAGACAAACCTTTGGCCACTTGTCTGTAGTCATCTTACTTGATGTGCCTGCTGCATTTTATACTCCCTCCTTGAAGATTCCACAGCAGTGCTTGCTCCTCCCTCTGCTCTTTCATTTTTCTCTCCACTGTAATATTCTTTGTGGGAGTTTTTCCCTCACCCATCCTGGGAGTCTCGTCTCACTCTGCTCATGTTTACTCAGTAACATACTCACTCATAATTTCCAGCATGTTCACCCCATAGGAACTCCTGGTCTTCATGGCTTCTCTAAGCATTTCCGTGGAGCTCCAGGCCCACAGACCAAATGGCCTGTTCACAGAGCATTTCCATTAAAGGCAGCGTGACTAAAGCTGGGCCTGTCACTTTGCCATCCAAACCCACTTCTCTTACTTCTCAGAAATCTGGGTAGCGTCCCCCGATCCTCTCTCACGGCCCTACCCCACCGCACAATAATGGGTCACCATGTCTCATGTCCTGTTGATTGTTCTTCCCAAGTCCCTCTGGGGTTGGTCTCCTTTGTTTCCTTCCCCCTACTGCTGCCCAAATCCAGTCATTTAGGGTCTCTTGCTTAGTAGCCTCCTTAATAATCTTTATGCCTATAGCCTCTTTCCTTACACTCCACTGTCCACTCTGCCACCGTCCCAGGGGGATTTTCTAATGATCATGTATGATGCACACAGTCCTGTGCTCGGACTCTTCCAGAGCTCCCTCCTGCCATTGGGTAAAACTTAGTCTCATCAGCCAGGCACCCTTCATTTCCAGAAAATAATAAAAAATAACATTTGTGGAGAAGGAGATCCATAAACATTTGCTGTTACAATTATTTACTGTGCATGAAATGCTATGCTAAGCACTTTTATGTGCATTACCTCATCGAATTCTGAAAACAATCCTTCGAGGCAGGTACTATTTTATCCCTATTTTACGGCTGAGGCTTAGAGAAGGTAAGAAACTGGCTCATGGTGACCTAGTTAGTAAGTCTCGGTGCTAACGTTGAAATCCAGGGTTGCTGTAACCCCAAAACGTGAGTTCTCAACCACTGTACCATCCTGCTACTGCAATTAAGCCAGTGCCCTTCAAATTCTACTGTTCTGTCTCCCTGGAACACCTTACCCCTCTGGTTTTCAAACGTTTTTCCTTCAGTCTTGCTTGGTTTGAGCATTAGCTTTCCTGTGAGCCTTCTTTCACAGCCCCAGGCAGTGTTGGGATTTTACCACCTGAGGCTACCTCTGCTACTGCCCTTGGCGTGCTGTGTTGTCATTACTTGTTTGCAGGTGTATCTGCCCATCGCTGTCAGTTTTTTTTTTTTTTTTTTTAATCTTTCTCTCCTCAGCACCTGGCTTAGAGTAACTGTTTAATCAGAATGGCTCACTGATCAAGTTCTTGTCTTGTTAGATGCAATGTTCCCGATTACATCCTTCCTCCCCCTAAGAATAATGTTGTATGCATTTCATGCACTGCAATACTTCATACCCCCAAGCTGGAAGGGAAGGAAATGTTGGCTCTGTGCTAGCTTTTATGTTTAATTTCTGTTTAATAAAAACCCATGGCATATACACTATAGTTATTCACACTTACAGAGAAGAAACTGAGGTTTTGTGAGATGTCCAGTTTTGTAAGCCTAGTGAGCTAAGTAGTTTAAACCTGATACAGGAGCCCAGACTGCTAAGAAATAAAAAATTACATAAACCTATTTTTCTTTTTTTCTGATACAGGGTCTTGCTCTGTCGCCCAGGCTGGAGTACAATGGTGCAATCTCAGCTCACTGCAACCTCTGCCTCCTGGGCTCAAATGACCTTCCCTCCTCAGCATCCCAAGTAGCTGGGACTACAGGCACCCCCCACCACACCCAGCTATTTTTTGTACTTTTAGTAGAGATGAGGTTTCACCACATTGCCCAGGCTGGTCTTGAACTCCTGAGCTCGAGCACTCTGCCCACCTCAGCCTCCCAAAGTGCTGGGATTGCAGGCATGAACCACCACACCCCGCCTAAATTAACCTATTTGAGCAACATGAACACGTATGGAGACGCAGCTCAGATAGTAGGCAAGGACCATGGCACCTTGCCTGGAGGGCAGAGTTACCCACCAACATCTGGATGACAACTGGACTTAAACCTAGTATCCGAAGACAAAAAAAGGAAGTTAGACTTCTAGAAATCTAGATACAGATGTTTCTGAGAAATGTGCAAAAATTGTTTGCTACAATAGTTGACAAGAAGTCCAGGAGAAGCTTGGCATGGTGGCTCACGCCTGTAATCCCAACACTTGTCAAAGCCAAGGTGAGCAGATCACTTGATCACAGGAGTTCAAGACCAGCCTGGGCAATATGGTGAAACTCTGCCTCTACAAATGCAAAACTTAGCTAGGCATGGTGGTGTGTGCCTGCATTCCCAGCTACTTGAGAAACTGAGATGGGAAGGATCACTTGAACCCAAGGGGCGGAGGTTGCAGTGAGCTGAGATTGTACCACTACACTCCAGCCTAGGCAGCAAAGCCAGACCCTGTCTCAAAAAAAAAAAAAAAAAAAAAAAAAGTTTGGAGAAGAACTCTTGTAGATGTTTGATGTGAAATTGTGAAATTATTCCAGTGATAATATACCTTTGTTGCTTTAAGATAGAATAAATATTTGTTCCTCACCTCTTATGAGGCCTGTGTGACCTGTCAAGAGTGGCTTCTTATTTTTGTTTCTGTCTGTATCATATAACTATATCTGTATTGTAGCTGTTGCAAGACAGTGCTTAATAACTCCTTTGTGAAATCTTTGTGCTAATTTTGCACGATTGAGTAAGAAAATACGGTTTTCACTGATTACTGGTTGGCAGTTGTTTGCAGAGTACCTGATGAAGAGGACAGTAAACTACACAAAAGAATGCTGTGCTGGTAGTCTACAGATCAGAGAACCAGTGCAACAATACAGTGGAATGAGGATGACAAACCCATTACCAACCTTGGAAAAACAAGGCAAGAAGTAAGTTCTAAAGAATACAGCTGTATTTCTTTAATTTTCATTCATAGTTCAACATATATCTATTCTGGACTATTTTATTCTTGGCTTGTCCTAAGTTTCAGGACCACAAAGATAATTAGACCTAGTCCCTGACTTAGAGGGACTACTACGGGTGGGGTGGGATCCAATGTGTGCTAGTTAGGAAAGTTATTTTCCTATAACTGCTGCCCTAGGAAAGGGGTGAACCTGATCATAGTTTACGGATGTGGTATTAGAAATCGTGTCTCAGGGCCGGGCGTGGTGGGTCACGCCTATAATCCCAGCACTTTGCGAGGCTGAGGTGGATCACGAGGTCAGGAGATTGAGACCATCCTGGCCAACAAGGTGAAACCCTGTCTCTACAAAAATACAAAAATTAGCCAGGTGTGGTGGCACACGCCTGTAAACCTAGCTACTTGGGAGACTGAGGCAAGAGAATTCCTTGAACCCAGGTGTCTGGAAATTTTAAAAGCATGTTTTAAATTTTGGATTAAAATGAGACAAAATATTTGTGGCTGATCAAGAAATTAAGAAGAAGGAAAATCCTATGTGTAAAAATAATTTGTTTTGATGTTTCTTAATCTTTTAAACATTTATTTTACAGAATTGTTAGACCTTAAAAAAATCATTTTCCTCTTGAAAGTTGTAAAACAAATGTATATTTTAACCTATATTCTTATATTTATTTTGAATATTTGCATAAGCTATGACTTCTTTTGGTAAGTGGGAAGGAATCTAACACAATTTCTTCCCTGCCAAACTGGATTTCCAATTTTGTCAAAATAATCTACTATTTTATAATTAAAGTCATAGAATACCGCTTATACATTCTCTTTCACAAATTATATTAGACAAATGCATTGTAGTCCATAATATTGATAAGAAGTTTAGTAATGAACTTTTAAACTTTACAGGTTTCTTTGTCCTCATCGTTTTTAAACCAGTCCACTTTACTTTTGAGTTCTTTATTTTGCTTATTTTCTTCATTTTACTTAAAGTACTTTGTAGAGTAACATTTTCAGAGAGGGTACGTAGATGGTATGCTTCTCTAGGAATGACTTTCTGTAGCTTTTACCCATAAAAAATGGCACAGCCAACCATTACATTCTTTTATTACACTTTTAACTTCTTTTCCTCTCAAAACTTAGAAGGCACTATTTCAATGTCTCTGGAATTTATTATGGCAAAGTAAAATTCTGGTATCAACCTGATGTTCTTTTATTTTTCCACGTTGCCTGATGCAATGATACACACACACACACACACGCCCACACACACAAACATATGCAATAACTTCACATAGCTTGTAAAGAATATAAGCTGGAGAGTTTTAAAGGCTTTTTTCTTATTTTATTGTTTCTTGCAGTAACTTTGTCCACAGGCGAAAGAGACACTTCCTCTCGTTCTTTAGATTGTTTTTATGTGTTTGAACTACAATTTTGCAGACGCTTAATGAAGTTTCTCTGCTGATTTTTATGGGGACATGGAACTGCACGAGTTCGTTTAGAGATTATGTGGTATTTCTTCAGATTATTTGGTCTCAGACAAAGGGAGAAGGGAAATGCCAATTTTGCCCAAATTTTCTTTACCAGAAGAGAGGACTTGCAAAGGGGGTGGTAGAAAGGGGGCTTCACGCAGATGCAGCCTCCCTCCGTGACCATAGGAACATGACAAAGCATTTTCTTTTCATGTTTTGCTGCAGAACAAGTTGTGGGGATACTGCTTCTCTCACTGACTGGCATGAAGACTCTCATTAGGAACTGACTTTGGAAGCTTCCTCTTTATATTCCATGCGAATTTAATCTGGAAGTTAGCGCAGTGACCAGATGCTCCGAGTGTGGGGACCTGGTACAGTTCTAGAGGCAGGATAGACATTTGCCCCCATCAACTGTCCTTCCACCTGTCTTCATCTCCAGATCCTGTCTGAGGATACAGGGAAAAAAATATATTTTCTCCTCTCGGTACAACAACTTCTGGTCACTAAAGTGTGTGGGGATTTCTCCCCACCAATAGTCAACAGAGTCTCCACCAGATCTGCAGCCGGTTCTCTGGTGGGCACCAGCCGGGTGTCCTCTCATTCAGTTCAATTCTGACACTTCCTGCCGGGAGGAGATAGCACCAGATCCCACAGGCTGCGGGCTCAACCCCACAAAATTGTCCCCCACTTCAGATGTCAGTTACAAGCACGGGTTGTGGCCTGCACCTCTGGTGACCGACCATAAATGGGAGCTTCTATGACTGCCTCCTAGCGTTTGATTAATTTGCTAGAGTGGCTCACAGGACTCAGGGAAACATTGACATTTACCAGATTATTACAAAGGATATTTCAAGGATACAGATGAAGAGATGCATAGGGTGAGGCATGGAGGAAGGGTGGCAGAGCTCCCATGCCCTCTTTAGACACACTGCTGTCCAGGAACCTCCACATTTTCAGCTATCCAGAAGCTTTCTAAATCCTGTTTCTTTGATTTTTATTTTTTTTCCCCCAAGACAGAGTCTTGCTCTGTCACCCAGCCTGGAGTGCAGTGGCGCGATCTTGGCTCATTGAACCTCCGCCTCCTGGGTTCAAGCAATTCTCCTGCCTCAGCCTTCTGAGTAGCTGGGATACAGGCACGCACCGCCACGCCTGGCTAAATTTTGTATTTTTAGTAGAGATGGGGTTTCACCATGCTGGGCAGGCTGGTCTCGAACTCCTGACCTTGTGATCTGCCCACCTCAGCCTCCCAAAGTGCTGGGATTACAGGCATGAGCCACTATGCCCAGACTTCTTTAAGTTTAATGGAAACTTTATTATGTATGTATGACTGATTAGATTATTGACCTCTGGTGATTAGCTCAACCTTCAGCCCCTCTCGTCTCCTAGAAGTTGGGTGGATAGAGCTAAAAATTCCAACTCTCTAACCTCGCCTTGGACTTTCTTGTGACTAAACTCCATCCTGAAGTTACCTAGGGGTTGCCAGCCATCAGTCATCTCATTTGCATGCAAAAGACACTCTTATTACTCCAGAGGTTCCAAGGATTTTCAGAGATATATATCAGAAAATGAAGACAAAGCCAAATATGTATTTCACAATATCACACCCTGCCACTCCCAGCTTGGAAACATTAGTTTGTGCTTGCATTCTAGGGTTGGAGGAAATGGTCTTTTTCTCTTATTCCTGTAAGGAGCTTTTCCTTTGCATATGGAGATGCACAGATTGGTCCAAAATCAATCCTATCATGACTGCCACTATATAGTACATACATATCCAAACATTTGAGAAATTTGCTATTGAGCATCTGTGGCTTCCAGTAAATACAGATCTCTCCCTACTTTGCATTTTTTCCATTGCACCAACAGAGAATTTGGAACGTTTAGGAGGTTTGGATAGTAGGTGCTTGGGTGGAGTTCACTATCTTGAACCTGAAGTTACTACTTCTAATTTGCCTTTTAAAAATCTACTCCTTTAAACCAACTTAAATCTTAACTAAACAAGATGACTATAAATAAATAACTGATACAGATTTAGATGCATATTAGGTGATATTTAAATAATTTTTTAAAATTAGTATTTTGTACTCATACATTTCTGGTTTTTAAAAGAGGTACTTTTCTAGCTGTGGAAGACCACTAGTTGTCTCATAATATCTGTTGTCCCTTTTCCCCACAGGAGTAAGATTTTAGCTGGGCACAAGGCCTTGTAGAATAAAGACTACTTTTCCCAGACTGCTTTGCCGCTGGGTATGGCTATGTGACTAAATTCTGGCCAATGGAATATAAATTACACAGCAGTTGTATGTGAAAAATTTAGAAAAGCTTTTTAAACAATGTTTAGATCATCTACTGCTGTGTAACCGACCATCCCAAAATTTTAGTAACACAAAATGACAGCAATCATTTCCTTATCTCTTGTGGTTGCTGTGAGCCAGAAATATGGGAAGGTGTTCTGATTGTGGGTATTTTGTGGAATTGCAGTCAGACAGTGGCTGCAGTTGCAACCAGTGTTTAGGGCTGGCTGGGTAACTCTCTTCCTTCATTGGGTCTTGAGACTTCTCCAGGTAGTCTCTCCATATGGGCTCTTGGACTTCCTCACAGCATGGCCACCTTGGGGCAATTAAACTGGTCTAGTGGCTGAGGGCAATAAGAATGAATATTTCAGTGGGGAAAGCAGAAGTAAAAATTTATTTTATGACTTAGCTTGGAACTCACATAGTGTCAATCCTAATATAGCCTATTAATATAGCCTATTAATCAAAACAGTCATAAAATCTGCCTAGTTTTAAAGACTGGTGGCAAAGACCCTATCTTTCAATAGAAGATATATCAAAATCATACTGTAAGAAGAACATCACTATAATAATCATTGGAAAATATCACCTCCTATAGATGATGACCATGTGTTTCACTTTCATCTTTATTCTTTATTTTTCCTATTCTGCTGCCTCAACACAGATGTTACCATCTTTGATCATGGTCAAGACCACACACAGCAGAGGAACAAAATAGAAGTTACCTTGGTAGCTAATATCATGCCTTATCAGCCCTGAATCATCAACCTGAAATCTTGTATGAGGGAGAAATAAACTTCTCTGCTTTTAAAGCCATGGTTATTTATTTGTCATTTGAAGCTGAACATAACCACAACTAGTATATCAGGCTCGTCTCTCAGGTCATCAACTTGTACGCTGGCACTGTGGTCCAACGTAGAAGTGGTCACAGGGCACTGGTCCCATAGCACTATGTGTTGCTTTGAAACACACTGGGCACTTTTACTGTTCCCTGTCCTCAAACACATGGAGCTCCAAGCTTTCAACTCTTGGGCTCCCAATCTTCACCGAAAGTTTGCTTATTCCCTTTATTTAAGTCCCACAACAAATGCCATTCTTTAGGAAGTAGTCTTTGACACCCTGAGACAGCATTAAGGACATTGGAACATCATCTGGCACATTGCCACAACCTGTTTCTGGAGTCTGCACTTAATGAGTTCATCCTGTTCTGTATGATAGCTGTTAGCACGTTTCCATAGCTCCTGCTCTGTTATACATTTCTTGAGGGGAAGAAGCATTTTACTCTTATCTTTATGATCATCCTGCTCGGCTGTTTTCCAGTGCATTTATCTCAGAGTCTTAGTGTTCAATGTTTAAATGTTTTTGTTCTATGAATCTCTGTTAAACTTTCTCTATGAAGAGATTTTTTATTCATGATTTTGTTTTTTTTCCCCTAAAAAGCTCCCTACCCCATACCAAATTGTATAAGTTCCAGGTCTCCAAATATCAGGATCCACTTCTTCCAGGAAGATACGAAATTGGAAATGCTCTCTAAGGAGCAAGTAGATTTTGATAGAAGGAGATGGGCACGAATGTATTGCATACAGATGGAACAAGACAAGCAGTTTGAGACTGAAATCTGTGGACCATTTTAGAAAATGGTGAGCACATATGTTTTCTGAAGGGTGAAGCATCAGTGGGAAATAAAACTGAAGGAGGAGAAGTTGAAACTACATCCTTAAGGGCTTCAAAAACCTGCATAAGGAGTGTGGGTATTTTTTGGAAACAGTGATTTGTATTTGAAGTTTTGAAGGGAGACAATGATATGATCAGATGTGTATTCAGAGTTGGACTCAGACGGTACAGTATAGAAAAATTGGAAGAGACTAGCTTAGCAGTTAGTAGCAGATGAGAGTGGAGGGAAGGGCTGGATCGATGATGAGAAAGCTAGTTAGGAAGATTTTAAAACAGTTTACAGGAGACCTAATATGGTTCTGAATCAGAGTGGCAGCCCATTATGATGACAATGGAGAGAGACTAAGCAGAAACACACACCTAAAGAATAATTTACAAGATGTGAGTAGTAAGATGTGGCTTCAAAAAGGCAGGACAGACAAGGTAAGACCAGAGGTTAAAGTCAATATGCATTCAACGTCTCACAAGTATTTTGCATTAGTATTTTCCAGGCAATTTTCTAGGGAAGCCATGACAGGAAGGCAAGTTCTTTTTGATGTTTGCTTTTGTTTTTGTTTCTGTCAGAGTCTCACTCTGTCACCCAGGCTGGAGTGCAGTGATGCAATCATGGCTCGCTGCAGCCTCTATCTCCCAGGCTCAAGTGATCCTTCCACCTCAGCCTCCCAAGTAGCTGGGACTTACAGGTGCATGCCAACAGGCCCAACTAAATTTTAAAACTTACTTTTTGTGTGTGTGTGGAGACAGAGACTCACTGTGTTCACCAGGCTGGTCTCAAACTCTTGGGCTCAAATGATCCTCTCACTTTGGCCACCCAAAGTGTTGGGATTATAGGCGTGAGTCATAGCTCCTGGCCAGAAGGCACAGTTTTTGTTGTTGAGGAAAGTCATTTTACAACAAAGCCTTTTGCAAGGAGCCAGACTTACAAACAGACTATTGACAGACAATAAGATAATTGCTGTGATAAGCAAGCAAACCACAACAACAAACCACAAGGAGATTGTCTCGTTTCAGAATTATTTAGTTCTGGGAGCCTATGTTGTAGGTTCTTGGAAAATGATGTATGTTTTTTGCATCAGTCTCCTCTGAAGTTGTCAAGAGTGTGCAGAAATGTCCAGTCTTTTTTTTTTTTTTTTTTTTTTTGAGACAGAGTTTTGCTCTTGTCGCCCAGGCTGGAGTGCAGTGGTGCGATCTCGGCTCACTGCAAGCGCCACCTCCCTGGTTCAAGCAATCCTCCTGTCTCAGCCTCCCAAGTAGCTGGGATTACAGGCATGGGCCACCACACCTGGCTAATTTTTTTTGTATGTTTAGTAGAGATGGGGTTTTGCCATGTTGGGCAGTTTGTCTCGAGCTCCTGACCTCAGGTGATCCACCCGCCTTGGCCTCCCAAAGTGCTGGGATTACAGGCGTGAGCCACCGCACCTGGCCCAGCCTCTTAAAGAAGAAAATGAGGATTAGGGTCTGAAGGAACAGCTCCAGATAGACGTGGAATCTAAGGACTGGAGGAGACTGGGAAGTTATCTCGTGCACTCATTGCTAACCGTGGGAATCTTTTCTGACTGGAGCTTATCCTGCCTCTCCCTGGTTCTAAGAGCACAGGTTTTCTGCTGAACTTGTTCTCTTGTTAAGAACCCAAAGCTAACGTCTGTTTCCATGTGACTCCTGCTTTCAAATGCGGCTTCACCAATAGTTTATTATTATTATTTTCCTCTAAGGCATGGCATTGGTTCACCAATCTATCAGAAAGTTTTTATGAGAAGGAACTGCAGAGCTAAGGTAAACAGGAGACAGCAGTGATTCCCCTTAAGCGAAGCAGTTGGTGATACAAACAGGTCGAAAGCTGAGTTGAGGCACAATATGCCTGAGAAAGGTAGGCTTGATCTTATCTTTCCTTTAATGCTGTGGGAAGGGAGAAAAACCCTGAAACTCTTCATATTTATGTTGTTAGCATTCTGAGAAAACACCCACCTGCCACATATTTACTGTGCAGCTTTGGGCAAATCATCGCACTCTTCTGGGCTTTTATCTTCACACCTAACCCACCACCTCTACGGACATGCTACACCTGCTTTCCAGTCTTAACAACTGATGTGCGTAACATTTGAGGAACGTTTGGGAGAAAAAATTCCAACGTGTCTGCAGTTGGGATTGAACTGATTGAGGCATGTCTTCCAGAAGCGAGTGTGGTGGAGTGGGGTCTTGCAATAGGAGCAACATCACAAGAGCAGACTCTAGGGCTTCTTAGTCTAATCTAATCTTTAAGAAGAAGGTGTTTGGTAGAATGGGCCTGACTCTATGAAAAAGCTTGGGGTTTGGAAGGGAGCAGTGGTCCCAGGCATGGGGTGGAACTGACTCAAATCCAGCTCTGTCTGATCCCCTTGGAGCTTGGGGAAAGGAGAGGTGTGGCTAGTATATGTGTTTCCTGTGACTGCTGTGATAAATTGCCACAAACCAGTAGCTTGGAACAATGAAAATGGATTCTCTTGCCGTTCTGGGGGGTCAGAAATCTGAAATCTAGGTGTCAGCAAAGCCACACTCTTCCCAATTCTACCTTATAGGGTAGAATTATTCATGATCTCTTCTCACTTCTGGTGGCTCCAGGTATTCTTTGGCTTGGGTTGTGTCCCTTCACTCAGTGTCTGACTTCACGTGGCCTTGGTCTCTATGTCTGTGTCTTCTCTTCTGTCTCTTGTAAGTATCCTTATCTTTGGATTTAGGATCTACCTGGATAATCCAGGATGCTTTTATCTGAAGATCCTCAACTTACTTATATCTGCAAAAATCCTTTTGTTTTGTTTTCTAAATAAAGTCACATTCACAGGTTCCTTGAGTTCTAATGTGGACATGTCTTTTGTGCACCACCATTCAGCCCACTGCTTTTGGTAAACACTGCTGTCTTAACAACCAGAGGCCTAAGCAGCTCTGCGGCGAGACCCTCTAAAAAGATGGAAGGCAGAGGAGAGAAATAAGAGAAGATGGGAGTTCTAGCATCCCAGGAGAGCAAGGAATGTTGTCCTGTGACTCTTTAGGATTGAGCAGCCATGGAGAGAATGGCAGCCTAGAAGGTCCAAGTGCCAGCCGAGTGCATGCAGGTGGGCCATGGCCCAAGGCAGTGCATTCCAAACTCATGCTGGTGACTCAGGAGTGGATCACACATTTAATGACCCAGTTACAACCCGCGTTAAACAGAAAAATAAACAAAATAGAAAATAATGGGAATATCATAGTTTATTGTAAGAAAGAAAGGTAAATATTGTTTTGAGAAATGTATGTGTGGGCATGCATGAGTGCACTGGGTCATGACGTAAAATGTCTTTCTCACATAAGTTCCCATCAGAAAGTTTGAAAGCCACCGGTGTATGGGACTCTACCATGGCTCTTTACAACAGCATGAAGAGAGCTGTGGGTCAGGAAATTTTCCTCAGTTCTGGGCACAACATTGGGATTGACCTGGGACGCAGGGAGCTCTGGCCAGGCACAGAAACAATGTCCTGGATAGCCACAAGAGGGAGCACTCAACTCATGTGAAACCTCCTTTGGAGCCCTTCCTGCCTCATGGCCAGAAGGTGACCTTGCAAAGAAACTGAGATATGGGTGAAAAAAAAAGGGGGGAGATTAGGCCAGTAAACACGGAGACCAGTTAAAAATGTGACACCAATTGTAAGTACAGGTTGTGATGCTGGGAAGCTTTCAGATTACATGCAAAAGGAAGGTTTGTATTAAATCTGCAGTTTTTGAACACTGTTTCCCCTTGAAGCCCTTTGTTTCTGTGAGATTTTATGGCAGAATCCTAATCAATGAAATAGTATCACTGTCACAGGTGTCCTCCCCATGTTGACAGTCCCTGAGGACTGTGTGCAGAGAACTCTAAACCTAATTAGGGGAGCTATAATGAATACACTGAATTAGAAGGTATCTGTAGTCCCTGTTAGAGCTGATTCTTTGATTTTATGACTCAGAACAAAAATCTATAAAAGCTACCACATCTTGTCTTCTTTTTGAAGCCAAGTATCTGAATGCCCAGCCCAGATACTGGCACCAAGTGTTTAATAATTGAATGTTTGAAGGAAGAGTTTATTTTGCATGCTTCTCTGCAACTGCAGCAGCAGTAACCTAGTGCATAGTGAGCACCCTTTTTAATAGTGAGCACTCTTAAAAAGTTGTTGGAGTAAATAAAAGAATGAACGACATCCTGCCCTAAAATTTTAGATGACGCCTTCTATCAGTCAAGCCAGCAGAGGGCAGGAGAACTCAGCTTAACCACAGCATCCTCTCCGGTGGGCGGAAGCGGTCCAGAAGCATGCGCTGAGCAGCAGGTCTGGTTGTTTTGTAAGATTAGGAAATGCACAGCCAGAAAAGGATAAAGACACAAAGCATAAAGGTCCAACCTGGGGATCTCGAAATCTCTGCACATGAACCTCCAGAGCTTTCTCTGTAGACTAATATCCTTATCAGGCAATGGGATTTGGCTTTAGGTTGACTGTCAGGGACATAGAGAACAGGACAGGAATTGCCAATCTTGCAACAGGATTTCAACCACTTGGTTGGAGAGATTCAAGGAACCTCACAGTGTACTTGTGTCATGGAGAGAAGATAAGATTAAAAATCTGAGGTTCAGCTGGGCACGGAGGCTCACAGCACTTTGGGAGACCAAGGCAGGTGGATCACGAGGTCAAGAGATCGAGACCACCCTGGTGAATGTGGTAAAACCCCATCTCTACTAAAAATACAAAAATTAGCTGGGTGTGATGGTGCACACCTGTAATTCCAGCTACTTGGGAGGCTGAGGCAGGAGAATCTCTTGAACGCGGGAGGCAGAGGTTGCAGTGAGCTGAGATCATACCACTGCACTCGAGCCTGGGTGACAGAGCAAGACTCTATCTCAAAAATGAAAACGGAAACAAACAAACAAACAAACAGAAAACAGGCTCTGACTCTGAAACTAGTTATGTGGCCTCAAGAGAGCTCCTTTCCTTCTCTTGGCTTTGGTTTTTCCATACGTAAACTGAGGGGTAGGACTAGATCATTTTTTAGGTTCTGTTCAGTAGGTGGATCCTTTGTGGCTTCAGTCCTGCCCCTGCCCTCAACTCTATGGGTTAATAACAGGAAAGTCAATGAAGCAGGTGCTTTAGCCTCAACAAGTCAAAGCCAACCTCATCGCCCCTGGTGTTCTCAAGAGGGAAAAGGGGAGTAGTGGTTGAGTAAGAAGAGACAAATAGGAGCCAGAAAAATAAAAAGAAAAATGAGACAGACGATTGACAGGGACAAGAGTAAAGCAACAAAAGGAAGAAAATAGAGACAAATATAAGAGAAAGATGACAGGGAGAGGGAAGAAGAAACAGAGCTGAGTGAGGTAAGAGAGGAATGACAGTGGGCAGTGGTGTATGACCTACTAGTTTTCTAGGGTGGTAAAAATCCAGTTTCAGACTAGAATTAAGCTTTTAAAAGACACAGATCTCTGAGCCCAGCCCAGACCTATGAATCAGAATCACTTCAGTTGGGATCCAAGCATCTGTGGTTTATAAATGTTTCTCAGGCAATCCTGGTGTGAAGCCAAGGTTAGGAACCACCTGTCTAGAGTAATACTAGTAAGTTTGAGTGTGAGAAAATTGGAACTGTTGCAGAGGTACTTTCATTCCATGGGGGATCTTTGTGCTTCTGTGGCTTCTATCATACTTTTTCAAAATGGAGGTTTCTGGATCAAGTCAAAGGGGAACTTTGCCATATATTTTCCACTGTTCCAGGGGACGGGGCCATTGATTTCTGGCCTCATTTTCCAGACCCTGCACTGGAGGAATCTGACCAAGATAACACCTCCCCTGTTGACTGCCCTGGGAAGGCTCATGGAAAACCTCAGGTTTAATGCCTTGTTTTAGGAAGGAAAATAGGTCAAGTAAAGTGGGAGATATTCTCTGGGTGGCATAGTGGGGTGGAACACTGTTCAATTTTATTTAATCGGGAAGCCCTGAGCAGAAATCAGAGCAACAAGTGCGAAGCTTCTGGAGAGCCCAATGGACCCACAAAGAGAAAGGGAAGCTGAGAGAATTAGGAACAAAACTTCCTTACATATCTTACCTTTCCTCTGAGAAAGGAAACGCCCGTGCGACAGTGAGGGCTCAGACATCAGCCCAGCTGCACACTAGCTACGTAACTTAGGCCTCCATTTCCTTGCCTGGTTGGGGTCATTATGTTATTAACACACTTAAGCAATTGTGAAATACTACGTAGAGGCGAGTTAGCACTCTTGTTCACTTCTATGTGCACCAGGAACATATGCCTATTTCAGCGGTAAACAGATCTTTCCTCCCTTGGCCTTCCAATCAATATGAAGACTCTTACATTTTCAGTGACTATGTTAGCATACTCACATGACAAATTCAGTTAGTTCTTAATATATAGGAACATTAACACTGAGCCTCAGCATTTAGATTTTTGTCCTATCTGAAGCTCAGAGATGACTAAGGGATCAATAGATATGTGTTCCTGAAAGTATCAGCTACCTAGGGTTGGGGGCTATGTGTATTTGTGTGTGTCAAGTAATACAGATCTCAGTTAGCTGCCGTTCATTATGCTTGTCCTACTTACAGAATCCACAGAGACCCATAAATAAGGACAGAGAAATTTGTCTTCAACTCAACCATCATTTTTCAACAAATACTCTGTGCTTAACATTTTCATAGTCACCGAGGAGAAAATAAAGATAGTTGAGACAAGGGTTCTACTCTCAGTGAGCCTCGAGACTTTTATTTTTATTTTTTATTTTTTGAGATGGAATTTTTGCTCTGTTGTCTGGGCTGGAGTGCAGTGGCATGATCTCGACTCACTGCAGCCTCTGACTCCTGGGTTCAAGTGATTCTCCTGCCTCAGTCTCCCAAGTAGCTGGGATTATAGGCACCTGCCACAATGCCTGGCTGATTTTTTGTATTTTTAAAATTTTTAGTAGAGATGGGTTTCACCATGTTAGCCAGGGTGGTCTCGAACTCCTGACCTCAAGTGATCCACCTGCCTTGGCCTCCCAAGAGCCTTGACACTTTTAGATGAGACGTACAGACTCCCAAGGAACAGAAATATGTGAGGGTCTCTGCTAGGGGCATGAGAGGCACACTTTTGGACACAGGAGTGGGCCCTGTTGATTCTAAGTGAGAAGCTCTTGGAAATATTTTAGAATAGGCTACATTATCTTATTAGTTAGAGACGGGTTAAAGATATTCTAGGAGAGGAAACGGCATGTGCAAATGGAGATGGGAGGGTACAGGGAAGAGTGAGTGTTTAGAGGGATTAGGAGGGCTGGCAGACAAGGAACCATGAAGAGGGAGACTCATGGGAAAGTCACAAGGGAAACACAACTGTCAGGCTGCTGTGTGTGCATTTGAACACACTGGCACTGGGGACTCATTTAAAGCTTTTGAGCTGGAAAGTGACAGGATAGGAGACTGCTGCAAGAAATGAGCCTGAGATGTCACCACCCATCCCTCTCCAAGGAACAGGTAACCTTACAGGTCTTTGCCCTTTATTACCTAAAGCAATCACTTCGGCCTAGGCTTTGTGGAAGTTGGTGAAAGTCAATTTGGCAGGGAGATCTGGCTCTTCTACCATCAGCAGTTCCAGGGGCTTGAACTGGGAATTTTCCAGCTGAATGGAAGCACTTGGAGGGTTGCAAGTTTTAATTCTTGTGCTCCATGATGGTGGGATTGCTTAGAAGAAAAGGTCCCTATGTGATGTTCATCCATGCACCCTTGAAGAGTCTGTATGCTCATAGCCTACCGCCATCCCCAACAACTTATCTCACGCGATCTGTCTTCTGCTGCATGGTTTCTTACTCCAAATTGGTCTCCTTCTCCCAGCTTCACTTAAATCAAACCTTCCACTTGCCAGCTATAAATCTAGAAGACAATTCAACAAATGAATCCACATTAAAATGTGAATAGTTACTAAGTTTTAATGTATTATACCTCCTAGGTAAGTACATGTAAGGGAGAAGAGAGTATTTTCTAATGGAAGGATTTCAGCACCTATCTGCTGCATTTCTGTGAGATCTTCCTAGACCTTTAAATCACACCCGACACATTCCCACTGAGAAAGGCCTGCATGCTTCTTGGGTCAGAGCCTCAGCAGGGTCTCCAGCTCCCAAAGTGATTGACTGGTTCTTTGAAATCACCTTCGGCTTAGGACTGGTTGCCTCCATCTGAGCAGCAATAAGAAAACTGTGACATTTTATGCACTACCAAGCATTTTCACTTACATTGTCTTATTTGGTTCTTAAATCTTGTTTGAGAAAAAGAGAGGATTATCAGGTCCATTTTAAGCAGATGCAAACTGAGTACTTAAGCCTGGGGCCTCAGACTCCCAACCCATGACTGTTTATGCTGTTCCATGTTGCTTCTCCTCACTGACTTTATTTCTTACTGTCTTCTGTCTGGAAAATAAAATGGTTTTCTACTTGCAAAATGTCCAGGAGAAGTTTTTGGCATAAACCCACTTCCTGACCTCTCTGGAATTTGTGAAACTTGAAGGCATTTGAGAGATCATCTGGATGACTCTCTAGGCATTGTTGATGGTTCTTCTCATTTCCTTAACTCAATATCCAAATAAACCATCATTGTATCCTGCTTACTGTACTTCAAAATGAACTTTAAGTCTAACCAGTCCTCATCTTCTTCATGGCTACCATCTTCGCCCCAAACATCATCTTTTTTATTTATTTATTTATTTATTTATTTATTTATTATTATACTTTAAGTTCTAGGGTACATGTGCATAACGTGCAGGTTTGTTACATATGTATACTTGTGCCATGTTGGTGTGCTGCACCCATCAACTCGTCAGCACCCATCAATTCATCATTTATATCAGGTATAACTCCCCAATGCAATCTCCCCCCTCCCCATGATAGGCCCCAGTGTGTGATGTTCCCCTTCCCGAGTCCAAGTGATCTCATTGTTCAGTTCCCACCTATGAGTGAGAACATGAGGTGTTTGGTTTTCTCTTCTTGTGATAGTTTGCTAAGAATGATGGTTTCCAGCTGCATCCATGTCCCTACAAAGGACCCAAACTCATCCTTTTTTATGGCTGCATAGTATTCCATGGTGTATATGTGCCACATTTTCTTAATCCAGTCTGTCACTAATGGACATTTGGGTTGATTCCAAGTCTTTGCTATTGTGAATAGTGCCGCAATAAACATACGTGTACATGTGTCTTTGTAGTAGAATAATTTATAATCCTTTGGGTATATACCCAGTAGTGGGATGGCTGGGTCATATGGTACATTTAGTTCTAGATCCTTGAGGAATTGCCATACTGTTCTCCATAATTTGAACTAGTTTACAATCCCACCAACAGTGTAAAAGTGTTCCTATTTCTCCACATCCTCTCCAACACCTGTTGTTTCCTGATTTTTTAATCCAAACATCATCTTATGTCACCTGAACTAGGTCTAGAGCACAGGATCCCCAGTAAAAAAAAAAACAGTTGGCCATGGGACATTTCAAATAAAATCTGTTTTCCTTTTGCCCTGGCTCCTCTTCTCTCTTAAACACTTCTTAGACTCTGAGGTTATCTCCTTTCTTGAGCTCTTGTGCTCCTACAATTAATTCCCCATTGAGCAGAAGGCATTATTTTTAAAAGAATCAAATCAGATCAGTTTTCTTGCTCAGAAGGGTTTCCCTGCCACAGCCTTCAAGGCTCTCTGTGATCTGGTCCTGGCCTGCCTTGCTGACCTCATCTCCTAACCGTCTCTGCTTTAACCACTCTATTCAAGTCTTTGCCTTGTTGCTGCTGTTTGCATTTACCAAGCATACTTCTGCCTCAGGTCTTTGCACTGATTGTCCTTTCACCTGAGTTGGAGATATCTTTATTCAGATATTTGCATGGCTAGCTCCCTTGCCTCAAAGAGCTCTGTTCAAAGAGCTCCTCCTCAGAAGCATCTTCCCCCTACCATTATGCTCTATACTTTGCTTTAGCCCTAATATATTTGAACATACGTTGATTAATATGTTTATTCTTTGTCTTTCTCAGGAGAACTATGGCTATCCAGTTCACTGCTGTATCATCGGCGTCAGTCTAGCAAAACTTCTCAGAAATTAGCTGTAGAAAGAGGTTGAGTGAATCAATTTTATGGATGGAGAAATTGAGGTCCAGAGTGAGAAGGGCAGGTCAGTAGCAGAAGCAAGACTCAAGAATACATCTTCTAATAGGCCTGGGAAATGCCCTCTGCACCCAGCCTCCTTTCTGGTATTACATAAAAACCAGATTCTCTTCCAATATAAAATTCTCATCTTGAGAAAATGATAGCATCTTAACAATAATAGTACATTCTAGTTTACCTTTTTATTTCCTCAAATTTATACTCATCAATTATCAGAGCTGGAGGGAACCACAAAGATGACCTGCCAAGTTTTGTTTTGCAAATAAAGAACCAAGGCGCAGAGAGGATGTCCCATGGTTGGTTGTGGCAGAACCAGACTAGAGCCCAGGTCTCTCGACTCCCACTACAGACACTTTCTCCTTCCTTGCATTGTTTAACATTGAATGTTATGTCTAGTCACAGATTATGTTGCTTTGTATTAAAATAAGTTTCTACTCCTTATATTGGCAGGTAGTCATGCCAAAATGTACATGCCACAAGGGAGGTGGGAAATCATACCCTGTCCAGAAAAAACTGCACATGAAAGAGGCCTGGATGCCTTCTAGAGGTGCATGTATCCCGGCTGCAGATTGCCCAGCCAGGAATCTCTGGCATCTCTGAGTCAGGGAAGCATGAGGCATTCTCAAGTGAAGTAACATTCTCCCTGTGACCATGCCACTTCCTGCCTGTGTGCCCTCACGTAAGGCACTGAAGGTCTAAGGACCTCAGTTTCCTCCTCTGTGAGGTGGGAATAGCATGCCTTGAAGTACTGGATGAGAAAGTGCTTTGTGAGCCACAGAGGATTGGGTAAGGATTCCTAGTGAGCTCGGTTGGTCTGGGAAATAGGGTCCCCAATACAACCACAAACCGCTTTTCCCTTCCAGCTTTGAGACTTGGGAGAGATGCCCTGGGGGTTGACTGCAGAATGCTCAGATTGGGAAAGTTTGAAGTGCTTTATGCTAAACCAACCTTTAAGCTATGACTCACCATGGAGGGATCAAGGGAGAATTTGTGTCCCTTTTTGTCCTGGCCTCTCTAATAAGTGGTTCTTAGACTCATAATTCTCCAGGAAGTAAAAACAATAAGAGCAAAACCCATAAGTCATCTCATTTACAGCCTCAGCTCTTCAGCAGGGTGTGAGGGAAGCAACTGTTTATTATTCATAAGTAGGTACTTAAACAGATAGAGATCATGAAGTGTTTTGTTTGTTTGTTTTTGGTGAGAAGCAGCTGAAGAGGGAAGAAGAAAGAGAAAAGGAGAGATAGGAGAAGGAGAGATGTCTTGAGGCAGAGACTGGGATAGGCCCTGGCTAAGCAGGGAGAGAAGGCAGGGAAAGAGCCAGGCTGAACCAGACCAAAGTCAGAAAATGATTGAGAAGGGCAAGAAAAACAAAGGAATGAGGATACAGCGTCAAGAAAGAAGACAAAAGAAGGATTGAATGAGGAAAATTCTGAAAGATAAATTTGCAGAAAGGTTAAGGAAAAGGAGGAAGAAGAAGGAGGAGAAAGGGTAGAGGGAGAGGACAGGGATGGGGAAGGAGGGGAGCAAGCATCCGGGGAAGGTGAGAGAAGAGATCCTAGAGCACAGGGGAAGATGGGGAGCTGCTATTTGTTCTTCGACTGGCTCCTGCTTTAGAAAAATCCTCCTTTCCTACTCAGTGGGAATGCCGAAGACCACATCCTGGATACAGGAGATGTGAGATCATTTGGAGGTACCGAGGGACAGTCACACTGATAGAACTAAACTCTGAGTCCTTAGTCAGGGGCCAGAGAGAGTTGCAAGATTTAGAGAATATAACATGTATTTCCTAGGGCTGGGTTCCACAGCTCCATATTCATTGATCTCTTAGACTATTCTGACACATGTGAATGACTTTTTAATGTCCCACTTTGTGCTTAGTCTTGTCAAGACCTGGAAGCTTTAACACTTCTTGCTGTGCATTTCCTCTTTGCCTTGGATTACAGGCACAAAAAGAAATAGTGACAATTATTCAAGCCATTCAGGATACTTCCCAAACCTTTCTGCCTTCTGCCTCTCAACACTGTGGTTCAGGTCTAAGTACTGAGAATATTTTAATACATAATGTGAGCTTTGCATGGTTTCCGGAGATGCAGCATATCTTTTTAGCTAATATTGGCTTTTTTGAAGCTCGTAAGATATCAGCTCTTAAAGATCCTGTAGGGATCATCTCGTCCATGCTAGGAAATTAGCTGGTCCTTCCTCAGTAAGGAACTATTTAGATAAAAGCAGTCAGAACTCTGACCTGAACAGCAAACATTTAACCAGAGTTCAATCAGAATTCAAGGACAGATTTTCTTAAACTTTCTTTGTGTCTAGGAGATCAGGCAGAACTGAATTTAAAAATCTTTTGATCCTTTCCCACTATAGATACACAATAGTGGTCACATATGTTCTGGGAGTTCCTAGACTTTATATGTCTAAACTGGGGCTTCCTGACATAAAACTACGCCTACTGGCCAGGAATCTGTTAGAAAACTCAGAGCTAGGTAGAAGAAACTCTGGCTTTGAAATGTGGAGGTTTGGTTTTGCTCAAAGTATGCAGTATGTGAATGAGAACAATTTACTGACCATTACTCGGCCTTACAGATTCAAATTCTGAGGTTTATTGGATAATTTCTTAGATTGCCGTCCAGCTCTAAATTTCTCAGTACCAAAATGAAGTCAATTTCAATCTCTCTGTCTCTCTCCCTCCCATACATATACACACACTCATACATACATATGGTCACAATAGAAAGGCAGGTAGAGCAGAAGTCTCAGTTACTGAGAAACAGGGAGGGAGAGTGAGCCAGAGGTACCTTCTCCCCCATTTTAGAGAAGAGTGAAGTTCTTTCAGAGCCTTGTTACATCTTCAAGACTTTTGATGAGATAATGGAGGAAATAAAGAGGGCGCAGTCCTTTTACTGCCCATATTTCATTCCCAGATCTGTTATTAGAAGAATGATTCTGATCTCCACCTGCCATACACATGTCCTTTTGCATTTGTCGGGCCTTCCTAAAATGTTTGAGTATGATGACAGATGGAGTTGTCTGGGTACATTTATGTGCATTTAAGGGTGATAGTGTATTTGCTCTTTAAGGGCTGAGTGTTTGAGCCTCTGTTTGTGTGTAATTGAGTGTGCATGTGTGGGAGTGAAATTATGGAATGTGTATGCTCATAGCTCTGAGTGAAAATAAAAGATTGTATAAATCGTGGGGCTTGTGGAATTGTGTGTCCCTGTGCGTGTGCAGTATTTTTTTTTAAAAGTAAGACACTTTAGATCTTGTCGCCTCCCCTGTCTTCTGTGATTGATTTTGCGAGACTAATGGTGCGTAAAAGGGCTGGTGAGATCTGGGGGCGCCTCCTAGCCTGACGTCAGAGAGAGAGTTTAAAACCGAGGGAGACGGTTGAGAGCACACAAGCCGCTTTAGGAGTCGCGAGGTTCGGAGCCATCGCTGCTGCCTGCTGATCCGCGCCTAGAGTTTGACCAGCCAGTCTTCAGCTCAGCTTCCCCGGCGCCGCCGAGATGCTGTCCTGCCGCCTCCAGTGCGCGCTGGCTGCGCTGTCCATCGTCCTGGCCCTGGGCGGTGTCACCGGCGCTCCCTCGGACCCCAGACTCCGTCAGTTTCTGCAGAAGTCCCTGGCTGCTGCCGCAGGGAAGCAGGTAAGGAGACTCCCTCGAAGTCTCCCGGATTATCCAGCTCTCCCTTACCCTTGCTCCTGCCCCATTGGTTTGTACGTAAGGGATGCTCAATCTTTCTAAAGAGTTTAGGTGCTTTTCTGGGTCCCTCTTCTCTCAAAGCTCTTGAGAAAACTTTCAAAGGCTAGAATCCCCTTCTAACTCTTTTTTTCCCCATGATAAGCGGAGTCGGTCACAGTTCAGGTGAGTTCTTACTTGGTATTCAAGAAAATTCCAAGACCTGGGACCTGTCTGGGCACAAAGCGATGATGGCGTCTATCCCTGGTGCTGACCCTGGGAAGCGCTGACCCAGGTGCTGAAACTCAGACCTCCGAAGCTGCTATCTCTTAGCGCATCTCACGTCTAAACGTCGGGACTAGGGCAAAGGGGCACTCTAAAGACCGAACGCAGTATGTTCGAGATTGTGAGAAGTCTCGTTCCCCTGCAGTTTACTTGGTAAAATGGTAAAGCAATTCTACTTTGTAGCTCGTGATATGAAAATTGAATTAAATTGTTGGCACACACTTTATCTTACCAGAATGGTCTTAATGTGTGTGTGTGTCTGTGTGTGTGTGTGCGTGTGTGTGTGTTTTAAGTCTACAGGGACAGAAAGGTTGCAGAAACATTTGAGCTCTTAAAGCCTTTTTATGTAACTTGGTAATTATAGCAATTACCCTTATTTTTATATCCTTCATTTATTTTAAATGTGACAAAAAATGCGCAGCTGTAAAAACTGGATTTTGTGTGTGACCAAATCTGTTCTTTAATTTAGGCTTTTCAATTTTTTTCCATTGTCCTCCCTCCTTCTCTTTCTCTCTTTTGCTATCCCTTCTGCCATATACAGGAACTGGCCAAGTACTTCTTGGCAGAGCTGCTGTCTGAACCCAACCAGACGGAGAATGATGCCCTGGAACCCGAAGATCTGTCCCAGGCTGCTGAGCAGGATGAAATGAGGCTTGAGCTGCAGAGATCTGCTAACTCAAACCCGGCTATGGCACCCCGAGAACGCAAAGCTGGCTGCAAGAATTTCTTCTGGAAGACTTTCACATCCTGTTAGCTTTCTTAATTAGTAAAGTCCATACCAGACCTCTGATCCCTCACCCCTAAACCCCATCTCTCTTCCCTAATCCTCCAAATCCTCAGCGAGACCCTTGCATTAGAAATTGAAGACTGTAAATACAAAATAAAATTATGGTGAAATTATGAAAAATGTGAATTTGATTTCTATTGAGTAAATCTTTCTGTTCAATAATACACAATAAGCTTGAGTGGTGGTTTCAGTAAAGTTATTGGAGATAGGCACTCCAATGTTCACAAACATCTATTTAAGACTCTCAGTGGCAATAAAGTTTATGTTTTAAAGGATAACTATTATAACATGAGTCACTTTAAACCTAAATAATTTCACATAACTCTATGAATTCAAACTTTAATTCAATGATAATTACTAGGAGGGGCTGACACAAATATTAATTACATATTAAATACACCTAAATTATATGTTGGACTATTGAAATGAGTGTGTGTGAATAGTTAGGCTGAAAAATCCAACTATCTACCAGGTTGATATGTAAAATACATAACATAAGGAAAGATGGAAGGAAAAAAGTCATTTAGTGGTTGAGAAAAAGTCTAGCTTAAATACCTAAAATGAGATTCTGAATTTGTTTCTAGTTTGCAAACATTTATCTAGAGAAATACCATTGCTTTTGTATCTTCTTTGACAATCCTCTCTAATTGAACAGTGCTAAATGACTGTTTTAAAAGCAAGCTTTTAAGATATTTTTATCTCAGGAAGAAATATTGCTTTTATTGTAAGATTCCTTCTGGACGTACTATAGGTTGCAAGAAATGCACGTTGGTTTACCTCACTGAATGCTATCCATATTGCAGGTATTGGAGCTCAAAACCATAATTATGAAATAGCTGAAGGAGACATCTCTAGTATTCTCTTAATTTTATCAATATGGGAGTCAAATAAAAACACAAAAATTATTCTTAAATACTCAGTAAAGGTGGTAGTCTTATAGCAACATGCTAAATGGGACCACTCAAGACAGAAATGGAAACATTGCTAATTTAATTTACAGAGATCTAAAGAGATATCCTTTGGGGGATGTGTGTTTTAGCTATCAACTGCATTTCTGAGTAGCTACTGGAATAAAAACCAAATATAAATATCTAGGCTCAATATAAATCCTTGTAGTATAAACTAACTGGTAGTATCATAAAAACATTTAAGAAGAGCTCAATATTTTATAGAAAATATTTGTGTTAGATAATACACATTTGAATGTGGCTGGCTTAGAGGAAGTTAATTTCTGAACAGCTGATCAAACAAAAGAAATAAAACCAAGCCACTTTACTAATCTCTGTGAAAACAGAACATCCTTTGATGCTCTGGTATATCTTTTAATTATAAGACATTTAGGTGTGGGGATTAATGCATGTCCACTTATGGGATCTGTCTGTGCTAAATGTCTTATGTACATCTGGCTACCAAAAAACCTCAGCGGAGTAATAGCGTCATATTATAATTAAAGCACAGATGAAAACACAACTTAATGATTTTCTGGGCCGTGTATGACTGTCAGGGGATTTCGAGTTTTTAGTACCATCTTTGTTGTCAGTTCTCAATAGTAGTACAAAAATAATTGGCTTGGGAGGCTGAGGTGGGGGCATCATGAGGTCAGGAGATCGAGATCATCCTGGTTAACAAGGTGAAACCCGTCTCTACTAAAAAAAAATACAAAATTTAGCCAAAATTCTTGCTTTATACCCTCAAACTACAGGTGGCGGGTACCTGTAGTCTCAGCTACTTGGGAGGCTGAGGCAGGAGAATGGCGTGAACCCGGGAGGCGGAGGTTGCAGTGAGCCGAGATAGCACCACTGCGCTCCAGCCTGGGCAACAGAGTAAGACTCCATCAAAAAAAAAAAGAAAGAGAGAGAGAGAAAATAATTGGCAAGAATTATGTAGTCATATGCTCACATACATACATATTTTTAAAGCTTAAATTGAGTAAAACATCTGAACATAATCAACTATATTTCAGCCTCAGTTTGCCCACTTCTGTAAGCAGAGGGTCGTATTAGAAAAGGCACTCACGTCTCTTTTAGATGTGACTGACGACTGCCATTTTGTGCTTTGACATTGACAAGGGTGCTCAAGGGGGACTGATTTTGGGCTGTTTTAAGTAATATATAGAGTATAGCTTTGTTCTGCTTTGTTTTATTTTACATATACAGAGGATCTTGCTTTTTACTTCCTATTTAGTTCATTTGAGTTCCTTTTAAGTCTGATTCACTGAAAGAGCCTAGCATTCTAGCCTATTTATTACCTAGCCACAGTAAATCATCTATATATTTTCCTTCTTCCCTGCCACAACCACGTGCTTCAGCCATCCTGAGCAGCCTGGTATTTCTTTTAATGGAAAAAATTGAGCTAGGTGTTCTTTACTGCTGGACCTTACTTTCCCCACCTGAAACTAGGCACACAGCAGAACTAACCCCTAGCATTTATGAGGATTCACTGAGACCATGTATCTAAAGTTCTTAGTACACGCTGAACAGTAAATAAATGTTAGATGTTACAACTGATGTCAACTTTTTTTCTCATATGTGGTATGCTTCCCAGCCTCTCTTTCCTTGAGTTTGCTATTTCCTGCTGTTTCCACGGGATAAACCTAATCTAGTCTTGAAAGTCCATATTACATACTCCTTGCCTGTAAAATTCTTGCTTTATACCCTCAAGTGGAATATCTGCCTTCTTCTCTGATCTGTGTCTTAACCTGTGTCTCTTTCATGGTGCTTATTTATCACTTTGAACCATTCATGATAGTTGCATGAATGTATGGAGAAGAGTGAGTGAGTGTTTGTGTGTGAACTTCCTTTGAATAGATATGTGTCTGATTCATATTTATGGTCCACTCAGAATCTCATACAGTGTCTTATGTGTAATAGTGTCTCAGTGTTCATTGAAAAAGTGAGTGAATGATCTATGAACTTACAGTGTCTAGTGAAATAAATCTCTATTTATGAGGAGGCAACATTCTTATTGCTTTAGTTGGCATAGGAAAACGACATTAGTGGCCATTTTATGTGATGCTAGTGTAATGACAGAAATAGCACATAGTTATGACTTTAATAACCACTAAAGCATGTGGTTAGCAGACTCAGTCATTTTGGAAGCTTCAACCATTTCAATTTTCCTTAACCATGATACAAAACCTTTGGCAGGGCTGCTTAACTGTCCACCAACTATGAGGCTCACAGTTATAGAAAATTAGATTCACTAACCTTTTTCTCACATTCGTTTATTTCAAGATCATGTAGATCCATTTTTGACCCTAATACATGGCCACTTTTCTTGGCCTTGACTGAAACTATTCTCAACATATTGACAATTCAGTTTTATAGTGACACAAAGTATACCTTTAATTCTAAGTATCCAATATGAAAGGAGGCTCAGAAATGATATTGTCCTCACCACTTATGTTACTGCAAGATGACTTGGAGAGATTAAGGTTTCTAAGAAAACAGTAAGTTGCCACAGAGTTTGAACAAAGCTAGACTCTCCCTCTCCTATCTCAGGGTTATTTTGATTATTCCACTACACTGTCCCTCAAGGAATCTACCATTCTAGATAATTGCTATGTTTTATTAGTCTGATGTGAATACTAATTTTGTTCCTGGAGCTTCCTTACCCTCCACTAAACAGTTTGTTTTCTTCTGAAAGGGAACAAGACAATTGGTACAAAATAACTTGTACATTAGGAAGAAGTGGTGAAGGCATTCAATAGGAAGAAAAGAAACTCAAGGGACTGTCTTTCACTAGATTAGACCCAAGAAATAAAGGATGCTTCTGTCCTGGAGTGGAAAAGAAGTGGCTGTCCCAGAAAATAGAAAATTTTTAAAATAAAGAAATAGTAGTGTGCCTTGAGAGGTAGTCTTCAATCAGTCATGGTTCACAGCCACAAAACTAAGAAGGAAACACTTTGATGACCACACCCCTGGCTCTTTAGTAAATGAGAATGAATGCTTTAATTCCAGGGGTTCTTCTTTTTATTACCTAAAATGTGCCTCAATGTCAAGGATGTGCTGGAAACTGGGAAACAAAGTTTACATGTCAAGGACCCTGCTTTCAGGAAGCTGAGTCGAATAGGTAACATACATTCATAAAAAGTAACCAAATGCTATGATGGAAGTTTGTACAGAGTGCTAGGAAATGACGCCTGTAGGAGTTGGGAAAAGTTGTCAATGACTCCTCTCTCTCTGTGTGTCTCTCTCACTAAACTATTTTTCTTATTGGTTTTTAATTATGCTTTAGAAGTCTAAATGGTTTTATTCTGCATGAAGTGAATAAGTTATAGGTATAATGATGTAGTATACACTTTGATAACATAATCCACATTAGCTTGAAATGAGTTAATATTTCTCTTTTGCATATGAAGAAACGGAGAATCAAAGAGATTAAGTAACTTGCCAAAGGTGTCCCCAGCTGCTTAAAGGTAGAGATGAAACCAGGTCATCTGATTTCCAATCCCGTGCTCTTCCTACTGTATCTTAGGGAAAAGAGCAGAGTTAAAGGAAAATTGTAACTTGCTATGCAAATTAAGAATAGATCAGCTCTAGGCCATGTAACTTAGCTCTTCAATTTATAATACAAATGGGTATTACTACTCTATTATTGTTAGAGGAGAAAGTGATTTAGGCTCTGGGATTGGGATTTCATTTTGTGACTTTACTAGGGGTATTATTTCCAAGGAATTGTTTGTAACCTTTCTTCTCATATATTCAATGTCATAGCTTTAACTTTACTAAATGAATGAATGGATAGACAAATAAAAAATAAAATCAGTGACCTCATGTTTTAAGCACTCCTTTTCTCATTAAATTCCTCATACACAGGTTTTAGTACAACTCAGGATGTGGGCACATTTAGCCTTAAGCAACTGCAAATCGACTGGCCACAGTCTTTACTGCACAGGCCATGATATCTGCCTCCGTCATGACTGGGTAGTAGCCATGTCTTCCACCCTCTGACCTTGTAGGTGTACCTGTAAAAAGTTGGCCTGAGCTGAAATCTGGAGACCTGAGTATTTCTTTTTTGAGATTTATAAATGAGGTTAACTTTTATGTAATAAGCATTTATGCCATTGAAGTTGATATACCTTTCAGGGTCTTACATGAATATTCTAGGTCACATAAGTAGTAAAGGGTCTCATATAAATATTCTAGGTCTCAGAAATTGCTAAATTATTAGCTTCACATGTCTTCAGAATATGGTACATTAGGATGATGAAGTTGTTATCCAGATATTAAATAGTACTATTAATATAAATAATATTTCAAAGAAATTTAGACATTTAAGGTAAAGTTCAAATAGTTAAGAAAGGTAATGCATTTCTAGTTAATTGCTGCTTAATTCTATCTTTCCTGTATTAAAAAAACCTGAAAGTACATTTTTATTTCCAATGCTGCATTAAGGTCAGATGACACACTGTATGAAGGAAAATATTAGAGTGCCCTAAAACTGCTGTCCTTGGGTATCAATTTGTTCAGCTACAAAATGCACATCATGAGAGTTAAAATTCTATATGTAGTATATTCTATACTATATGTAGTAAATTCTATATGCAGTAGGACATAATTTTCCCCTCACTTTTCCACGTACATTTGCTCAACCCCCAAACAAGGATGGAAAGCAACGATTTTACTAAACTTCTCATCACTCCCTTCTTCATCATCATTTTTGTTTGTAATTATACATGGATTAGCAGGACGGACTCATGTGTAAGACCCCTAATCAAGTTCTGCAGTCTTTGCAAAGTCTTCTGGAATTCCTCAGCAATCAGGCTCTTTCTCTCATCGGAATTACCAAACACTTACTTTTGGGTTACTTGTTTTCATTGCAGCAAACTGATTTCTGAAGTTGTTGCTGCTGCCTTCCGTCTTCATTCTCCTCTCCTTCTTCCTCTTTCTCTTCCCAGTTTTTCTTTTCTAATACACACTTTGAGTAAACCACCCCTCTGTGTATTCTCAGCAGTGTGGTTGAAATTGACTCCATTTCCAGTTCAGAAATGATATTAGAATGGATTAAGCCAATTAGAATATATCATCCCCCAGACATAGGGATTGGTTCACTTATAGTCACATGACCATAAACTTCTCTGGGCACTACTGGGACATCTGATAGTTCTGATAGTGGATGAAGAGGTAGTCCTGAGAGCTTCTGTCAATCATATTAAGATTTTCTCTGCAGTTTGAAAGCCTGTGTTGTAGAAGGCAGAGTGGAGAGATGTAATAAAATTGGGTATTTTGTGTACTTATTAAAGTACAATATTAACCTTAATTTTGACAAAAACCTCACCATTGTATTTTTTGGTATGTATGATCCAATAAGTTCTCTTTATTTTTTAAAAGTCATTTGGGTAAGATTTTCCTTTACTTTTAATGGAATTTTTCTTATTCACATGCACCTAGTGCTATCTTGTGTTACTAGAGTTGTGTGTACACATGTACATGTGTGTTTCTATGGTTATGTTTTTGTTTACATATTTATAGCTACTTATATATTGATGTTTATCCCAACGTTTCAACATGAAAGTTCTGAGGAAAAAAAGGCTAGGCTTTACTAGACTTTTTATCTTTTGAAAACTCTAGTATGTGACTGGCATATACTAGCTTCTTTACAAATGCCTTTGATAATAAAGAAAAGAACCACTTACAATTTTTAAAATACTTCCCAATTTATTCAAGTGGTCTACAATCTCACTGGAACTTCACACATTTTATAATTCATAAGTTAGACAATAGAATAGTAATTTATAACTCCATTTTTGTAGATATAGAAACTGATGTTCAAGGTATTTAAACCACTTGCCCGAAGTCACTGATAGCTTACATGGAAAAGTTTAACATTAAGACGGGCTTTTCTGAAGAATTAGCCCTTAAAAACATATGGACAATGATTATTTCCCTTACCTGAGTGCTTTCTTTTCCAGACTAAATTCCTTCAGTTACTTTAACATTTCTTGCATAGCCTAGCTTCAAATTCTCCTCACCAGTTTGGACGCTCTGTCTGAGAACTGCTTAAATTAATCTATATTTCTTAAAGGGCCATATCCAAAACAATATGCAATATTACAAGTGACAGCTAATTAATACCCTCCAAAATGGAATTGCTTCATCTTTCTAGAGTAGAAGAGGTTCCCTTCTATTAATGCGGCCCCAGAGCGGTACTGCAGTGCTATAGCTGTTCACTTTTGGTGGGTGCTGTCTTGTTGTGAAGAACCATCTATAAATCAATCCTAACTTTTGTTCTTAATCAAGTAGTTATAAGGAATCCCTTCATGAGGTGGTGGATGTGGGTTATCTACCCATAGAAGAAGCAGTGTAGTAGGTGTAGAGACTGTGGGTACCTGGGACCACTTGCTTATGCTTACTTGTGCCTTCAAGATGTGTATGGGCCTTAAATCCTACATATCATTCTCATTTGTTAGTGAAATGCTGCTACATGCACCCAAGCTTATGGGCTGGTGGATCAGTCAGTACGCAATTCCTGGAAACTCAGGCTGCAGTGAAACTTGACAGACTCCGGTCAAGCATTCAATCTCTGCTAGGGTCTAGGAAGAAGCCAGAAGCTGTGGGTTTTTGGTTTTGTTTTAAAAGGAGCATGGTTATCTCTATAGGATAGAATAGCTTAATTCCAAAACATGATTCATCATGAATCAACTACAGGAGCTAGCCAAATCTTCCCTAAAGCCCTCCTATGTGCCACATGCAATCCAAACAGGATGGCTCTTTTGGGAATTGTGGTCAAAATGGTAGAACCGCTTATACTGAAGCCCAGATCTATTTCAAATACTTATTTTCTTCTAAGTCTTTCTAAAACCTGGGAGATTTTTAGATTACCTGGTAACGGGCCTCAGTTGTATGTCCAAAAAATGTATATACTGCTTCCATCCTAGAATCCCACTAGCTATTTTGTCTCTTTTTGTTAGGAGGCAAGAATAGGTGATTCTTACTTCATCTTGGTAAGAATATTAATCATTTCACTATGAAGACACATACACGTATATATTCATTGCAGCACTATTTGCAAAAGCAAAGACATGGAATCAACCTAAATACCCATCAATGACAGACTGAATAAAGAAAATGTGGTGCATATACACCATGGAATACTACACAGCTATAAAAAAGAATGAGATCATGTCTTTTGCAGCAACATGAATGGATCTGGAGGCCATAATTTCAAGCAAACTAACACAGGAACAGAAAACCAAATACCACATGTTCTCAGTTATAGGTAGGAGTTAAAGATTAGGAATATATGGATACAAAGGAGGAATAGTAGGCACTGGAGCCTACTTGAGGGTAAAGGGTGACAGGAGGGAGAAGAATAAAAAGCTATCTATAGGGTACTATGTTTACTACTTCAATGACAAAATAATCTGTACACAAAACCCCTGTGACACAAAATTTACCTATATAATAAACGTGCAATATACTCCTGAACCTAAAATAACAGTAAAAAAAAATCTCAGTATGACCCAGACCACTAGATCCCTAGATATTTCACTGAAGTTAAAGGTCCTTGAAATTTTCTAGAATTCATTTGCCACCTTGTAGCATGCATGTGTCTTACCAAGATGTTTAGAGATGTTGCTCTATTTTGCTCATCTGTTCCAGTCTCCAGTGATATCCATGTAATGAACAGGCACAATGTCCTGTGAAATGTAGAGGTGACTGAAGTCCCTCCTGTGTGGATTATGTAATAACATAGAGTTTGAGAGTTGATGTACCCCCAGCTAGGATCATGAAGGTATATTCCTATCCTGGCCAACTAAAAGAAAACTATTTCTGTTGATCTTATCAGCAAGTATAGAGAGGAAAATACATTCTCCAGATCAATAGCTATATACCAGGTGCCAGGGAATGTGCTGTTCTGGAGCAACAGTTGCAGTTGGAGTTACTATTTTAATAGTTTTATAACACCTCACTGCCATTTTTCAACATTTATCTGTCTTCTGCACAAATCAAATATAGGTGACTTGTGTGGAAATGCTACAGGAATTACTAGCTCTGTATTTTTTAAGTCTTTGATGGTGACACAAACCTCTGCAGTCCCTCTTGAGATGTGGTATTGGTTTTGGTTTACTATTTTGATAAGTTGAGGCTGTTCTGTTGGCTTCCATTTGCCTTTTCTACAATAATGGCTCCTTTCCGTGGATCAGGGAGTCATTTTGGGAATTCTGTCAGTTGGGGAGATTTTCTATTTCAACTCTGCATTTTAGACCTTGGGAAGAGCCCCAAAGTGGGTACAGGAACACATTGTGCTTATTGGGAGATGAATCTGAATTAAAAGTTTATTATCACCTGGTAACCATAAGCTCCTACACTGACTTGTGGACAACAGTGGAGTTTTCATTTTGTAAGAATTAGCATGAGATTGGAGCTAATATCCAGTAATCGCCCCCAAACCCCGGCAATTTCTTCTTTCTTAATATACAGTTACCCTGATCAATGCATGCAAATCTCTTTGGGGAGGTTAAAAGTATACATTTTTGGCTGTTTAGCAGGGTTCTTCCTCAAGAAGATCAACCTTCTCTTCATTCAAGGAGCTCTGGTCTGTGAACTGGCTCAAATATTGGAACAGGTTGAAGTGTTGTAGCTTTTTATCGTAGCAATTCAAGTCACCTTGATGTCCACTAGACTTAGAGGGTTTTTAAAAGAAATATATATATATTATATATAATATATAATATAAAAAATATTATATAAAATATATTATATATATAAAATATATTATATATATAATATATAAAAAAATAATGCCCATTGACTTCAGTTTCAGGGAAAACCAAGATAGATTAAACAATACTGAAGATCTCTGTTGGTCAAATCATTTTGACTTCTACTTTACCTCTACTGCTTGTTGCGGTAAGCACACTCACCTCATCTCTGGCTTTAAGCACCATCATTGGCCTCTGATGCCCCAGGATCTGAAAATAAAATGGACTCCCAGGAATTCACGGAGTTCATTTTAATGACAGCAACTTTTACTGTTATTTCTGGCCTACAGAGGGGAGACTTCATGAGGCTTCACAGAGCTCTGTGGGCGTTTTCCCATTCACAGCCTTGGTAGAAAGAGTGTTGCTGGTCCCTCTCACAGGCCATAGGTAGGAGGTGAATGAGCAAGTGTTATGTGATAAAGCCACTCCAGTATTCCAAGCTCCTCAATCCAGGATAATTTCCTCTGTCATAAACCAATAAAACATTACTTTAACTTTATTTAGTGTAGGCCACTTTAGGGTTTAGGTTCCAATCAACTAAGTAAGAAAACTTTGAGAGCCACTTCTAGCCACCAGAGCTAATACTACACATAACCAAAAATATATCCTTCATATGCCCACATTAGCCAGTTTAGTCTAATCTAACATTATATTTCTTTCATTCTTAGTATCCATTCTCATACAAATCTCTCAGTCTTTTTTTCAACACCTTTTAGCAAAATTGTAAAATTATTTGGTGGTAGTTTCTCAGGGTCACTCCTATACCTTACTGCCTGGGAACTGTTGGGATTTGATTCTATGATAGCTCCAGAAACAAAGGAGATGGTTGGGATACATCCTAAGGAAAAAGGGTCAGCAGCCCTTTTAAGGTCACCATTTTAGTGGAGTATTAAAATTTCTTCAAGAAAAGGGAGACTAACTTCTTTGGACAAGGGTAAAAGGAGACTTGGTAGAATTTAGGGGTTCAAGTTTGCCAGCTTCACCAGAATCTGACCACATATCCCCATCCACCAGTCTTCAGTATCCTACTCCTTTCTAAACAACACATTGAGCCTAAAAGACCCTTTCATGTTATTAATTCAATTTGCATTTAATTTTTTCATTTTTAGAATTGAATTTTGGTTTTAGTTTTAAGAAATCTTAGCCTTACAGCTAAAGAGATAAAAGTCACTTCTCGAGTAACAATAGATGCTTTCTGGTCACTTACCTACACATTGAGCTGGGAAATTAAATCCGTGAGCTCATATTTTTTTTCTCAAGTTGTCCAATACCATTATTTCCAGTATCCTCCTTATTTTCATGAAAATGTTCTTGGTAGCAACTACCTGGCTATCCAAAGCCTTGCTTTCTGTAAGTTCTTGATTATTGGCACCTACATGTGGTAATTCAGGTAAATTTTATGTCATGGGCTACAAATATCCCCTTTACCGCAGACTTATTAATGCCTATAAGTATAATGAAATCTGCTAATTAGATAACCTAGAACCAATTCAGAGAATCCATCTTTAAGGTCCTGTTCCCATGGAACAAACTTTGGTACCAATTTCTGTATCAACTGGAGTTTGATCAGGATCGTAGAATCACTACCAGTGATATGGAATACAGGACTTTTAAATAGAGATTAAACTTTACACAGTTGTGGGGGGCTGGTGATAAAAGTTTGTAGGAGACTACTTTGGTGGTTTGCCTGAAGTCACTGTATTCAACAGTGATAAAAGTTGAGAAGAAAAGCTGGCTGTAAAATGAGATGAACAAGAGAAACCTGGGAACTGCGTTACATAGATTTCATAAGAATTAACAGGAATCCGCCAGGCACCGTGACTCACAACCTGTAACCCAGCACTTTGGGAGGCTGAGGCAGGCAGATCACGAGGTCAGGAGATCGAGATCACGGTGAAACCCCGTCTCTACTAAAGATACAAAAAATTAGCCGGGCATGGTGGCGGCGCCTGTAGTCCCAGGTACTCGGGAGGCTGAGGCAGGAGAATGGCGTCAACCTGGGAGGCGGAGCTTGCAGTGAGCTGAGATCATACCACTGCACTCCAGCCTGGGCGACAGAGTGAGACTCTGTCTCAAAAGAAAAAAGAAAATAAAAAAAGATCTGTCTCTCACTGTCTCCAACCTCAACCACTTGAGAGACTTGTAAAAACAGCTGGTGTTCTTGGGCAAAGATCTGTGTACATGCTTGTCCTAGAAGTCCGAGAAGAAAAAGAAGGGGATATGGTGGGAGCTGGAGCAGCTATGGACCCAGTTGCTGCTCCAGGTCACTAAGGTGAGCCAGCACATCAATGGCAACATGCAAATTGCAGTGCTTCCTGGAATCCTACATCGTACAGGTTGCTGTCTCACTTTCACCTTCCAAATCTCGTATAAAAAAAAAAAATTTTTTTTTTTTTTTTTGAGACAGGGTCTCCTTTTGTTGCCCAGGCTAGAGTGCAGTGGCAGAATCATGGCTCACTGCAGCCTTGACCTCTTGGGCTCAAAATGTCCTCTCACCTCAGCTTCCCTAGTAGCTGTGACTACAGGTGCGTGCCACCGTGCCTGGCTAATTTTTGAATTTTAAAAAAATGGAGATGGGGTTTCCATGTTACCCAGGCTGGTCTTGAACTCCTGAGCTCCAGCAATTATTTCACCTCGGCCTTCCAAAGTGCTGGGATTACATGAGTGAGCCACTCATGTAAATTTTTTTTATGTCTAGCCCTAACCTGGAATCTATGCCAGGTGGGGGATTCTGGAGAACATAGCTCCAGCTTAACTAGCCACAGTTGGTAAGAAGTGTAGGCTAACTCATTTATTAGAACTTCTTTATTGATAACTTTTTAATTAGAGTTCTTACTCTCTTGAGAGTACATTTCAAACACATTTACATTTAGTGATGGGTGCTTCTGTGTATAATTAAGGAATTGTGTCATGGAAAATAAATCCGGAAAATATGGCATAAATGGGAACAAAAATTATTGTCTCTTCTAATTTGTCTTTTCTAATTTGTCAGTTATCTGTATAAGCAATAGACCAACTATTGCATGGCCTAAAATGGCTATATTCTGAACAGCGTATCAGTACAAGTTGTCCCTTTCAAACTCTTCACCAAACAAGTTCAATTCTGCAGTGTAGAAAGTAATACAGAATGCAAGAATGAAAAAAAAAATTGTAGAAGAAAAAAATTAAAATCCACTCTTAAGAATTTTAAAGGCAGCAGAGGAATTAGAGTGTCCAGGTACAGGGAAGAAAAAATAAATTATAAGATTATATTTGGAAAGATATGTAGTACAGATGAAATGGAAAAATAGTGCCTCAAGTTGGAGTTTGCAATGTTTCCAAGGCCTAACTATATATTGTTTACAAGAAATGTATAAGCATGAAGACATAGATAGATTAAGAGTAAATGATGAAAAAGGTACACCATGATAACCAAATCAGAAGGAAATGGAACATTTCATATTAATTTCAGGCAAAGAAGACTTCAGAACAAGAAAAGTTATAGGGATAAGGAGGACATTACATAATGATAACAGAGTCAGTCCTCCAAGAAGATTATTATCATTAACATGTATGCACCTAACCACAGAGTATCAAAATGTTTGAGGCAAACCTGACAGAGGTGCAAGGAAAAATAAACAAATCTACAGATAAACAAATGTGGAGACTGCAATGTCTCTCTATCAATAATGTGCATATCCAACAAACAGAAAATCAGTAAGGATATAGTTGACTTAAACAGCACCATTAATCAACTAGAACGAATTGACATTTATAGAATACTTCAGCCAACAAGAGCAGAATACACATTTTTCTTAAGCTCACATGGAATATTAACCAAGACAGACCACATTCTGAGTCATAAAACATATCTAAACAAATTTTTAGAATTTAAATTATTAAATAAAAAAAGTAAAAACACCATACCAAGTATGCTCTAAGAACATAATGAAATTAAACTAAAAAATCAGAACAGAAAAATAGCTGGAAATCTCCCAAATATTTGTGGATTAAACAACATAATTTTAAATAACACATGAATTAAAGAAGTCACAAAAATTAAAACACTTTTTAAAATTTTTAAATATTTTCCTTGTAATAGGTACTAAAACACAATTTTAACTAAAGAAAAATGAAAATATAACTTTATCCAAATTTGTGGGATGCAGCAAAAGCAGTGCGTAGTAGAAAATTTGTAGCATTAAATGGATGTATTAGAAAAGAAGAAAGATCAGGCCAGGCACAGGGCTCGCACCTCGTAATCACACTTTGGGAGGCCGAGGTGTGCAGATGGCTTGAGCCCAGGAGTTCTAGACCAACCTTGGCAATGTGGCAAAACCCTGCCTCTACAAAAAAGTTTTAAAAAATTAGCCAGGAATGGTAGTGTACCCCTGTACTCTGAGCTACTTCGGTGACTGAGGTGGGAGGACCGCTTGAGTTGGGGAGGTTGAGGCTGCAGTGAGCCATGATCCTGCCACTGCACTCCAGCCTGGAAGACAGAGAGAGACCTTGTCTCAAAAAATGGAAGAAGAGAAGAAAGACCTGAATTAAGTACCTACCTTGGGAAACTGAAGAAAGATAAGCAATATAAATCCAAAGCAAGCAGAAGAAAATGAGTAATAAAATTTAGAACAAAAATTAAAAACAGAAAATCAATAGAAAAAAATCAATGTAATCAAGAGTTGGTTCTTTAAAAAGATCAATAAAATGGATAAAACTCCAGCCAAGGTAACAGAAAAAAAGAGCAAGAAGACAAAAATGACAAGTATCATAAATCCAAAGGGGTAATCGTTACTACTTCTACAGTAACTAAAAAGATAAAAAAGGAATATTGTGAACAGATCCATGTCTACAAATTTAATAATTTAGATAAAATGGACCAATTTCTTGAAAGATAAAAACCACTCATACTTGTATAAGAAGACATAGGTAATCGAAATGGGCTGATTTCTACCAAAGCAATTGAATGAGAAATGAATAACTTTCCAAAAATGAAGCACCAGGCGGCCCAGATGATTTTACTGCTAAATACTACCAAACATTTAAGGAATAAATTATACTATTGTTTACAATGTCTTCCAGAAAATACAAGCAGAGGAAAGCAGATAAAGCATTACAAGAAAGAAAATCTACACAACATTTCTCATGAACATAGATGCAAAAATCATTAAAAAAAACAAACCAAAGCCAACAATGTGCACAAAGAATTATAACTACAACCAACTGGGGCTTTTTTCCAAGTATACAAGTCCGGTTTAACATTCAAAAATCAATCAATGTAATCCATCATGTAAAGTAACTGAAGAAGAGATGGCACAAACAAATGGAAAAACATTCCATGCTCATGGATAGGAAGAATCAATATTATGAAAATGGCCATATTGCCCAAAGCAATTTATAGATTGAATCCTATTACCATTAAAATACCATTGACATTCTTCACAGAATTAGAAAACACCATTTAAAAATTGATACAGACCTGAAAACAGCCTCAATAGCCAAGACAATGCTAAGCAAAAAGAAAGACACTGGAAGCATCATGCTATCTGAATTCAAACTATACTATGAGGCTGTAACCAAAGCAACATGGTACAGGTATAAGAACAGGCATATAGATCACTGGAACAGAATAGAGAACCCAAAAATAAGACCGAACACTTACACATCTGATCTTCGACAAATCTGACAGAAGCAAACAGTGAAGAAAGGATTCCCTCTTTAGTACCACGGTGCTAGGAGAAACGGCTAGTCATATGCAGAAAAGCTGAAACAGGACTCCTTCCTTACATCATATACAAAAATAAACACAAGATGGGTTAAAGACTTAAATGTGAAACACAAAACTATAAAAATCCTAGAAGACAATGTAGGCAATGCCATTCAGGACATAGGCACAGACAAAGATTTCATGATGAAGACTCCAAAAGCTATTGCAACAAAAGCTAAAATTGACAAATGGGATCTAATCAAACTAAAGAGCTTCTGCACAGCAAAAGAAACTATCATTAGAGTAAACAGACAACCTACAGAATGGGAGACAATTTTTGCAATCTGTCAATTTGACAAAGGCCTAATATCCAGCATTTATAAGGATCTTAAACACATTTACAAGAAAAAACAAATTTACAAGGAAAAACAAATTACTTCATTCAAAAGTGGGCAAAGGACATGAATGGACACTTTTCAAAAGAAGGTATACATGGGTCCAACAAACATATAAAAAGAAACTCAATATCACTGATCATTAGAAATACGCAAATCAAAACCACAATGAGATACCATCTCATGCCAGTCAGAATAGCTATTATGAAAAAGTCAAAAAACAGCAAATGTTGATGAGGCTGTGGAGAAAAAGGAATGCTTTTACACTGTTGGTGAGAATGTAAATTAGTTCAATCATTGTGGAAAACAGTGTGGCGATTCCTTACAGACCTAGAGGCAGAAATACCATTTTACCCAACAATCCCATTACTGGGTATATACCCACATAAATAGAAATTGTTCTATTATAAAAACACATGCACGTGTATGTTCATTGGAGCACTATTCACAATGGCAAAGACATAGAATCAACCTAAATCCCCATCAGTGACAGACTGGATAAAGAAAATGTGGTACATATATACCATGGAATACTATGCAGCCATAAAATAGAATGAGATCATGTCCTTTGCAGGGACATGGATGGAGCTGGAAGCCATTATCTTCAGCAAAATAATGTGAGGACAGAAAGTTAAATACCACATGTTCTCACTTGTAAGTGGGAGCTAAGTGATGAGAACACATGGACACACTGGGGAGAACAACACACACTGGGACCTATCAGGGGAGGTGAAGGGAGGGAGAGCAACAAGGAGAATAGCTAATGGATGCTGATCTTAATACCTGGCTGACAATTGAATAGGATCTGTGCAGCAAACCACCATGGCACACCTTCACCTATAACAAACCTGCGCATTCTGCACATGTACCCCTGAACTTAAAATAAAACTTGGAAATTGTGAAAAAAGAAAAAAGAAACTGAAGAATAAAAATAGCATAATTATATCAATAGATTAAAAAAAAAAGTGTTCAAGACCAGCCTGACCAACATGGAGAAACCTCATCTCGACTAAAAATACAAAATTAGTTGGGCATGGTGGCTCATGCCTGTAATCCCAGCTACTTGGAAGGCTGAGGCAGGAGAATCACTTGAACCCTGGAGGCGGAGGATGTGGTGAGCCGAGATCGCGCCATTCCACTCCAGCCTGGGCAACAAGAGTGAAACTCCGTCTCAAAAAAAAAGAAAAAGAAAAAAAGAAAAAGAAAAAAAGCATTTGACAAAATCCAACATCTATTCAACATAAAAGAGCTCAGCAAACTAGGAGGGAAAATTCTTCAACTTTATGAAGAATGTCTGCAACAAACTTACAGCTAACATCATACTTACTGATGAGAAACTAGATACTTTCCCCCTAAAACTGTGAAAAGGTAAGTATGTCCTGTTACCCCAGTCCTACTCAACATCATACGGGAAGTCCTAGTTAATGTAATATGATAATAAAAGAAAAATTTAAAAAGCATACAGATTGAAAAGAAAGAAATAAAGCTGTTTCTGTTTGCAGATGACATAATTTTCTATGTAGAAAATCCCAAAGAATTAGAAACAATAACAAAAATACTCTGGATTTAACAAGTGATTATAGTGAGGTTTGTGGGATACAAGCTTAATATACAAAAGACACTTGTTTTCCAAATGCCATAAATGAACAATTGAAATTTAATGTTGAAACACAATATAATGACATTAGCATCAAAACGTAAATAAACAAAAAAATTAAAAATGCCCAAATATAATGTACCAAAATATATACAAGATCTATATGAGGAAAACTATGAAACTTTGATGAAAGAAATTTTTAAAAATTCAAATAAATTGAGAGATACTCTATGACCATGGGTAGAATGATTCAACATTGTAAAGATATCAATTCTTCTCAACTTGATCTATAGATTCAATGTACTCTCAATCAAAATATCAGCAAGAAATATGGTAGATGTTGACAAATGCCTTCTAAAGTGTACAAAAAACACAAAAGACCCATAATAGCCAGCACAATACTGCAGAGCAAAGTTGGAGGACTGACAGTACCCTACATTAAGCCTTACCATAAGACTACAGTAGTCAAGATAGCCTGATATTGGAGCAACAATTGACGAATAGTTAATTACAACAGAACAAAATGCCCAGAATGCAATTAATTGATCTTTGACAAATGGGTAAAGACAATTTAATGGAAAAAGAATACTATTTTCAACAAATGGTATTGGGATAATTAGATGTTCATATACAAAACAGAAAAGAAAGCAACAAATGAAACAAAATAAAATAAAAACAAAAAGTCAAAGGATCTAAACACAAATGATGCAGCTTTCACAAAAATTTACGCAAAATGTAACCAAATGGAAACGCAAATATATAAATGATCTAGAACAGCGGTCCCCAACCTCTTTGACACCAGGAACCAGTTTCATGGAAGACATTTTTTTCCACAGACAAGGGGTAGGGTGATGATTTGGGGATACAACTGTTCCACCTCAGATCATCAGGCTTTAGATCCTCATAAAGAACACGCAACCTATGTCCCTCATATGCACAGTTCATGATAGGTTTTGCACTCCTGTGAGGATTTAATGTCGCCACTGATTGGACAGGAGGTGGAGCTCAGGTGATAATGCTTGCTCACCCACTGCTCACCTCCTGCCATGCGGCCTGGTTTCTCACAGGCCACGGACTGGTACCACTCCATGGCCTGGGGGGTGGAGACCCACGATCTAGAAGATAACATGGGAGAAAATCTGGGTGACTTTTACATTCAACATCAAATGGATGACCCAAGGGAAAAAATGATAAGTTGAAACTTTATAAAAATTAAAAACTTATCTGTGGAAGACACTGCTAAGAGAATAATAAGATGAGCCACAGAGTGGGAGAAACTATTATAAAACAGATATTTGATGAAGGACTTCTGTATTAGTGTTCTCCAGAGGAATAGAACCAGTAGGATAGATGTATATATATAAAGGGGAGTTTATTAAGGAGTATTGACTCACATGATCACAATGTGAGGCCTCACAATAGGCTGTCTGCAAGCTGAAGAGCAAGGAAGTGAGTCCTGGTCCCAAAGCTGAAAAATTTGGAGTCCAGTGTTTGAAGGCAGGAAGCATCCAGCATGGGAGAAAGATGGAGTCTGGAAGACTAAGCCAGTCTAGTCTTTTCACTTTCTTCTGCTTCACATTCTTCTGCCTGCTTTTATTCTGGCCATGCTGGCAGCTGACTAGATGGTGCCCACCCAGATTGAGGGTGGGTCTGCCTTTCCCAGTCCACTGACTCAAATGTTAATCTCCTTTGGCCACACCCTCACAGACACACCCAGGAACAATATTTTGCATCCTTCAATCCAATCAAGTTGACACTCAGTATTAACCATCACAACTTCTATGCAAAACATATAAAGAACTCTTAAAGTTTGACAATAAGAAACTAACCCAATTTCAAAAATGGGCAAAAGATCTGAAAAGACACATCACCAGAGAAGATATATGTCTTGTTTTTCTAAGACCACCAGAGCGAGCACAAAAGAACCAGCAAGTAGGCAAAGGTCAGGCGCAAAACTGCACGTTTATTTTGGTAACCTAAGGTGTGCGGGAGAAGTCTGTGGGCCTCCGGCAAAGGAGGCCGGCAGAGTCCCCCCGCGGTGGGGCTCTCGGACAGACTTCCCACAGTCCCGACATCCCGACAGGAGTGGGGCTGCAAGAAGGCCACGTGGCTCAATGGCGGAGAGCGGCTTTTCTAGGAGTGGGAGGGCAATAGGTGGGGCATGGGCGTGTCAGGGGCGTTCCACAGGTGCGACCAGGTAAATCTTGGTCTCTTCAGATTGACATCACCTGGCGCCTGCCCAGTTGGTCTGCACCTTCCCGGGTTGCTGGCTGCATTTTCGCGGGCGGGAAAAGTTGGTGGTGAAGAAGAACCCGGAAGTGCACCATCTTGCCTCCGTTCATCCAAACAGTCCAACCTTTTATTGATAATAGTGATAAAGGGGCGCCGTGGTCTGTCTGGCTACTTCCTGCTGTTAAGGGGCGTCGTTAAGGTCAGGGCCCATGGTTGGTATTTTGGACGCACGGATGAAAAATAAAATAAGGCACAGTATTAGTATAGGAATGAGGAATGGAAGCATTTGTTGGAATATGGGCAAAACCCAGAAGGATAGTCCTGGCAAGGTTGGGGAGTATGAGATAGTTAAGAAAATTTAGTAAGTTTGAGGCGAGTGGGGGAAAGCCAAACTGATTTCCACTGATTGCTTTCGGTAGGGGCCCTTTTTAGTTGGGAATGAGGAATGAGTGCGCAAAGTACTTGTTGGCCAGGCAGCAATTAAGGATTGGAGTTTTTCGTGGAGTGGATGGCTTTCCACTTACTCCTACTACAGAGGTATTGGATGGAAGGCTAGGTCCAGAGAAGGACGGCAAAACAGAATAGGTAGCCTCGCTGTTGATTAAAAAAGTAATTGTCTTACCCGCTACCAGGAGAGTTACCCGCGGCTTGGCGAAGGTGATGGGGGTCCCCGAGTCTCGGCACCTTCAGTTGTCATTGTCGTCCAGATGTAGGAGCTGGAAGGAGCTCCCAGGATCCTGGGAAAGGGGGTCACGTAGAGGCGCGGCACCTGTTCTCAGGGTGGGGCAATCAGACTTCCAGTTTCCTCCCTGCTGGCAAGCAGGGCAGGGGGTTGCTGGTGGACGAGGGTTAGGACATTCACTGGCCTAATGTCCTGATGCCTTGCACTTATAGCAAGGCTGCGTTGGGGCTCGGGGACCTTGCGGACACCTGTTGGCATGGTGTCCTGCCTTGCCGCACTTATAGCAGGCAGGCTCCTTTTGTAGCTTTGGAGTCTGTGGGGTATGTGCTCTCTGGTCTGGGGTTACGACTGGGCTGTAAAGCCGCTGCTAGGAGCTGTAACTTCTGTTCATGGCAAGCCTGCCATCTCCTCTCTGGAGCTATAGACCTTAAAGGCTAATTTAACCAGGTCTTGTATTGGTGTCTGAGGACCATCCTCTACCTTTTGAAGTTTTTTTACGAATGTCAGGAGCTGATTGAGAAATGAAATAAGACGCCAAAATGGTGGCCCCTGTGGGGGAGGCAGGATCTAACTGGGTATACTGGGTTAGAACCTCAGTCAGTTTAGGGTAGAGGTTAGGATAACCTGGAGGTCATGCCAAGTTAAGTCATAGGCCTGACAAAGGTATCTAAATTCCTTTATGTATATGGTAGGATTAGCTGAGAAATCACCTAAACGCTTCTCAATTTTGGAAAGATCGGCCAATGAAAAAGGGACATGTACTCTGACTACCCCCCGCCCCAGCCACCTCTCGCAAAGGTGCTAACACTGTAGGAGGGTGTGGGCAGAGATAGGGGACTCAAGACAGCCAGTTGGGGGCCCCGAAGGAGGCACGGGACCGAGTGGTTACTAGTAGATAAGGAGGAAGAAGGAGGAGTCTGGATGGGGGGAGGAGGAGGAGTCTGGGCAGGAAGGGAGGGGGTGGGGAGAGCGGGGAGAGAAGGAGTATAGGGATGAGAGCCTAAGGCCCAAAAGCCTTGTATGTAAATTTCGGACCACTTGCCTAGCCGCTGGCAGAAATTGCTGAGGTCGATCACGCCACAGTGGAAAGGAAAATTAACCGCTTCCTCCTAAGGTCTTGCTCGAGCTGTAAGGTTTTTAAATTGGCTAGGAGGCACCCTAAGGGGGTGCTCTTTGGAAATTTGGACTGGGGGTTTCCCATTTGTTTCCTCTTTACCGACACACAATGGACACAATGGAAATGGAAGTGGATCTCTGCCTGGCTTCA
>NC_045435.1:183460132-183464099 GCF_002776525.5 Piliocolobus tephrosceles | reverse complement strand
GAGACAGACTGGAGGCTCTTGAAGCCAAGGTGGAGATTACCTTCAGGCGGACGTCTCCGTCCTGCAAGGCTCTCCCAAGCCACTTGCTGGCTCAAAATGGACCTCGGACCTGCGCAGGATTTTGGCCGAGGGTGGTAAAGAGGAGACAAGGGCACTTACCCCAGAGAGGCCGTGAGGGTGAGCGAAGCGGGTCTCAGGTCCTGGTCCCTCCGCGGCGTGGAACGAGGAGGAGGAGGCTCCCCGGACCCTGGGGGCCCTGAGGAGGGGTCTCCTCCCGGGTTCGGCACCATCTGTCTTGTTTTTCTAAGACCACCAGAGCGAGCACAAAAGAACCAGCAAGTAGGCAAAGGTCAGGCACAAAACTGCACATTTATTTTGGTAACCTAAGGTGTGCGGGAGAAGTCTGTCGGCCTCCGGCAAAGGAGGCCGGCAGAGTCCCCCCGCGGTGGGGCTCTCCGACAGACTTCCCACAGTCCCGACATCCCGACAGGAGTGGGGCTGCAAGAAGGCCACGTGGCTCAATGGCGGAGAGCGGCTTTTCTAGGAGTGGGAGGGCAATAGGTGGGGCATGGGCGTGTCAGGGGCGTTCCGCAGGTGCGACCAGGTAAATCTTGGTCTCTTCAGAGCGACATCACCTGGCACATTCCCAGTTGGTCTGCACCTTCCCGGGTCGCCGGCTGCATTTTAGCACGCGCGGGAAAAGTTGGTGGTGAAGAAGAACCCGGAAGTGCACCATCTTGCCTCCGTTCATCCAAACAATATACAGACAACAGATAAACATAGGGAACGATGCTCAACATGATATATCATTAGGGAATTGCAAATTGAAACAACCATGAGACACCACTACATATCTGTTAGAATGGCTGCAATCCAAAAACCTGACAATACCAAATGCTGATGAAGATGTGGAGCAAGAGGAACTCTCATTCATTGCTAATGAGAATACAAAATTGTCAAAAATGGTACAGTCACTTTAGAAGACAGTTTGGCAGTTTCTTACAAAACTAAACATAGTCTTAACAAAAACCTAGCAATTGCACCCTAAATAAGTTGGAAACATACCCACATAAAAACCTTCACATGAATGTTTTTAGCAGCTTTATTTATAGTTGTCCAAAGCTAGAAGCAACCAAGAGGACCTTCAACAGGTGAATGGTTAAACAAACTGTGGTACATCCACAGAATGAAACATTTCTTAGTAATAAAAACAATGAGCTTTTAAGCCATAGAAAGACATAGAGAAACCCTAAACATAATGCTAAATAAAAGAAGCCATTCTGAAGAGGGTATATACTGTATAATTACAAACATATGACATTCTGGGAAAGGCAAAACTATAGAGACGATAAAAGATCACAGGTTACCAGGGGATCAGAGGAAGTGGGAAGGGATAGATAGGCAAAGCCCAAGGGATTTGAGGGCTATCCTGTATGCCATGATACATATTCCATATAATAGTATAATGGCATAATTCTATATAATAGTATAATGGTGTATTCATGATGTAACCTAGGGACTATACTTAATAATGTATCAATACTGGTTTATTAACTGTTACAAATGTACCACACTAATGCAAGATGTTAATAATAGAAAATACTGTGTGTGGGAAAGGAGATATATGGAAACTCTCAATACAAGCTGCCTACATTTTTTGTAAATCTAAAACTGTTCTAATAAATACATTTTATTAATTTAAAAAGCAATAATCTTTGCCCAATTCAAGATAACAAAGATTTATTCCTATATTTTCTTCTAATAATTGTATATGTTTAGCTCTTATATTTTGGTATATGCCACATTTTAAATTAACTGTAGTATATAATATGAAGTAGGGATCCAACTTTATTCTTTTGTATGTAGATATCAAGTTATTCCAGCATTTATGGAAAGTGCTATACTACACTTCAGTAAACTTTCAGGATAGAAATCAGTAACTAAAAATCAGTAACATTTCTGCAAATCAGTAACATTTAAACTGACAGCCAAATAAAAAATTCAATCCCATTTATAGTAGCCACACACAAAACAACAACAACAACAACAACAACAACAACAACAACAACAAAAACCTAGGAATACATCTAACCAAAGATGTAAAAGATTTCTACAAGGAGAACTATAAAACACTGCTAAAAGAAATCTTAGGTGACACAAACAAATGAAAAAACATTCTATGCTAATGGATTAGAAGAATCAATACTGTTAAAATGGCCATATGGTCCAAAGCGGTCTACAGTTTCAATGCTATTCCTATCAAACTACCAACATCATTTTTTATAGAACTAAAAAAGAAAAAAAATTCTAAAATTCATATGGAACCAAAAAAGAGTCCAAATAGCCAAGGCAATCCCAAGTAAAAACAGCAAAGCCAGAGGCACTACATTATCTAACTTCAAACTATACTGTAAGGCTATAGTAATGAAAACACTGTGGTACTGGTACAAAAACAGACACATAGACCAATGGAACAGAATAGAGAACCCAGATCTAAAGCCACAAACCTACAGCCATCTGATCTTTGACAAACTTGACGAAAATAAGCAATGGGGAAAGGACTCCCTATTTAAAAAGTGATGCTGGGATATCTGGCTAGTCATATGCAGAAGAATAAAAACAGACCCCCTACATTTCACCATATAAAAACTTAACTCCAGATGAATTAAAGATATAAACGTAACACTTCCAAATGTAAGAATCCTAAAAGAAAATCTAAGAAACACCATTCTGGACATTGACCTTGTAAAAGAATTTATGACTAAGTCCTCAAATGCAATTGCAACAAAAACAAAAATTGACAAGTGGGGCCTAATTAAAGAGCTTCTACCCAGCAAAAGAAACTGTCATCAGAGTGAACAGACAACCCATAGAGTAAGAGAAAATGTTAGAAAACTGTGCATCTGACAAAAGTCTAACATTTAGAATCCGTAAGAAACTTAAACAATTCAACAAGCAAAAAATAAATAACCCCACCTAAAAAATGGGCAAAAGACATGAGCAGACACTTCTCAAAAGAAAACATACAAGCAGCCAAAAGACATATGAAAAAATCCTCAACATCACTAATCATCAAAGAAATGCAAATAAAAACTACAATAAGACACTATCTCACACTGCCAGAATGGTTAAAAAAAAAGTCAGAAAACAACAGATGCCAGCAAGGCTGCGGACAAAAGGGAAACTTTATATATTGATGGTGGAAGTGTAAATTTAGTTCAGTCACTGTGGAAAGCAGTTTGGAGATTTATCAGATAACTTGAAACAGAACTACCATTCGACCCAGCAATCCCATTACTGGATATATATCCAAAAACAAAAGAAGAAAAAGCCTAAGCTTTCGACCAAAAAGACACATAGACCACCATGTTTATCACAGCACTATCACAATACCAAAGACATGGAGTCAATCTACCTGTCCATCAACAGTGGATTGGATAAAGAAAATGTGGCACATCTGCAACATGGAATACTATGCAGCCATTGAAAGAACAAAACCATGTCCTTTGCAGCAACATGGATACAGCTGGAGGCCATTATCCTAAGCAAATTAATGCAGGAACAGAAAACCAAATACCACATGTTCTCACTTATAAGCGGGAGCTAAACGTTGGGTACCTCATGGGCATCCAATGGCAACAATACACAGTAGGGACTACTAGAAGGGTGAGGGAGTGAAAGGGGGAAGGGATGCAAAACTAACTATTGGGTACTATGCTCACTGCCTGGGTGATGGGATCATTTGTACCCCAAATCTCAGCATTATGCAATATACCCATGTAACAAACTGGCACATGTACCCCCAAATCTAAAATAAAAGCTAAAAATGAGTAAAAGAAGACACTATATTAGTCTGAGTTATCCCAAGAATCAGACTAATAGATTGGTTTCTTTCTATGAGAGATAAGTCTCTATCTGTCCTATCTATCTATCTATCTATCTATCTATCTATCTATCTATCTATCTA
>NC_045435.1:183424417-183460122 GCF_002776525.5 Piliocolobus tephrosceles | reverse complement strand
TCTATCTATCTATCTATCTATCTATCTATCTATCTATCTATCTATCTATCTATCTATCCTTCCAAATAGATTTATTATAAGGAACTGGTTCACACAGGTATGGAGACTAAGAAGTTCCTAGCTCTGTAGCTGAGAATCTGGAGACCTAGAAGAGCTCATGGTATAGTCCAGTTTGATTCAAGTCCTAAAATAGGATAAGATTAATGTTTAATCTTATCAAACTGACTTAGAGCTGGGGCTCTAAGACAGTCAGGCAGAGAGAGAGAATCCTTTTTCACTCAGTCTGTTTGTTTTATTCAGGCCTTCAATAAATTAAATGAGGCCTATTCACATCAGAGAGGGTAATCTACCATGTCTGGAGATGGAGATTCACATTTGAATTCTCCATCTACCAATTCAAATGTGAATCTCAACCAGACACACTCAAACAGACACACCCAGAATAATGTTTAACGAAATACTGGGCACTCCATGACCTAGTCAAGTCGACATATAAAACTAACCATCAGAGAGACTTTTCTTTCTCTATTGAATTGTCTTGGCAATGTTTATGAAATCAATTGACTCTATATGTAAGGATTTATTTCTGGAGTCCCTATTTTATTACGTTCATGTATATGCTTATCCTCTTGCTATTACCATACTACCTGTATTACTATAGTCTTGCAGTTATTCTAAAATTAGGAAGTGTGAGTCCTTTATTTTGTTCTCTCTCTCTTTCTCTCTCTGTCTCTCTCTGTCTCTCTCTCTCTCTCTATATATATATATATATAAAATTCATTATCTCTTCAATTTCCATATGAATTTTAGGATCAGCTTCTCAATTTATGGGAAAAAAAGTATTCTTTTAGTTTGAATCCAGCTAAGCATTTGTACGTAAAGTGGGTTTCTTATAGATAACATATAGTTGGATCTTGCTTTTTTCTGGTCCACATTCTTTGACAATTTATGTCTTTTAATTGGTATATTTAGATTATTTACATTAAAGTGATTAGTGATATCTTTGGACTATTGTAACTATTCTCCATTTGTTGCATTTCTTCTTTGTTGTTGCTCCCTCTCTCCTTATTTCCTTGATATGTTTGGCTTTAGTGGTTGCCATAGACTTCACAATAAATTTTGAACTATTCTATGTCTCCCTTCAAATAACACTATGCTACTCCATGTGAGTTCAGATACCTTATAACATTATTCCTTCCATTTGTATCTTGAGACATTGCTGTTACATGTTTCCCTTATTAATATGCTAAAATCAGCCAGTAAATTGTTACTATGATTACTATAAACTGACAGTTACATTGTAGATCAATTAAGAATAAGAAAAACAAAACGATTATGTTTGATGTGTTTTTTTTCCTCTGATACTCCATCTTTCTTTATGTAGTTCTAAGTTTCTGACAAGTATTATGTTACTTCTGCTTGAAGAGCTTTTTTCAATATTTCTTGTGGGTAAATTTTCTGTCAATCAATTCTGTGAGTTTTTGTTCCTCTGAGAAAGAATTTTTGCTTTACTTTTAAAGGGCAATTTTGCTATACATAAAATTCTAGGTTGTTGGTTCTTCCTTTAAGCACTAAATATTTTAATTCATTTTCTTATTGCTTGCATTATTTCTGGTGAGAAATCTGCTCTATAAGACAGTTTCCCCCCGCCCCCCTTGGCTACTTTCAAGATTTTCTCTTTGTATTTGGTTTTCTTCAGTTTGAATATGATATATTCAGGTGGTTTTTTGTTTTAGTTTGGTTTACTTTAGTGATTATCCTGCTTGGTGTTCTCTGAGTTTCACATGGTTTGGTATACATCATTAATTTTGGAAAGTTTTCAGTCATTATTACTTTAAATTAATTTCTTCTGCTCTATTTTATCTTTTTTCTTCTTCTGGCATTCCCATCATGTGAATGTTATACCTGCCAATATTCTCACATTTCTTGGGTGTTTTCTTCTGTATTTTTTAAAAATTCTCTTTTCTTTATGTATTTTAATTTGGAAAATTTCTAGTGATCTACTTTACTTTTAAGTTCACTGATTCTTTCCTCAACTGATGAACCCACTGAAGGCATTCTTCATTTTTTCGTTGTTTTTGATTTCTTGCATTTCCTTTTGACTGTTTCTTGGCGCTTATTTCCCTGCAACATTACTTATCTCTTCCTACATGTTGTCTGCTTTTTCCATTAGTATCCTAAAGTTATTATTATTATTTTTTGAGACAAATACCTCAACTACTTTTTCTTCTTATTCAAATATATTAGAATTTAAAGTACATTCTGAGGTAAATTGTAGTCATATTTCTGTCCAAGGATTTTTTCTAATTAATAGCTAGAATTATCATATTAAAAATATAATTCCAAATATTTATATAAATTAACATTTATATTTTATCTTTTTCTCATTAAAAAAATGATTTCAACTTTTATTTTAGATTCAGGGAGTACAAATGCCAGTTTGTTACCTGGATATATTGCATAATGCTGAGATTTGGGGTACAACTGATCCCATCACCCAGGTGGTGAGTATAGTACCCAATAGCTTTTCAGCCTTTGCCCCCTTTCACTCCTTCATCCATCTAGTAATCCCTACTGTCTATTGTTGCCATCAGATGCCCATGAGGACCTGATGTTTAGCTCCCACTTGTAAGTGAGAACATGTGGTATTTGGTTTTCTGTTCCTGCATTAATTTGCTTAGCATAATGGTCTCCAGCTGTATCTATGTTGCTGCAAAGGACATGGTTTTGTTCTTTCAATGGCTGCATAGTATTCCATGTTGTAGATGTACCACATTTTCTTTACCCAATCCACTGTTGGTGGACAGGTGAGTTGACTCCATGTCTTTGGTATCGTAAGAGTGCTGTGATAAACATGGTGGTCTATGTGTCTTTTTGGTTGAAAGATTTGTTGTGTGTGTGTGTGTGTGTTTTTTTTTTGTATATATATCCAGTAATGGGATTGCTGGGTCGAATGGTAGTTCTGTTTTAAATTCTCTGGTAAATCTCCAAACTGCTTTCCACAGTAGCTGAACTAAATTTACACTTCCACCGCCAATATATAAGGGTTCCTTCTGTCCGCAGCCTTGCCAGCATCTGTTGTTTTCTGACATTTTTTTGTTTAGCCATTCTGACAGTGTGAGATAGTGTCTTATTGTGGTTTTTATTTGCATTTCTTTGATGATTAGTGATATCGAGGATTTTTTCTTACATCTGTTGGCTGCTTGTATGCCTTCTTTTGAGAAGTGTCTGTTCATGTCATTTGCCCATTTTCTGACATCTCTTTTCCTGGAGAGTAGGCCTTTGTTATCAGGAAGGTTTGGGGCATATTTCAAAATGGTTATTTTTCTCCTGCCATCTTGGACATAACAAAGGGAACTTTCTCAGAGCCCTAACTTGAAAACCTGGTGAGATTCCTGGAAGGGAAACCCACAGATGTTTCAGGGCTTCCAGGAGTTTCTTATTGTCACATTAGCCCATCTTGCCTCCAGAAATTTATCAAGATTACCATGAAAGTGTTCCTTCTGCTTCAGGTAAGCAGATCCAGGTTGCTGTATTTCTCTGTATTCAACTCTTTCTCAAGATTTCAGGTGACAATTTGCCCTGCTACCTCTGTTCTCTGATGAGTCTAAGAAAAGCTCCGATTTTTAAACTTGTGCAGCTTGGAGTTGTCCTTATAATTGTTCTTACTATAAGATGGGAATTACAACTTCCAAACTGTTTATAGCTTGGAGTTGAAACCAGAAATCCTTATTTTCTAGAATTTGCTTTTTTCAAAAAACTTTGTCCTCCGATGGTGCTATGAAGATACAATGGATTTCTGTTTTCTGCAGATATCCATGAACCTGCCCCTCTGGTATGCTCTCACTACACCCTGAGTGTATTTATCACCTCCAAAGCATTTTCCTTACTGTGTGGTAAGCACCTATCCAGATATCATTGGCTTTCTAGACTGCAATCTCTGTGATGGCAGAGATGATATCTTGTTCATCTTCATAGACCAGTAACTGGTGCATTGCTTTGCATAGACTACTTAATAAATGAATGCATAAATGAAGCCACCTTAAAAACCAGGTTAACTACCAGCTCCCACACAGGGAAGGCAGGGTTTATCCATCAATCATGACTGAAAGGGAAATATTTAGTTTTCATAATGATCACCATATTTTGAGGAAAGAACATTTGTGTTACATAACTTCTCTGCGTGAAATGAAAAAGAAATCTAGAAGTAAGAGGTTTTCAGAGTATCTTTAGCTCTGCCTTGGATACAGGACCTTCTTTCTTTCAATCATTTTAGGCTGCTTGGCCCCACACAAGGAAATGGATACAGCAATGTATTGCAGCTCAATGCTACTGGCTGCCGTGATTCACCAACTCACTTTTGTTTCTCTGAGTTTACACTTACCAGTTAACCTTGGATTCCTACAGAGGTTGACGCTCAGGAAGAGAAGGTGCTTCTTAGAGAAGCATATACCCTTGTGAGGTAGTTAAATTTTTCATGACTGGCTGAATACATCTGGTACTATGTATATAAGTTTTGTCAGTAAGGTTTGCCTCTAATAGATTCATTAGGCCGGGAGCGTTAGTTTACTCCTGTAATCTCAGCGCTTTGGGAGGCTGAGACAGGCAGATAGCTTGAGCTCAGAGGTTTGAGACCAGCCCGCACAACGTGATGGAACCGTGTCTCCACCAAAAATACAAAAAAATTAGCTGGGCATGGTGGTGCATGTCTGTGGTTCAAGCTACTAGGGAGGCTGAGGTGGGAGGATCACTTGAGCCTCGGACATGGAGTTTGCAGTGAGTCGAGATTGTGCCGTTGCACTCCAGCCTGTGTGACAGAGCAAGACTCCATCTCAAATTAGAAAAAAAAAAACAAGATTAGATTCATCATCTCTGGGTGCAATGATAAAAATGATTTAGGGACTCTGACTTGATAGATCCTGCTAGTATAAGACACTCCTGGCCACACACTGAAGTTTTTCTTGAGTGTATGGTATGCCTCTTAAGGTAACATTTTGTTTGCTTTTCTAAAACTGCTAATTCATAATCATCACGACATTGTTTATTTTGCATTGTTATTAAGTGGCTCACATATGGTGGAATGTGTATTTTAGTGTGTGTATAGTTTTTTATTTTTATTTTTTAAGATGAACTCCTTTGATTTACAGATGCTTATTGATGGTCTATTTGCTAGGTGAGGTGGAAGCTACAAATATTAATGAGTTAAAATCTTTGCCCTTAGTTCAAAGTCTAAATGCATGTTTACTAGTAATTATGATACAAGACATTAGTTCTTCAACAGTGTTAAAATCACCTAGAGATGTGTTAGAATCACCTAGAGATGTGTTAGAAATGCAGATTCTTGGGCCCAATCTCACACCTAATAACTAAAAAATGTTGGTGATTGGGTCAGAAATCCGTGTTTTTTGTTGTTGTTGTTGTTGTTTTGTTGTTGTTGTTTTGTTTTTTTTTTTTTTTTGAGACGGAGTCTCACTCTGTCGCCCAGGCTGGAGTGCAGTGTCCGGATCTCAGCTCACTGCAAGCTCCGCCTCCCGGGTTCCCGCCATTCTCCTGCCTCAGCCTCCCGAGTAGCTGGGACTACAGGCGCCGCCATCGCGCCCGGCTAGATTTTTGTATTTTTTTGGTAGAGACGGGGTTTCACCGTGTTAGCCAGGATGGTCTCGATCTCCTGACCTCGTGATCCGCCCGTCTCGGCCTCCCAAAGTGCTGGGATTACAGGCTTGAGCCACCGCGCCCGGCCCGAAATCCGTGTTTTTAACAAGCCCTCCAGGAGATGCTGATGCACACTAATTTTGAGAACCACTGTTCTAAGACAGTAAGAAAAAATATCAGGCTTGGGTATATTTGGAAAGTCACCATAGTGACTAATATGCCATTTGTAAATATTTATGCTTACAATATAATATGCCATTTGTAAATATTTATATTTTTCAGAATTAATAACAAATAAATAGAAATAAAGTTGAAGGTTTTTTGTTCTCTTCTGCAGGGACAGGTGCTATCATGAATTCAATGTGCATTCTTCTCACCCAAAGTTTCAAACTTTTACTATATGTGCATAAAATAACAACTAATATGTTGCATTGCTTTGTATTTTAACAATCTTTATGAATATTACCTTATGTTATATTTTTGAGATCTATCATTTAAATTTTTCAGTCATTTTAATTGTTCATAGTTATTTCATTGCACAAATATATCACAATATCTATATCCATTCCTCTAGTGAGAAACATTTGAGTTGTTTCAAATTTATAAAGAAGGAAAACAAAGCTTGCTGATGTCTTTAGCGCTTTTTTAACACCATGAAGCAGGTTGATCTCTTTTTACTAGAGAAAAAAGTTAAAATCTAAATAACTCTGCTGGTCTTACAGTGTCTTTCACTTAGCCATAAGTGTTTTATGCTTCCAGGCAATTTTTGTGTTATAATTTGCTTTATTTGAAGATTCATATAATTAAGTCCATCCACTTACTGTCCCTTTGTACTTATTCAACCCATCGAGATTTGGCCTCTCTGAAATTTCTTCTTTGGAAATTGTCTGTAAAGAGAACTCTCTGAATCTGCCGAACACAGCAGATGTTTTGTAAACTCCCTTGATTTCAGTTAGCGTAAGTTCCTATCAGGTACTTCTAGGGAGATAGAGAGTTGAACAATTCAGACACTTGTTTATAAAACTAAAATCATCTGGAAGGAGCTGACTTGAGAGGCTAACCTCAGGGTGAAGGCTTGATCTGCCTCAGTGAACCCAGTCACAAAGAAAATCAATGATTCATTGGGGTGTGGACCCTGGGTCACTATAACCCAGGGCTTTATAATCTGCCGTATAGTTTGCCTTTTTAGGAAAACTACTTATATCCGGTGAATTCTTTTCTGTAACAGCTTCTACCATCTCCCAGGGATGCACCAATGTCCTTCATATCCTGTTCTGAGAGTTTTCTCAGAGATGGGTGTGATTGGGACTCGAGAGAGAATCAGCATCTACTGGCTATGTCCTCACCCATCATTTAGAACTTGAATCTGTTTTTGAGGCTGTGAGCTAACTCATCATTCAATATATAAACCTGCTCTGACATACCCTTATCCAGGAGTCATCTACACACTGCTGAAATTCCTCTGGTGGTGCGGTTTTCATTGCTAAGAGCTCTCATGCCCTGGCCCCTCACAGCACCCATGTGCTCTCTTTTTTCTCCTAGCCACCCCTAGCTATTTACTTTTCTTTTTTGCATGTGACATGTATTCCAATCCTTTCATCCACCTCTGCATACAATTGAGTGTTGTCTATATTTTGTTTTTGTTGTTTCTGAGAGTTAGAAATCATTCTAAAGATCTAGAAAAGAAGTATTTCAACTACAGTGTTAAGTACATCAATTTTTTTAAATTTTTTGATGGACTCTGCCTCATGGCACTTATGCTGCATTGATCAGCTCTTGGTTGAAATAAGAGCAAAAATTTGCTGGATTTTAGGTCTGTTACTATCACCAAACCATAGGAAGACATTTTCTCAAACACTGGGAACTTATTTTTTATAAATGAGAAAAATGAGGTTTATGGAAGAAAAGTGTCATATCCATTGTTACATTCAGGATTAAACCCTCATTCTCTTGGCTCTCTTACCAGTACTCATTGCATTATCTTTGTGAGACACTTGCAGGTGTAAGTCTGTCATATATTAATTGCAGAATTTACAATTTGGCTTATGGGGAGGTAAGACTGTGAAGGCCATGTTGTCAATTACTGTCAAGCTAAAATATAATTAGTAAAGTTGGGTAAGTTGCTTCCTAATGCTAACTGGGTTTAATTTTAAATGCAGTGTCATATGGTCCTCAAGGATTAGTAAACAAAATCTTCTTTGTATATATTTAATTTAATTACAAGGAATATTGAGTGCCAATGCACTGAGTTGGTGCTGTGGATATTCAGAGACATAGCCCTTGACCTTGATGAGTCCCATCTGGAGTGGGAACTGATGTGTTCATGGCTGAGTGTTGGAAGTCCTACATGTGAAGTGCAAAACAATTGCTATGGGGACACAGCCAAAAGAAAAGACTTATTCCCATTCAGGGAAATCAGAAGAGCTGGGCTTTCAACAGAGGGAAGAGGGCAGAGCCATGTGAACATCACTCCATGTCAAACAGATAGCAAAACAGGTAGGAAAACACAGGCTGTGTTTCCAGAATGATGAGGAGTCGGTTGCAAGGTGTGTTACTGTCATCTAGATTCTCCGTCGGACCTTGAAGGACAATTCAGGCAGCGGTTTGTTTATCCTTTTTTGGGGTGGTTGATGCAGGGAAACAAGTCTTTCCCTGGAATGAGTGGAGGATGTATGAGTTCTCTTTTGAGATTGCTTGTGAGCATTTTCCAATTTCTTTGAAAGACTAAAAAGCATTAGCAGAGGTCAAAGAAAAGACATTTTTGTTATACTCTGTAACACTAGAAGAAAATCACGATGTTGAAGTAGGCTGTCAAAATATTTCTCAACAACTCAACCTAAAAGTGGCTTCAAATAAAAGAGCCAGCTGGAGCCTGATCTGTTAGCATGAAGCCCTTTATTTCTCTAAATGAGAACTGTGTCAGTATGCTTCTTGTGTTTGTCTTGATTTTTACAGAAAGCTAGTCACTTGATTATACCTATGATAAAGTTAAAATTCAGGAAAAAGCATTAATCAGAATTTTAGAACCGTGGGGATGATCTATTGGATGTGCAAGGCCTTAGACAATGTTTGTTTTACATATTTTTCACAAGTATCAACTCACTCACTCAAGTTCTCAAGATAAATGTCCTAAGTATTTGCTATGTGTGAGGCTCTCTCCTAGCATTGCTGATACAAAAAAGCCTATGGCCTCTCTCAAGGAGCTCACGTTCTCACAGGAAAAAGTGTCCTATAAAACAAAGTTCTGACTACGTGTGATAGCAAGTATAGCGGCAGCTCATAAGGTGGAGTAAATGAAACTGTCTTTTGGGAGAAGGAGTATTGGAGAGCTTTGCAGAGGAGGCAATGCTTGCACTGGTTCCTGAGGATACATGGAAATTTTTAAGATGAAAATAGTTGCAGGATGATTCAGTCGGAGGAAAATGAGAGGAAAAACGACCAAGTATGAGATGTGTTGATGAGTGGCTTAGAATCATTTGGTGGCAGGTAAAGAGACTCATTTCATACTTATTTAAACAAAAAGGGAAAGCTGGATAGAAAATCATGGCATCCTACAGATCCCGAGGGCTCAGAGCTGCCAAGCCAAATGAGGGGGTTGAACCAAGGACTGAAAAGGAATCTACTGAACCATAGATATCTAATTTACAGTTCTGAATCTAAATTCCAAATTCTTGATAGAGAATAACTACCTGGCTCAACCTGGCTCCAGAATCTGTTCCAGTCATACCATCATGATCAGAGTGGAAGGATCATAGGGTTCAAACATAGTTTCCCAGGCTCTCTGCTGTGGGTGAAAACTTTAAAGATGGGGACTTGAAGGCTGCACAGACAGTCTGAAAGGTGTCTGCTAGTTGACTGCAAGCTGTTGGGAGACCTCAAATAAGAACTGGGAATTTTTGTAGTGCTAAAGTGCAGCGGAGTTGGAGGGGGGTCAACAGAGACAGATGAGATTGGAGGATTGGCATAGAGCACATTGTGAAAGACTTTCACTTTTTTTTTTTTTTTTTGTAGATAATGAGGGACTTTAAAAAGTCTGGGCATAAAACAACCAGAATTGCGATTTGGGTGGTTAAGTATAACAGTGGTGTGAAAATGAACTGGAAAAGGACAACCTGAAGGAAGAGAAGACAGGTGAGAGGTTGCTGAAATAGTCTATATAAGAGGCTAGAGCCTTAACTAGGCATTGAGAATGGATAAAATGGGATAAAATAGGAAGAAATTTAGGAGAAATAAATAACAGAATATTATGAACTATTCAATGTGCCTGAGGATTGAAGAGAAAACTAACATGATTGCCACTTTTCTGATACAAGCAGCAGAGTAGAAGGGGGTGCCATCACCAAGGCAAGGACCAGAAGAGGACAAGGTTTAGGGGGAGCATAGTGGGTCAGCGGCAAGCATGGGGAGTTAAAGTGCTGGGGAGCACCCAAGGGGAACTGGTGAGTGAGAAGGTGGATGTTCCCTCAGGGGTGAGGTGGGGGCTACAGATGAGATCTGGGAATCATCAGCTCATGCGGCAATGTAAGTCCGGGGGTGATATTGTCCAGGAAAAGCATGTAAAGTCAGAAGAGAAGTGGAAAGAGGAGAGAGTCCTGAAATGAGTCCACAGTAAGAGGTGAAAGGAAGAAAACCATCTCACAGAGGAGACCAAAAAGAATAACCACACAGCTGAGGAAACCAGAAAAGAAGGGTATCCTGGAAGCCAAAAATGGAGAATTTCAAAAGACTGGGAAGTTGTTTATCAGCACATTGCACTGTTATATCCATTTCATGGATAGTAAACTGAAACGTGGAGACTTAAAATGACAGTTGATTAGTGTCAAAGGCAAGACTCTAATGGAGATGTTTCAACTTTCAGTTCTGTGCTCTTATTTTCTACAGAACACCGCAATACTTCCCTGCAGAGAGACTGGAGCAAACCACCAAGATGTCCTGGAGAGGAGAGATGGGAGCCTGAGCTGAAGGGCTGGGTCCTACATGTTGTCTGTTCCTGCCCCGCATGTACTTCAGCTGTCATCCCAGAGCAGGGGGCTGTGCAGTGGGCATAGTGCTGGTCTCCCACATGTGGTGCCAGCCTGGAGTCCAGGTCAGTTTCCTGTTAGCCCTGAGGCTTTGGTTGGACCGGACCTCAGTTTTCTCCTTTGTAAAATCGAGAAGTTAAAATTTATTCTCTCCTATCTCTAATGTTATGATTCTTTTTATGATACAGTTTATTGGTTTTCTCCTCATTACAGATGGAACAAATCCTTATAAACTTTCAATTCTGTTTGTAAGTATGAGGGTGAGGAGGCAATGAGAGGCACTGAGAAAGAATTGGAGACCTTTTTCTTTATAGACACAGATAATTCAGAATTTTACCAGCTTCTATAAAACCATGCGTGAATATGATGGGGAGACAGAAGAGCTAGGTGAGGATGCAAGAACTAATGGAGCATGAAGATCAAACAAATCAACTAGAGTGGTAACAGTAAAAAAAGAAAAAACAAGGAGAAGAAGAGAAGAAGCCACAGCTAATTAAAAATAGCTGAAACCCGGGAGATGCATTTAAAGCAATCACATCGGATTGTTCAAATTAAGAACAACAAATAAATAGCTACGCGAACTCCATATTCTGAGTGCTTTTAAAAAAATAATAAGCTGATATTAGAAAAAAGCGTTTCCTTTTTCAAATTCTCCCCTTGTTGCAGAAAGAGAAAAACAGAAAACTTTCACATCATTTTTCTCTAGTCTTTGGGTGCTAGAATGAAAGGAGAATGAAATTAAAATCACTTCAAGTGTTTTCCTTCTGGGCTGTAAAGCTGCTGGCATCATTTATCCCAGATCCACACTTACATAATCTGGATACCACAGGAGCCCTTGGAAGTTATTAAATAAAAAGAAGACATCAAAAAATATAAAAGAAAAGCAATTAAAATGTTGGACCCAGTAAGTGAGTCAGAAAACTTGATTTAAATGCAACCCAGGACCCAGAATATTGGACATCAAGGAGTGAGGGAATTCAACTGTGAGGAATAAAGGGGGTTGAAAGAATGCCTTTAGGAGCCAGGAGGGGACCAGAGTTCCTCTGTGGCCAGGGAGTCTTTCTTTGTGTAAAGAGGGAAGGGCATCATCAACTCATAGACTCTGGTAGTTTAAGAATCCCTGAACCTAGGAGGGAAAATGGGTATTGGGCAGCATGAGTGAGGAGTTATATATCTCAAATGTACAGATCCCATGGGGTGGGATGTTCGAATAAGAGAAAGACATTTGAGCTGGGCAGATAAGACTTAGAGGTTTTCTTTCTTTTGTTTTCTTTTGTTTCTGGTTTGTTGGACTGTCAGAGTGGACTCAGGTGTCTTGTGTCTCTACTGGAAGCTGCACTAGCTTAAACAAGCAGGCTCTCAGTATGCTGAAGGCAACAACATCCAAAACACAGGCTCTTCTGGTCAAGACAGGGTGTTATGCTATTCTGGGAAGCCCAGGACCCTCCAACAGGAAGCAGAAGGTCATCTCCCTGACGCTGGCATCAAGGCAGTGCCCACCTGGATCGATGGAGTCATGGGAATGTCCCTATTGTACCTGTGTCTGCCCTTGAGTGGTCCTTGGGGCAATGCAATGGCTCAAAACAGCATAGGAGCTGAAGAGCTGGCATGCGACAGCACCGGCATCACTTCTATCCACTTTTTCCAGAATAGGCTCAAAAGCAGGAAGTTCAGAAATCATCAACAGGTTTAGGAGATGACTTAAAAGGCAGGTCTGAGCCTTCCAGGAAGGAGAGAGTGAGGGCTGCACAGCACAGACCTGCAATGTACCACCACCTGCTCATTGCTGTGGTCTGAGGAATGTGTGTGTCAACAGGTCTCACTGGATCTCCATGAGAGACTCATCTCCTGCTGGAATAACCTTTGGAGATGCTATGGGAAAGAGGGTCTGCTGCTCCCTGATTTCAAATCCCACTACCACACCCTCATCTCAACTTTACTTTGGAAAATGTCTCATCCATCGCCCTTTCCTAAATCCTGGGATCTTACACCAACTTCCAAATTTGACGAGGTGAAAGGCACTTGTGGTAGGCTGAGTAATGCCCCCAAAAGAGATCCAGATTCGGATTCTTGGAACCTATGAATGTTTCCCTATATGTTATATGGTTTTGCTCTGTTTCCCCACCCAAATCTCATCTCAAATTGTAATCCCCATGTGTCAGGGGAGGGACCTGGTGGGAGGTGATTGGATCATGAGGGCAGTTTCCCCAATGCTGTTTTCATGATAGTGAGTGAGTTCTCACAAGATCTGATGGTTTAAAAATGTTTGGCAATTCCCCCTTCGCTTGCTCTCCCTCTCTCCTGCTGCCTTGTGAAGAAGATCTTTGCTTCCCCTTCGCTTTCTGCCACGGATTGTAAGTTTCCCGAGGCCTCCTCAGCCATGTGGAACTGTGAGTCAATTAAACCTCTTTTATTTTTAAATTACCCAGTCGCAGGTAGTTTTTTAGGGGAGTGTGAAAACGGACTAATACATATGGTAAGGGGGACTTGACAGGTGTAAACAAATTGAGAATCTTGAGATAGGAAGATTATCCTGGATGACCTAGGTGGGCCCTAAATGTAATCACAAGTGTCTTTATATGAGAGAGGCAGGGGACAGTTGAAGAAGACAAAGTGACACTGAGGCGAGATGCTAAGCCTCTGACTTTGAAGATGGTGGAAGAAGCAGCTCTAGGAGCTGGAAAAGGCAAGGAAACAGATCCTCCTCTCGAGCCTCTGGAGGAAACACTGCCTTTCTGAGACCTTCATTTTGACCAAGTGAAACTGACTTCAGACTTCTGACTTTCAGACTGTAAGAGAATACATGTGTGTTGGTTTATTTTATTTTATTTTACTTTATTTTATTTTTGAGACGGAGTCTCGCTCTGTTGCCCAGGCTGGAGTGCAGTGGCCGGATCTCAGCTCACTGCAAGCCCCGCCCCCCGGGTTCCCGCCATTCTCCTGCCTCAGCCTCCCGAGTAGCTGGGACTACAGGTGCCTGCCACCTTGCCCGGCTAGTTTTTTGTATTTTTTAGTAGAGACGGGGTTTCGCCATGTTAGCCAGGATGGTCTTGATCTCCTGACCTAGTGATCCGCCCGTCTCGGCCTCCCGTGTGTTGGTTTAAAACACAGTATCTGTGTTAGTAATTTTCCCTGCAGGCACAGGGAGGTAACAGAGGGCACTCCTGCCACATGCGATGTTTTTATTTTAGGCAAAGGAATGGACATACCGACAAACAAAATGTTTTCAGCCCTGGGAGTTTGGTATGTAGGATTTTGTTTTTGTTTTTGTTTTTCGATTAAAAAAAACCCAAAAAACAGAGTCTTGCTCTGTCACCCAGGCTGGAGGGCAGCGGCACAATCTCGCGCTGCAACCTCCATCTTCCATCACATCCAGCTAATTTTTGTATGTTTAGTTTCACCTTGTTGGCCAGGCTGGTCTCGAACTCCTGACCTCAGGCGATCCACCCACCTTGGCCTCCAAAGTGCTGGATTACAGGCGTAAGCCACCACGCCCAGCCAGTATACAGGTTCTATTCTCTTGTTTCTTGTTTCCCTCTTAGTTTATACTAAGCACAAAATTTTTCTTCGCTTAAATATAGTTCAACATATTCCCTGGCAACCATACTGGTTTGATCTGAGATCAACTTCGTTGAAACATCCTGATGCATTTTATTGATTTTTTATGGCAACATTAAAGAAAAAGGCCTGAGGGACTGGGCTGCTCATTTCATTTTTTCCCCTGTGGATATGAGAGAACAGCAGAAAAAGACTGGAAAAGTGGCAACTCGCAGTGATATTGGGATCCTGCAAACTCCCTTTTCCTGGGGTGCAAATACCCCAAGTTGATCACAGATTCTCTTAAATCTTGAGTGTGGCTTCACCGGAGAAGGCTAGAGGTGGGGTTTATGGCCACAGTCTGCGCAGACCTGCCCTTCCCTCTGTCCACATCTCTCACTCTTCAAGCTGCTTACTTAGAGTGCTCAGTCTCTTTGGATGGCTTTGTCTTCTGAAGGGGAGGAAGTTCAGATCTGGAGGCCAGGAAGAATCCAGTACAGAGAACTAAGGACTGGGCTTGAGTTTAGGCCCTGAAGAATGGACACAGACCCAAAAGTTCTATGTCATCAGACACATCCTGCCATCAAGAAAAGAAGGTAGATATTGAAGTGAAGAACAAGGTCTGGAAAGAAAGCAAGGCTTCAGCATGAATCTTCTGTACGGCTGAAGTGGGAAATGGTTCTACAACTAGGCTAAAAATCTTTGGCAGCTTCAGGCTATTACCAGTAGAGATCTTAGTCATGGGGCTTCCTTTTAGTGTTTCTGAGCCAGGAGAGGACAAGGCTTCTCTTCCTGCTGCTAGGGATCCTGGGAGATTGCAGATTCAGCTTTGCAGACTGGCCTAGGTTGGAGTCAGGGAGCCTGCCTGGTGCTTGATGTCTTAGAAGAATTTGAGAGCTTGGGGCTTGTGGAGCTAGTCCTTCTCTCATGGGGCCACCTCACAGTGTATGGTTTCTGTGTACTCTGAGGTTGATGGTCATGCAGGACAGAAATTATGGTTGAAAGTCTTACTTAGAGCAGCTCTAAGATGATCAGGAAGATTGTTTTACACATCAGGAATGTTGTTTACTTTCCCAGTTAAAAAAACTTGAGCCTTCAATTTTATACTAAGTTTTCAACTCTAAGCTAACCTATGTCTCCTTTTCTCTTCCTCTCCCTCTTTCATTCCTTCTTTCTCTCTCTCTCTCTTACAGTTCTTGAAGCATCAGAAATAGAAATAGAGGCTGAAATAGAAAAACCTACTGAATGAGAGGGCTTTGTCTCCTGTCCTTCATATACAGATCTTGAAGCTGAGGTCAAAAATTAGTGACAGAGCCAACTATTCGTAGTTTTAGTATAAGATAATCTTTCTCATGCACGATGTGATGACATATTGTGAGACTATCACCAAAGTGATTTTTACTTTGCTATCAGAATGACCCTTGAATAGTCTGTGAATTTGTTAGTGTAAAACTCAGTAGCTTCCCTACTTTGTTTTCATTCAGTTTGCAGGATCACCACTTTTCCTTGGGTGCTATTTATTCTAGCATCAAATTAGGAGCAGAGTGGGATATTATATTAATGACTAGGGGAATCAGTAAGGAATCACTGTTTCCCAAATCTATGAGGTACTTTGGGCTCAGCTGCCTTGATAAGCTTCAGAATCCTCAGGGTTTTTTTTTTTTTTTTTTTTAATTTGAGAATTTGCATGATGTAGTTAAAAGAATATTGAACATTTAACAAGAACAGCACATTTTCTCTCATTTAATCCTTACAACAACCTTAAGAAATAGATAACAATTTTTAAAATTGCCATGATTCCAGTTAAATGTGAAGTGTGAAAACATTTAACTCATAGAAACAGAGAGTAGAATACGTATTATTTTTATCTGTACTTTACAGGTGAGGCTTAGTGGGAGATTGTGGCAGAGCCTGGACTGTAATCATCTATGTTTGGCCTCAAGGAATTACTTGTCTATATCTATTCATTAGGTAAGAGTCATATCCCCTTGGCATTTCTTCCTATTAGACTTGGGTGTGTCTTGGAGTGAGATCCAACACAGGCAAACTGAAAGTGTCTTGTTGGATATAGTCTGTAAAAAAGCAAAAAAAAAAAAAAAAAAATTGGGAAAATAAAGTTTGCTGGCTGGGGGACTGATTATATGCCAGTTGGGTAAGTTGGACTCATGGGATAAATAAGTAGCAACTCTTGAAGGATCGTGAATAGAGAAGTCAGTGACTTCGTATACACTATGGAATACTATGCAGCCACAAAAAAGGATGTGTTCATGTCCTTTGCAGAGACATAGATGAAGCTGGAAACCATCATTCTCAGCAAACTAACACAAGAACAGACAACCAAACACCACATGTTCTCACTCATAAGTGGGAGTTGAACAATGAGAACACATGGACACAGGGAGGAGAACATCACACACCAGGGCCTGTCAGGGGGTTGGAGTTTAGGTGAGGGAGAGCATTAGGAGAAATACCTAATGTAGATGATGGGTTCATGGGTGCAGCAAACCACCATGGCACATGTATACCTGTGTAACAAATCTGCACCTTCTGCACATGTATCCCAGAACTTAAAGTATTAAAAAAAAAAAAAAAAAAAAAGAAGAAGTCAGTGCCTTAGTCTGGGACAAGGCAAAGGTCAGAGCATATAGACAGGTCACTTCCAAAGCCCAACCTAGCACTCATTCGTTGGTTCCAAAGCCCAACGTAGCACTCATTGGTTAGCACTCATTTAAGGTGGCTTGGCAGCAGGGAGAGCTAATATGATTATTGGATCTCAATCATGTGAGAGTTGGAAGCCTGATCTAGTGAGGGAATAAATCAATAGACATTCTGGAGGGAAAGAAATGACAGGATTAGATGGCAATTAGACATAAGACCTTAAGGAGAGTTATGAATCAAGGGTGACCCTGAGATTCTTCCCTGATGTCTTTTACATCTCAAAACTGTACTAAAAATAAGGTGTCCACAGGAGGCAACTAGGGTGTAGCTCAAGGATTTGGGGGAAATGTTAGGAAATATTCTCTGGCGTGGAATTTCACAGAAATATATGACATTCATCATATATGAAATATTTTTAGAAATTAATCCACTTAAAGGTGACTTCTGAATGTTGCCAGTGAATCAATAGCTTTTTCTAAATCCCTCTGAGATATCTCAAAGATATATATTTCAAATATAATTATATGTATCTGGAAACTTCTAATTAGTCCTGTCTATCAAGAAAATATGTTGAGTGGTGACCCTGATTAATACAAGGTAAAACATGTTTTTGTGACTGGCTAAAGCAATTAATAAAGGAAAACTAGAAAGGAAAAGTTGTCTCATAATTATTTAGTATTTTCTAAGGAAGAGAGAATCTGTATTCCAGACCTGGAGTACCCATGGATTAGGATATAAATATCTTTTATTGGTGAGAGGGTGATTATTCTGCTTACCACAACTAGCATTATCATACTTTGCTGAGCCAATTACAGGCCAGTCTGAGGTTGTATACTGTCCCTCCCTACGTTACTGGCACAGTCTCTAAGGAATTGGTCTCTGAAACTAGGCGTGGTCCAAGCAGGTCAATGACAATCTCAAGATGGGCCCTTGGGAAAACCACTGTTCATGGCTAAGTGGAATTCATGAATGCAAATAGGACCATACTCAAAGGTGAGGAAGCAAAAGGGTGTGGATATTTGCCACACAGTGGACACTTAAAAGAAGTCAGTTCCCAGCCTTTGGATCTGTTCAAGCAGAGGCTGAACTTGTTAGAATGTTGAAAAGGAGATTCAGGATTTAACTGATGGCAGGACTCGGTGACCTTTGTGATTCTTCATGTCCTGAACATCTATTAGTTTATTGAGTTGGAGGCAGAAGTTCCATCTTGTTCAAGAATCAGTCCTTAGTAGTCATTACCTAATGTATATTTATAATGATGAGTTAAATAAAGCTCCAAAATTTACCAACAAAAAACAAAAGTTCCTGAGAACAAAATGGACTTCACGCCCACAGCTTCCATTAAAGTTAATAAGAAGTTAATCATGTCAATAGAAATGACATTGTAGAATCTAGAGAAACTTGGGGAATAGAAAGACTCAACCTGATATTGGATGAACGCTAATTCAAATCACTTCGCATAAAGTGGGGAGGATAAAGGACAGTGAGAAATTGTCTTAATTCTTTGCAGAGCACTCCAATTCTAGTTGCAGTAACATTGCCTCTCAGCTTGAAGTGTTTGTCCAAATGAACCACTTTATTTAAAAAGAGTGGTTTGAGCTACTTAATAGCTTCACAACCAAGTCACGAAGGCTCTGAAAGGGTGGCCTTGCCATAAAGTTGTTCCCATTCTGTCTGCAGAAGTGCCCAGTCTGATTTCCATCTCTACCTCTGCTTTGTAAACCTGTAACCCTTTCCTAAGATTTTCGCTTTGGGATTATTTTTTGTTCATTTTTCTTTGAATGCTGTCTGCTTATATATAAATGAGGAATTGGAGAAGAAAGGTGTGGGAGTGAGTGATGGGGGACAGAGAAGGAGGTACCCCAGCTCTTGGCAAAATTTTATAAGAGTCCTAGAATGCCAAAACTGGGAGGGTTTTAGGGGATTAACCACAATCTCTCATTTTATAGTTCAGGCAAATGCAATCCAGAAAAGAATAGGGAATTGCCCAAGGTCTCACGTAGACTAGAGAAAGGAAGAGCTGGGAGATCTCATTTCCTTTAGCTGTCAGGCTACTTTGTCTTTCTGCTGATGATGGTGTGTGTATGATGGTCTGCTTCTGGTGGCCCATGGCTTTCTTTTTATTATTATTATTATTATTATTATTATTATTATTATTATTATTATTCTTTATGTTCTAGGGTACATGTGCACAACATGCAGGTTTGTTACATATGTATACACGTGCCATGTTGGTGTGCTGCACCCATGAACTCACCATTTACATTAGGTATTTCTCCTAATACTATCCCTCCCCCTTCCCCCAACCCCACAACAGGCCCTGGTGTGTGATGTTCCCCTTCCTGTGTCCAGGTGATCTCATTGGTATCCCTTGTGGTCTTGTGGAGTGCTTCCTGGCACCATTTATCATTGTGAACTTAAGTAGGCTCCTTCAAACTTCGTCACCTACTCCCCAGAGTTGACTGGCTCCTCTCCCTGCTTAGTTCTATGGGTTAATTAAGTAGCACTCTGTGTTACTGCTTTTGGTAGAAACCCTTCAATGTTTCCTTCCTCAAGGCACTTGTTCACACTATTTCCTGTAGGATCAGACTGTCCTCTTAATCTCTTCTATACAGCATCTCTTTTTCTCTCTCCTGGAGAGTTTCCTCATTCTCTCTGAACCTTCATCCAGCATTTCTGATTGATGTTCTTCTCTAAAGCTCTTACCGTTTTCTAAATTGTAGTAGTTACTCAAGTAAATGCCTTAAAAGCACATGGTGATGAATCTCTTGAATTAGGGCCTGAGCCCCATAGCAGAGCCTGGCACACACATAAAAAAATGATCATAGCAACAGAAAATATTAACAAAGCACTAATTAATACCAGAAACTATTTTAAGCAGTTTTACTTTTATTCACACATTTAATCTCACAACAATCACATGTTGCTATTGTTTTTATAATCTCCATTTTACAGATGAGGAAATTGAGTCATGGAAGGTTTAGGTATATATTGTTCAAAGGCACCCGGCTAATACGTAATTACACCGGTATCTGCACCAGGGAATCTGGCCCCAGAGTCCAACCCTTAATCACTGCTCTGAATAGGCTCCATATGTTTGTTAGAATATCCATGCACTCAAATCTATACCTAGGTCTAGGTTTATGTCTAGGTCTATGTCTACATCTGTGTCTGTGTCTGTCTGTCTGTCTCTCTCTCTCTATCCCTCTGTTATCAATCTACATCTGCATGTCTGTCTGTCTGTCTGTCTGTCTCTCTCTCTATCCCTTTGTTATCAATCTACATCTACATCTACATATGCATCTGTGGCTATAAAGGTGTTAATGAGTGGTGTTTGCTCAGATGAGCACTCATCCCAATTATTTAAAGATTGCTTCTTTTACTATGAACCAAAGTAGTGAGTATTGTGGATTATCGAAGCATCAGGGCAAGCTGAGAGATAATAGCCTAGCGGCGAAAGTGAGGTCTTTCTCTTAATTGTCTCACCTAAGACATGTCCTGGATTTTCTGGGGAGTGAAAGTGAGAACAGCACTTTATTTTCAATGATCTCTAAAGCTTTCTTGCTTTCCTATTTACCTTTGGAGACTCATGAACAAACACTAAAAGGTTCAGGCATGTGGAGGCTATAAACAGGCTGTGTCTTCACATGAGTAAATATTAACAATAACTGGTTTTCCTGTTACCCCATCAAGATAGGTACCAGGAGCTTTAAGAATTAATCAAATGAGGACCTAAAAGTCATTTCCCTTTTAGGAAGTTTCTTTCTGTTAGCTATCAATTAACACTGATGACTTCAGCTCCCTTCTCAGCGTGTTTCAAAAAAATGGGAAATGGAAAAGCTCTGCAGTGTGTTAATGGAGCCATAATACACATTGCCTAATGAAGCATGAAGGCCCTGTTTACTCTGAACACTGTAATTATTTAAGAGCTTTTAAAACCCAATGTCAAACCTTGACTCTCGCCTACTTCTTTCTCATGACTGGAATGAGGCACTTAATGCTTTATCTGAACTTGGTAGAGGTGAGCTGGAAATAAATAGCTAATTATGAATTTCCATTTGTCAAGCTTTTTCATTGCCATGGAAGGCTTTTGCCTAGTCTGGGCTCTTGGAGATGCTTCACAGCAACTTTCAGAGCTAACATTTAATGAGCGCCTACTACATGCAGGGCCTTGCAAGGGGTATCCTGCATTGGTTGTGAGACTCAGACATGTCCAAGAGCACATAGGCATCAAAATCTAGACCTACCGCCTTTTGAGACAGCAGAACCTGGTGTCTATATGCAGGAGCCTTGGAGTCAGACTTTCTGTGATCAAATCCTGGCTCCATTACTTATGACTCTGTGACTCTGGGAACATTACTAAACCTCTCTGTGATTCCTAGTCTCACAAATAAAATGGGGCTGTGACAAAGGTTTTTTGCTCAGTCAGACTTTAGTCAAGCTCCCCTGAATCTTCTTTCCAACAAGGCTTTTGCAAGTATTTCCTTGTACCATGTACTTTTAGCAAGAATCCTGCTAAGTCAGTTTAGGGAGAGCTCCCCACACTCAATATTTGATAGCTGACCAAGCTCCTTATTCCCACTATCCCCAGGTGATAGCGAACCACCCTGGCCTGCCTTCAGCAAGAATTCTGTTAGGCTGATTCAGCCCAAATCTCCCCAGACTTTATGTCTCCCCTACTAATTTTTTTTCTACCAATGCCCCACTACACATTCCTTTTTGCCTATAAATTCCCACATGTTCTGAATGGATTTGAAATTGAGCCCCAGTTCTACACTGGAGTCTCTCTTCCCCTATTGCCATAGTCTTTGGAATAAAATCTGTCTTCACTGCCTTAACTTCCCTCTTCTGTCTGGCTGTGATTTTCCTTAACAGCTAGTGATAATAATGGTTATCACCTTACAGGGTTGTTGCTTGGACTAAATGATCTGCCTTTCAGAACAGTACCTGGCACACACTAAGAGCTCAGCAAATGTTAGCTGTTTTTATTATCTAACTCTTTGTACCACGTTATATGGCTTTTGAAAAATGTCAGCAAACACTCACGGCACGCATGGAAGAGGTAAAGGGCCAAACACTGGTGGAGGAGAAATATCAGAGGCTAGCAATAGAAACATTTTGTCCGGCTTGTCCCTGCAGTTATCTCTATGGCTGGTAATATCTTCTCCCTCTGAGGTTTAGATCCCTCATCTGTAAAATGGTAGTGGAATTCCTCCTTCCTGGCAACCCTTGTGCCTGCTGTGAAGATTAAAGACTGCATCAACATGAGAGCAATTGGAAATTGGCTGGCACTGTGCTATAAGGGAGTGTGAGTGCACAATGCTGTCCTGCATACTTTAGGAGGTATGAGGACAGATAAGACTTATCCTCATCCTCACAAGTCTTGCCGCCTAATAGAGTACCCAGACAAACATATAAGTAACAATAACACCTGGGAAGTAAAAGGGCACACAGAGCCTAAAAGCGGAGAGTTGGTGTGGGGACAAGTTACTCTCAGTGAGATAAGGAAAAGTGGCTTCCTGAAAGAAGTCACGCCGGGATCAAGCCTTAGAGGATGAATGAGATCTAGATGAGTGTAGAATAAGGTGAGGGCATGCCAGGGGAAGGTAACAGCAAAATAAAGGCACAGTGTTGGTGACAAACAGAACATGCATATCTGAAGCATGGTGTTTTGCATATGTGGTTCAAACCCAGAGCATATCCAGGAAAAATGTAGGCACCTAGACAAAAGACTTGGCTTCAGATTGAACCTCAGCTTTATCACTTAATAACTATGAAATTCTTAGACAAATCACTTTTTTTAAACTCATTTTCTACATCTGTAAAATGGGAATGCTAAACCTACCTAACTAATACTTATGAGGATCAATGAATTAATGCAAGTAAAATACTTGGAATAGAGCCTGACTCATAGCAGGTGATCCACAGATACTGTCTAATGTTCATCACCAAGAGATAAGAAGAAAAGGTAGATTGGGATCAATCTGTGTAGAACTCAGCATATTCAAATAAGAAGCATGGCCTTTATTCAGTAAGTGATGGAAGATCACAGAAAATTCATGGGCAGGCCAATGAAATGATCTCTGCTAAGAGGCATGGAAACTACTCAAGAGCTGCCTGGAAGATGACAAGGTGGGAGGGCTTCTGGGATGGATGAGCCTTGCTCATAGGTGAGGTTATGTGCACAGTAGCATTTCCAGCTACACGGTACTCCGACATAGTAAAATGGAGAAGAAGATATCATTTCCATCTCAATATGAGAAAATGAAGCCACAGAGAATCCAAACAATTTGCCTACTATAATGTAAATATTAGTGTCCCCTCCAAAATTAATGTTAAAACCGAATCTCCAAGGCAATATTATTAAGCAGTGAGGCCTTTAGGAGGTGACTGGATAGGACAGCTTCATCTTCATCAGTGAAATTAAATATAGATAAAAAGCCTGGTGAGAACTAGCTAGATCCTTTTTCCCTTTTGCTATGTGAAGACAGAGCAACAAGATGCCATCTTGGAAGCAGAGAGTGGCTCTCAGCAGAAACAGAATCTTGATCTTGGACTCCCAGCCTCTAGAATAGTGAGAAATAAATTTATGTTGTTCATAAATTACTTAGTCTTAGACATTTTGTTATAGCAGCACAAATGGACTAAGACATTGCCTAAATTCATATAGTTCAGTGAATCACTCTCGGTCATGAAATGCCTGCAAGTGCCAGTGTGTGGGGTAGGTGGGTGGGTTAGGGGGCATTTATTTTAGCTGTTGACACCCCAGGGTCAGTGAGAGGTCAGGGAGCAGGTCTGAATACTTGGGGGAGGAAACAGCCTGAGGACTCTGGATCTCTATGGTATAAGAAGTGGCCAATGGGCAGACTTGGAAAGAAAACCAAAGATGTCAGATCGGCTCAGAGTCCCCTGTGCTTTGCAGCCCTCAGCTGATGTGATGTCTCTCCTGACTTCATATTGTCACCAGCACAATGGGTTTCTGCCCAGGGATCTCTGAGTTAGTGCTCCTTTTGTTCTCCTCCATGATAGGAAACTGACAGACTACATGCTGATGGATTTTAAAGATCTGGCTTGGCTGGTGCCCACTGCCCAAGAAAAGGACAGAGGTCTGAGGAAGAATCTGACAATGATCATTCCCTACAGACAGACCCTTCTGCTGCTTTCTCATCTGCCACCCGCAAAAGGAGCTCAGAGAGCAGAGGGGCGTAATAATGCTCCAAGGGCCTGATAATCAGAGACTCACCCACCATCACCTACCTGGCAAGGGGATGTGAGAAGTGAGTCCTGTATTGTCATATTGACTTCTGGGCCCCTTGAAATCTGTTGAAAAACATCACTCACCAGGTGATGTTTCTTTCTCATAAACATGTCCTCAGGAATATAACACCGAGGCAAAGTGGTTTATACAACACCTTCCTGACAAGGCCCTCCAGAGCTCTTCAGAATGAGCTCACAAATTTGCAGGGATTCATTCAGCTAGGGAGAAAGGAATGTGATAACCTTTTGGAAAATGTTTTATTTTGCCTTGACTTGTGTCAACTCATGTCATTTTCTTTAGCTGAAACTAAAAGCTGATTGTTAGAATTTGTGGCTATATGTCATTGTCCAGAATAAATTCTGAGACTTGTTTTCAAAAATCTTAAGATAATGCCTGCCCCTTCTGTACAGTCTGGGTTATATCTATTCCCTTCAAGCACAGCCTGTGGCTTCTCACTATTTCCAAGGTTGGGTTTAAACATCTCAAGTCTCTTGACTAACTGGTCTCAGTCTTTCTCATATTGTATCTCCTATCAATTTTCTTAGTATGCCTTAAACTTCACATACACTTAACCTCATTTTCTCCAACCTACTAGGCTTTTTCTACTTCTTTGCTTTTCTCACGTGCTTTTCTGCCTGGAAAGCTCTTTGCCAACATTGGTTACTTATGAAAACTCTCCTCACCAAAGGCCACCTTCTCTTTGAAGCCTTCTCAGATTACTTTCCCTACTAAAATGATTACTTTAGTGATCCCAAAGACTGTTGCTTGTAGTTTGGTTATTTGATTCCTTTTATTCATTAATTCACCAGTTATTAATATATGTTTTCCCAAAAGCTACTATATTTATGGCTCTGTGTTACATCTTGTAGAGATACAGAAGTGAGTATTAAGAGAGAGAGTCAGGCAAAATGCTGAAAGAGAAGAGTGTAGTAATATAGTAGATAATTGTGCAAATATCATATTTTTTTTCCTTTGTAGACCATATATTTGCAGGAGGCAAACTGGCATAAGGAAAAAGTGTTTGGTAATTGTCATCAAAAATGCCTGAGTACCATCACATTAACTGGCTGTGGAATTGAACTTTCAGTTCTTCTTCTGTAAATGGGGATAATAATATCTTCTTCTTGGAGTATATTGTAAGATTGAATTGAGCAATAAATGTAATGTGCTTAGCTCATGACACCAACTCAATAAATAAACCTTTATCCCCAACTTTGCTGCATAGTAAGTGTTTGAGTAATCAGAAGTTAGTCCACAGAAAAAGAATCAGATATTGTCTGTACCTGAAATTGAGATGGTAAAAATCCACTCAAAATAGGAACGAATAAAGGCAAGAAAAGTATCATGTAGAAGGAATTTCAAGGCATATTCTTTCTCATTAGGATTTACTACAATCGAAAATGTGTTTGCTCACCAGTATTTACAAGTCTACCATGTGTGTAAGCCGGGCACAAATAAAAAGCAAATAAGTAAATTTGACGTAGTCTGGATGGAAGAATTATTGACCCAGGGAAGCAGGTTCTGGGAAGAGAAGGGCATTGAATTTCTAAATCAAAGAAAAGGTATTTATGAATTAGAAGAACATTATTAAAGAAAAGAGTAATCAAACCTTTAAGATTAAAATTATTTCTTCTCCTTGGTTTCTTTGTTCTTCAACATTTCAAGAATGACACTTAAGGTAAAGAAGCCCAACACAAACTGGCAACCACCTTCTTCACTCTGATAATTTGGGAGAAGTGACACCCTAGCTTATATCTGCTGTAGAATTTATTATATCAAAATATAAATTACTCTATCCTCTTTTCTGTTGGACTGTGTTATCCTTGGGGACAAGAGAGAGGATAGCATTTATGGATGTTCTCCTGGGTCTTGCCCTAAGCCAGAAAATAGAAATAACCATGGAGGAGGAGAAGAAAGGGAAGCACTATGGTTTGGATCTGTGTTGCTGCCCAAATCTCATGTCAAATGATAATCCCCAGTGCTGGAAGTGGGGTTTGGTGGGAGGTGATTAGATAAAGGGGTCATATTTCCCCTTTGGTGCTGTTTTTGTCATTGTGTTTTCAGAAGATCTGATTGTTTAAAAGTGTGTGGCACCTCTGCCCTTTCTCTCTCTTCCTCTTGCTCTGGCCATTTGAAGTGCTGGCTCCCCCATTTGCCTTCTGCCACGATTGGAAGCTTCCTGAAGCCTCCCCAGAAGCAGAAGCCGCTGTGCTTTCTGTACAGCCTTTGGAACCCTGTGGCAATGAAACCTCTTTTCTTTATTAATTATCCAATCTCAGGTATTTCTTGATAGCAGTGTGAGGATGCATTAATACAGAAAATTGATACCAAGGAGTGGGGCATTGCTATAAAGATACCTAAGGCCAGGCACAGTGGTTCACGCCTATAATCCCAGCACACTGGGAGGCTGAGGTGGGCACATCATCTGAACTCAAGAGTTTGAGACCAGCCTGGGCAACATGGCAAAACCCCATCTCTACAACAACAACAACAACAACAACAACAAAATTAGCCAGGTGTGGTGGCATGTTCCTGTAGACCCAGCTACTCTGGAGGCTGATGTGGAAGAATCTTGAGCCTGGGAGGTGGAGGGTGCAGTGAGCTGAGATCATGCCACTGCACTCCAGTCTCAGTGACAGAGAGAGACCCCGTCTCAAAAAAAAAAAAGCCTGAAAATATGGAAGCAACTTTGGAATTGAGTAATGTGCAGAGGTTGGAAGAGTTTGGAGGGCTCCAAAGAAGACAGGAAGACGTGGGAAAGTTTGAAATTTCTAGAGACATGTTGAATGGTTATGACCAAAATGCTGATAGTGATATGGACAATGAAGTCTAGCCTAAGGAGGTCTCAGAGGGAAAAGAGGAACTTATTGGGAATTAGATTAAAGGTCACTTTTGCTATACTTTAGCAAAAAGCCTGGTTGCATTGGGCCTGTATTCTAGGGATCTGTGGAACTTTGAACTTGCGAGTGATTATTTGGGATATCTGGTAGAAGAAATTTCTAAGGAGCAAAGCATTCAAGATGTGATCTGGCTGCTTCTAACAATCTATTGCTCATATATGTGAGCAAAGAAATGACCTAAAACTTGAACTTATGTTTAAAAGGGAAGTAGAGCATAAAAGTTTGGAAAATTTGCAGCCTGGCCATTTGGTAGAAAGAAAAGCCCATTTTCAGGAAAGGAATTCAAGCAGGCTGTGGAAATTTGCATAAGTAAGGAATCAAGTGCTAATACCCAATACAATGGGGAAAAGGCCCCAAAGGCATTTCAAAGACCTTTGCAGCAGCTCCTCCCATCACAGGCTCAGAAGCCTGGGAGGGAAGAAGGGTTTCACGGACTAAACCCAGGGCCCTACTGCCCCAGGCAGCCTCAGTGCACTGCTCCCTACATACCAGCCACTCCAGTTCTAGCTGTGGCTCAAAGGGGTCCAGGTACAGCTTGGGCTGCTTCTTCAGAGGGTGCAGGCTGGAAGCCTTGGCAGTTTCCATGTGGTGGTCAGTTTGCTCAGAGTGCAAAAGTTGAGGCTTTGGAGCCTCTGCCTAGATTTTAGAGAATGTGTGGAATAGCCTGGATGTCCAAGAGGAGGCCCGCTGCAGGGGCAGAGCCCTTGTGGCGGACCTCTACCAGGGTAGTGCAGAGGGGAAATGTGAGGTTGAAGCCCCCACACAGAGTCCCCACTGGGGCACTGCCTAGTGGAGCGGTGAGAAGGCGATCACCATCCTGCAGACCCTGGAATGAAAGATGTATCAGTAGCTTGCATCCTGTACCTGGAAAAGTCACAGGCACTCAATTTCCCAATTAAATTGGTGACTTTAATGATCTCAAAGACTGTTGCTAGCACTTTGGTTATTTCAAATAACCTGTTATTTGAGAGCAACTGCATGGACTGAACCCTGAAGAACGCCATAGGAGTGGAGCTGCTCAAGGCCTTGGGAGACCATCCCTTGCATCAGAGAGCCCTGGATGTGGGACATGGAGTCAAAGGAGAATATTTTGGAGCTTTGAGATTTAATAACTTCTCTGCTGAGTTTTGGACTTGTGTGGGGCCTGTAGCCCTCCCTTTTGGAATGGGAGTATTTACCCAATATCTGTATCCCCTTTTTATCTTGTGAGTAACTAACATGTTTTATGGGCTCATAGGCATTGCCTTAGATGACACTTTGGATTTTGGTCTTTTGAGTTAATGCTGGCATGAGTTAAGGCTTTGGGGACTGTTGGGAAGGCATAATTATATTTTGAAATGTGAGAAGGACATGAGATTTGAGAGGGGCCAGGGGCAGAATAATATGGTCTGGATCTGTGTCCCCACCCAAATCTCATGTCAAATTGTAACCCCCAGTGCTGAAGGTGGGGTCTAGTGGGAGGTGACTGGATCATGGGGGTGCTGTTCTCATGATAGAGTTCTCATGAGATCTGATTGTCTGAAAGTGTGTGGCGCCTCTATCCTCTCTCCGTCTTTCTCTTGCTCTGGCCATGTGAAGTGTTGGCTCCCGCTTTGCCTTCTGCCACGATTGGAAGCTTCCTGAGGCCTCCCCAGAAGCAGAAGCCAATTTGCATCTTGTACAGCCTTCGGAAACCTTGAGCAATGAAACATCTTTTCTTTATGAATTATCTAATCTCAGGTATTTCTTTATAGCAATGTGAGAACAGACTAATTCAGGGAGGGAAAGTAGAAAAGAATGAGGAAGTAACGGAAAAGTGGAGAGAAACAGTAGGATTCCCTCTCCATTCTTTATCAGATGATAATTACAATTTCACTTGAAGTTAATGTCATTAAATTGTTAAATCGAACAGTTCGTAGACACTTGCATAACATTTATATCAGTAGTTCTCAAACATTAATGAGTGAAGAAGTCACTTTTAGCCCAGGAATCTGTACTTTAAACAAACTCCCCAGATAACCAAGGAGCGAGTGGTCCCTGGACCACCCTTTGAGAAAGAAACACTGTATTCCCTTAGTGTCTCATTTTTGATTCATTAAGCCAATGAGTGTTTATCGAGGCCTATGCTGTGCCTGGCACTGTGTTGGAGTCTGAAGAAACAGTGATGAATAAGTTAGGTAAAATCTCCGCTTCTGTGGAGCTTGTACCTGAGTGGGGAATCCATGCAAAGGCATTCTGAAATAAATAAAACAGGCAAAAGTCTACTTTACTAATCAGGAAACCATGACTCAAAGAGGCGCTCTTCCCGCTCCAATTCAAAGCCTTTCCGAATAAACAAACACAACAACTTACAAATATATAAGCAAAATTAAACTTTAAGAACCTACTTTCTTTGTTCCCATTCCAACCATTTTCCTTTGAAAGAAAGGGAATGAATGGGCACAGGGCTCTTAATTGTTGCTCACAAAATGTGCCATGACTGTGCTTTTCATCATGGCGCTGCCTCTCAGGTCGACAGTTCGGAAATATGGGAACATGAGTAATCTTCCTTCATTTGATTACTCTGTGGTTAAAGGCATTCTGGCTCTAATGCCCTGGTCTCCCACTTGCTAGCTGTGTGATCGTGAACAAGTTACATAAACTCCCTGATATTATGAACCCAAAAATATCTGAGGCCGGTCTCAATTAACTTAGAAAGTTGTTTTGCTAAGGTTAAGGACATGCCCATGACACGGCCTCAGGAGGTTGACCTGTGTCCAAGGTGGTTGGGTCACAGCTTGGTTTTATACATTTTAGGAGACATGAGGCATCAATCAATATGTGTCAGACATACTTTGGTTCAGCCCAGAAAGGTAGGATGACTGGAAGTGAGGGCTTCTGGTGGGTAGATAAGAGACAAAAAGTTGCATTCTTTTGGATCTTTTATAACCTTTCATTGAAGACACAACTCACAGGTGAGTGGGGGTAGAAGAATAGTCACTTATGCCTTAGTCTCACTTAGTGAATCTGCATTTTTACATAAAGAATAGGGCAGAAGAAGCAATTGGATATGCATTTGTCTCAGGTGAGCAGAGGATTGACCTTGATTCTGCCTGTCCTTTGTACTTCACCGCTGAAGATAAGCTATCAATTTACATAGCCAGGGTGAAATTCAACAGAATTGGCTTCGGGTGAAGGTCTTGAGGCCCACAAGAAATTTCCTGTTGGCAAATTGGGAGGGAGATATGTAGCTTTTAAAGCAATCTTTGTAACTATCTCATTTGGGAACTAAAATAGGAGGCAGGTTTGCCTGACGCAGTTCACAGCTTGACTTTTCCTTTTGGCTTCGTGATTTTGGGGTCCTGAGATTTATTTTCCTTTCACAATATGGTTTTCTCTTCCGTAAAATGGCAATAAAATTAGTACCTGCCTAATAAGATTAAAATCAGTTAATTCATGTAAAATGTTAAACACGGATTCTGATATAATAAGTGTCCCATAAGTCTCAGCATCTGTTGTCATTGTTTATATTGTTAGTCTAAAGGTCCTTTAAATGAGTTCCCTGTGGAAGTCCCGCAGTGTCTGTGAGGACTCTCCCTGGAACCTATTCCTTAGAAATGCATTATTTTCTTCCACTTGGTATGTCTGCACTGGCACCTGCTTCGCACCCAGTGAGGTGCTAGGTACTGTGAAAGGCATTGCCATCAGGAAACTCACAATCTGATGGTAGAGGCAGATATCTACACAACAGACCATTCTATACAGCAGAAAACAGCAGTGCTAGGAAAAGGTAATGCAGGGCTGTGAAGGGATAGAAAGGCTGGGGTGGGTCAGAGAGGGCTCCACAGTAGAGGTGCCATTTGAACTGGAGAGTGAAGGCAGAAAAACAGGCAGAGGACATTCCACACCAGGGATTTAGGCCTTCCTTGACAAAGACCATGAGAGGTTTTTAAAAATGGCCCAAGATCATTAAGACTGTACTTTCAGACCATAATGTTGGTCACATTAAGGAATGGTTGGAATGGGTTTTAGTTTTCTGTGCTAGTCTATCTCTTATTGATCCTAAGGGTCGTGAAGTCTGGGAGAGGTGAAAGAACACAGCATCTTTGAGAAATAACTAACAGTTTATTGCGCTATCAAAGGTTGAGCTGTGTCGAAAGAGTTGATAGGAGACTAGGCTGGAGGGCTAGTCGGGGACCCATAGAAAGGCAGACTCAGAAACTGACTTTCTTCTGAGGGCAGAGAAGCTATTGGTAGAAGGAGGGGTGGATGTCCCCTGACTCTTCTCTGATGATATATTCAACATACACATAGACATTTGCACAAACACATTAAGTAGTCTTAGATTTTTAGGAAATCTATTTCAGAGCCATGAGGTTAAGGCTAGAACACAGGATGTTTCAGACTGCTTGCTGAAAAGTTTGCACCTTATCCTGTAGAATGAAATAAAAGTTTCATAAGAAGAGTCACATGTACCATGGTGGATGCTGCCGGTGCCCGACTCAGACCCCTTTGGTATTTGTGTACTCATTCCCAGGTGCTGTGAGTGTTGACCAGCCAGGCCTGCATCACTTCTCTGAAAAATGGGAGCCTTTCCAGGACAGTCCTTAGTCACCGACAGTTGTGCAAAGGGCTACTTCCCTTGCCTCAGGGTGGGACTGACTGTGGGTATTTGTGCTCCTGTGGGATTGGCTCTGACTGAGCTTTTCCCCTCTGACTTATTCTGCTTCTTTTACTTTCCTTCTCCCAAGTGCACTCCCCCAAGTAAATCCCCAGAACGAGAATCCCATCTCAGAATTGGCTTCCAGGAACCTTGACCTAAGTAAACCATGTGCTAACCTGTTTTAGTAGATACTAACTCTAGCGGCCACCTGTAGGGAAACTTGAAGACAGATTGAAAGCCTCATTTTCTTCAAACTATAGAAGTTTTTAAATAATGATTTATCCATCCATATTTCCTATCCTGAATCATTATTTAGCTTTAGATGTCCATTTTCATCTCTCCTGACCGTCTTGGTATTTGTTTTACCATAGGCAGTACCTTTCATGATACCTGTAAAAAGCAGTGAAACAGAAATTTCCCTGGCTTTCTTTGGGCATACTTCTGAGGATTTTAACATTTCTCTAAGATATAAATAGCAAAAGCCTCCCATTTTCCTGTAGGTGGGTATCTGAAGGCCATAAACTTCAGGAAGCCAGTTTGTTCTTGTTGAAAACCTGAATCTAATTATGCAAACGCAAGCACACCCACAAACATCCAACCTTCGTCAGCCTAACATTCTGGTGCAGCGTTGATAAATATTTGTGTTTAATGGCACTTAAGGGCAGCATTTTGATTTCTAAACATTGGCTGGTGAGTAATGATTTTGCCAAGAGCACAGCAAGAATTTTGCAATCTTGACTATTCCTAGGCTTTTAATGACATACAATTACTCCACACTGCAGAATGGAGTTGAGAGAAATTCTTTAAAGAACTTGTCACCAGGGAATACTTTAATCAAGAATAAGGGTGGGAACACCAAACGAATTCCAAGACCTTGCATTTTCACATTCCAACCACCATTCTTTTCTCCTTTGAACATGTGAGTCTTCCGAAGGGCTCTGTTTCTGCAGTGGGGCAAAAGGAGTAATGATGGATTCAGTCCTTGTTCCTATCTGCCAGGTTTTAGAAAAGCACCCGCTTTTCAGTTGAACAGACCTAGGGATGAATCCCTAATTGTTGTGTGAACTTGGAAGTGTCTTCAGTTTTGAGCAAGGGGGCAGATGTGTGAACTGGGAAAGGGTAAGATCCTATAGAGGCACGTATACCGGGTTCCATTGACTGTGTCACTTTGGGTGAAATAGTTTTCATCTTAGGGTCTCCATTTGTATTAATCTAACATGAGAATTGTAACACCTCCCTGTAGTCAGGGTTGTAGTGAGGAGTAACTGAGATGACACGTGGAAACTTATATAACATGGTTCACAGAGAGAACATTGGACAAATGTGGGCTCTTCTCTAGGTGCCAGGTTGAGAGTCAAGCTCTCCAAGTCCACGTCACTTGGAGTCACAGGGGCACAAGGGAAGCCTGAGACGGTGTCGAAAGTCCCTGGCCAGGGAGACTGGGAGGCTGCTTCTGGTCTCTCTCACTTCCATTCATGTGTTGTGGATTTGACAGGCATCGTGCCTTCTCTGTACCTTCCTTTGTATTTAGCCTTCAGTCCTTTGTATTTATTCTTCAATACCTTTGCCTTCTGAACCCTTTATTAGTCCTTGAGTGCTGGCTATGTTACTTAAGTTTTATTTTTAAAAGTGTATGTCTTAACTCTCCAACCAGGGCATCAACTTCTTGAGGTCAGAGACTAATCATATTTATCTCTGCATCTACCCCACCCCCATCCAGTTCATAAAATGCACCCAGCACACACTGACTGTTAAGTAGGTATTGATTGATCGATGGTTTTTGGCCAGTTTGTGAATTAGACCCTTGATTTAGAATATAAGGTATTTGTTGATATTATTTACCTTCATTTAACAGTTACTTCCTGTGTACTGGTTTAGGCACTGGGAAAACGGTGGTGAATATGATAGACAAGGTCAAAGTCCCTGTCCTCAGTGAGCATTTTTATGGGGAAGAAACAATGATCAACTCTGGAAGAAAACAAGTAGCAATAAGTGTTATTATGATGGGAATAACTCAAGGTGGTTTGCTGGAGTGGTAAGAGGAGTTGATAGGGTGGCCAGAGACAGCCGCCGTGAGGAAGTCAAACCTAAGTTGAGCTGCTGTTGACCAGTGGGAACCAGCCACGCAGAGATACACAGAAATAATGTTTCAGAATGATGAAACAGCTCGGGCTAAAATCCTCAGACAAATGCTCATGCAAAGGTCCTAGTTCTTTAAGTTAGGGACCAGAAAGAATGCAGACAGGAGGGAACGCACAGGGGGACTGTGGTTGAGGATCAGGTTTCTAAGTACCTAAGCACATGATATGACCCACTGTCAACATACGCACTGTCATTTTGACTTAGTAGCTCAGTGCTTTTGCTTTTCAACATTCAGCAGGCAGCACTATTTCGACATTCTCTTTTTCTACCTTGAGAAGAAATAGCCCCAAATTTCTTATTGTTTCTTGCCTTTAGGAAGGTAATTTATGAGCCATACTCACTGCTAAATTTGCTTTTTTTCCCTGCACTTCCCTACTTCAGAATTTGCAAAATTTTCAGAAAGAATGATGAAAAGGATGCTAAGTTGTGAGTAATCTACTTATTTACAGTTTTTTTGTTTGTTTTATTGTTGTTGTTTATTTGTTTGTTTTTTTGAGATGGAGTTTCACTCTTTCACCCAGGCTGGAGGGAGATGGCATGATCTCGGCTCACTGCAACCTCTGTCCGCTGGGTTCAAGCGATTCTCCTGCCTCAGCCTCCTGAGTAGTTGGGATTATAGGCACCTGCCACCACGCCCGGCTAATTTTTGGAATTTTAATAGAGACAGAGTTTCACCACTTTGGCCAGGTCTCGAACTCCTGACCTCAGGTGATCCACCTGCCTTGGCCTCCCAAAGTGCTAGGATTACAGCTGTGAGCTACCTTGCCTGGCTTAATTTACACATTCATTTGCTCTTTACCTACTTTCCCAAAAAGATCTGTGGCTGTCTATGTTAAAAAGCACAGATTATCTATATCGATACCTATATATAAATATATCTACATTTAAATCAAACAATTCAAACAAAATATTATGACAAACCAAGTCATACTACAGCCTGTGTTGATGGGAGGGTGAGGAGCTGCACACTGTGCCAAGGAAGGTAATGGCGAGGCACAGCCAAGCGACCAGGCAGCCGGTACAGCAACTTCCCACAGCCCACAATGTACTCACAGTTTTGAGTTTCATTCCAGTTATGGGATGAGACTGTGAGGCCTCAGGCAGCTCACCTCCCTTCTGGGCTTCAGTTTCATCTGAGAAATGAGGGAGTTACTAGGTAAGAAGACTAAATCTCTGGGCCTGTCTAGTTTTAACATTGTGTGATTGTAGTTGTGGCTTGAGCCACAGACTGGCCAGGGTGGAACTGCCAGGTAGGAAAGGGTACTTGGAAGGGGTCAGTTTTGCTGCAGGAGAAGATAAGGTGTTCCAAAGGCGCCTGCTCACTCTTTAAGTGGCATAGTGTGGTGGTTAAGAGCCTGCTTTCTGACAGGTGGACTCCTTCAGTTTGCATCCTTTGTTGCGTTACCGAGGTTTTCTTTGCATCTTTATGTGATAGGGCTTGTCTTAGTCTTTTCAGGCTGTATAGCAAAGTACCACTGTACTGAGTGGCTTATATACAATAGAAACTTATTTCTCAGAGCTCTGCAGGCTGGAAAGTTCAAGAACAAGGCACTGGCAGGTTTGATGTCTGGCAGGGCCTGCTTCCTGGTTCATAGATGGCCATCTGAGCATGGAGTAAACACAAAGTGTTTCTTCTCTGCCCTTATGCCACAACAGTCAGCACAGAAGACTTATGTGACTAAATGTTTTGGGATTTTCTCTCCACCATCAAGCAAGCAATCAATTCTGCAGTGGATACCAGCTGGACGTCCTCAATTCAAATCAATTCAATTCAATTCAATTCAACTCAATTCAATTCAATTCTTACACTATCTACCTGCAGGGCTATCTACTGAGCCCTTTCAAGTTGAAGGCTCAGTCCCCAAGACTGTCCCCTACTGTTTTTTTTTTTTTTTTTTTTTTTTTTTTTTTTTTTT
>NC_045435.1:183365294-183424317 GCF_002776525.5 Piliocolobus tephrosceles | reverse complement strand
TTTTTTTTTTTTTTTTTTTTTTTTTTGAGATAGAGTCTCACTCTGTCACCCAGGCTGGAGTGCAATGGTGCAATTTCAGCTCACTGCAACCTCCACCTCCCAGGCTCAAGCAATTCTCCTGCCTCAGCCTCCTGAGTAGCTGGGATTACAGGCGCCCATCACCATGCCTGGCTAATTTCTGTGTTTTTAGTAGAGTTGGAGTTTCATACTGTTGGCCAGGCTAGTTTCATACTCCTGATCTCAGATTATCCACTTGCCGTGGCTTCCCAAAGTGCTGGGATTACAGATGCGAGCCTCTGCACCAGGCCTCTGTCCCCTACTTTTGATGCCTAGTGTAAACCTCAGGCTGCTTTACCTGTGTTTCTGACCAACAAGATATAAATCAGGGATCTCATTACCCACCTCCTTGGGTTCTATAAATTTGTTAGAGCAGTTCACAGAACTCAGGGAAATGCTTACTTATGCTTAATGATTTATTATAAAGAATATTACTGTTATGCCCAAACCGTTTATTCCCCAAAGAAGACCACCAGAGTCCAGAGTCAAAGCCAAGTGGCAAGGATCTTTACTGCAAGTTCGAACTTGGTCCCTCCATTCCACAGCATACAAGAGGGCCTCAAACGATGCATGTGCTCGCTTTTTATAGCCCGATGTAAACAGGATATGTAAGGTTACAGAGGAACAAGGGAATTCTTTCGGTTACAGCATTACAATTGGTTAACATTTTAAGTTATACTTTTAGCAGTTTTCTATTGGTTCCCGCGCTTTCAGTAAAACCACAAACGGTTGTAACCTTATCGGGGGCTCTCCAGGTGGTGTTTTTCCAAAGTTGAGACAAATGGAGAAATGTGTTTGTGCTGGGCCCAGGAAGTTGAGACAAATGGAGGAATGTGTTTGTGCTGGGCCCAGGAATTTGAGACAAATGGAGGAATGTGTTTGTGCTGGGCCCAGGACTGAGATTTATGGAGGAATGTGTTTGTGTTGGGCCCAGGGCTGTGATGTATGGAGAAATGTGTTTGTGTTCGGCCCAGGGCTGTGATATATGGAGGAATGTGTTTGTGTTCTCTTTCATTACAAAGGGTACAAATAAAAGATGCACAAGGCGAGGTATGGGAAGGGGCATAGCGCTCCCATGGCATTCCTGGATGCACCACTCTCCAAGGACTTCTACATGTTCAGCTATTTGGAAGCTCTGAATTCTGTCCTCTTGGGTCTTTTATGGAGACCTCACTGGATAGGCTTGATTGACAGCCATGTAGAAATGTGATTGGACAAGAAGGATATAATTTAATACTAATAACTGAGCGGGGAAACCCAGAAAGTCCTGTCTGTTCAAATTCTTTTTGGCTTCTCTGTGCAGTGTTCCTTCCCCAGGGTATGAGGCAGAACCTCTTTGGAAGTAGGGGTCTTATGACGTACAATCAGACAGGGTGGGTCAGAAAATTTCTTTACGGCCAGAGGTGGGGGAAGATTAGAGTATATTTTTAGTTTCTAAAGCCTGCCTTGTGGAGAAAAAGAAGCAGGTGAAAAACAGTAGGAGAAGGTCAGTGAGAGAGAGATTCTGCTTTCTGACACCTAACGTGCCCCAACATTTTAACAGAAGACTGTAATAGGGCTATAGGAGTGATAAACTGGGAATTGTTAATGAAAATACACACACATACACACACACGTACATATATACAATCTCATAATATCACACCGTATTTTTACCATGTTCTCACATGGCTGAAGGCGGCAAATGAGCTCTCTGGGGTCCTTTTTACAAGAGCACTAATCTCATTTATGAGGGCCTCTAACCTGACCTAATCGCCTCCCCAAGGCCCTGCCTCCAAATACGATCATCTTGGGGGTTGGGTTTCAACATATGAATTTTGCAGTGACACAAATATTCAGTGTTTAGCAGGTCTATGGACACAATCAATGGTGTTAATACATCTAAAATAGGATTAATGGTAGGGTGGCTGACGACATCAATGACATTTATTCATGGAGAACACTCAATGTTCAGAAAACAGGAATGCCTGCTGCTGTCTCTGCTACTGTTCAGCACCCAGAACTTCTCAAAGTTGAGGACATCACTGCTCCCATGCACGCTCAAGCCCAGAGCGTGACTCTGGCAAAGGCTTTGGGCAATAGTGTAAGATAAAATAACAGCCTGGACCCCCACCTCCCAGATGCAACACAGAAGTGAACGGTGTACTCAACAAGAATTGCTCTGATTTACTGAGCATTTCCTGTGTGCCATGTGCTGTGATGGATATCACATGGTGTCTTTTCATATAATTCTGTCAACAACCCTGTGAGGTGGTTGGAGACGCTGAGGATCAGTGCAGTCTATCCCTGCTGGAACTCAGGTCTGTCTGACTCGAAAGTCCATGCTCTTAAAGCAAGCCAAATACTTGGCTGACCTCTGAGCACAGCCGGTATAGGGACTGCCAGAGTGCCTGCTCTCTGATGCAGGAAAATACTATCTGAGGACAGGAAAGCCAAGTGAGGTGTCTGGAAAAGACAATTTGGAAGGTACAGGGTGAAGAAAGAATCAGTCTGTCTTTCTCTCTACATACACATGTACATACACATGCCATATTTGTGGCACAAAGCTTTCCATTTAGAGTCAGAAAACTTGGATTCAATTATTTGTTGCTCTTTCACTTACAGGGATGTAAATTTTGGTAAGTCATTTCCTTAGTTCTGTCGTCTATAAAAAAGTCAGGTATTTCTCAGCTTCTTCATAGGGTAGCATAAAGCTTAAATCTATAGATAATGGATGTGAATGTTCTTTGTAAGCAGTATAGCAGTACTAATGGCATTTGATTTTTAAAGTCACTTATACTCAATATCACCAAGATTTTGGATTGCCTCCTTCCCGAGAGACTTCCCTCCCTTTTCAAAAAATCATGATCATCCTTTTAGCAATGATTCTGTCCCAGAGGACACCCACGTGGATCAGGGAAAGAACAAATTGCCTTAACTTAGTTCCAGAGATATTTAAGGAGATCAATTTCCAGAGTGTTGTCAAGGGGCAAGTGTGTGGACACCGAATTTTAGTGAAGAGTAATGGCCCACTTCTGTCAAGAGAGGAAACGAGGAGCATGTGAGGGTGGGGAAGCTGCCAGCACAGGTAATCTGCTCTGCAGCTAGCTGGGAGAGGAGGCTTCCATTTGAAAGCGAAAAGAGCTAGGTGGAAATGCTTAGTTCCTGTCTTTTTCTTTTTGGAGAAATGTAATTACTGTGTTGATGTGTTGACCATTCAGGCTTGCTTGTTTTGCAATTATTTCTTCCTTCCTTTTTCTTTGTTTATCCTACCTTAATGGGATAATTAGACCCGCAGGTGCTCATCAAATACAGTGGGTGCCTGGGAACACACTCCCTGGAGAGTAGGTAAGGCGGGTGCCAAGAGAGGGCCAATACAGGGCTGCAGGCACAGGGTTGAGCATTATAGCTCTCAGCACCCGTCTGACTTGGACACTCCTTCCTGTGTGGGAGGGTGCACTTGTTAAAGTGTCTGTTTCCGAGATGTGGTCTCTGGAGAGCACAGAGTGAGCCGGTGTGAGGCCATCTGGGTCTGCCCCTCTCATCCATGTGGTCTGACCACTTAGCCCTCTGAGTTTCAGTTGCTTCATCTGCAAAATAGTAATAATGATGCCTCCTGCTCCTCAAGGCTGTGGGGAGAATTGCATTCACAATGTATTCTTTTATTCCCTCAAAAGGTCTTAACTGAGCAACTACTGTAATCCAGGCACTGAGAATACGGCCATGAAAATAACAAAGATCTCATTCCCTAGGGAGCTCACATTCTATAAGTAAAACATATAGCAAGTCAGATAGTGAGGAGTGCTGTGGAGGAGAAGCATATCATGGGAAGGGGATAGGGAGTTTCAGGTAAGGTGGGCACAGTTACCATTTTCTTTTAGGCCAATAGGAAAGATAACATTTGAATACAGTTCTGAAGTAGGTGAGGGAGGAAGCCAGGTAGATATCCGAGGGAGGAATGTTCAGGATAGAGGAAACAGTAAGTGCAAAGTGACGTGACATGTGTGAAAATACCTTATAAATGGTAAAGGATTGTCGGCCGGGCGCGGTGGCTCAAGCCTGTAATCCCAGCACTTTGGGAGGCCAAGACGGGCGGATCACGAGGTCAGGAGATCGAGACCATCCTGGCTAACACTGTGAAACCCCGTCTCTACTAAAAAATACAAAAAACTAGCCGGGCGAGGTGGCGGGCGCCTGTAGTCCCAGCTACTCCGGAGGCTGAGGCAGGAGAATGGCATAAACCTGGGAGGCGGAGCTTGCAGTGAGCTGAGATCCGGCCACTGCACTCCAGCCTGGGCGACAGAGCGAGACTCCGTCTCAAAAAAAAAAAAAAAAAAAAAAAAGGATTGTCTAAGAAGAGCTGTTGTTATTATAACTCTTAAATACAGATAGTCTGATAACAGAGATTTTTCATCAATATACTGCCTTGTAGTGCTACAGAAGTCTTTCTAAAATTTCCTATCAAGTCTTAGCAACTTAACAGTTCATGGAACTCCTTGGAGAAAGGCACAAGATGGTCTCTCTAGCATTTTCACCTTCACAGTATTATTGCTGTATTAACCATTTCTTAGGCCATGTTTAAAAGAACTACAGGCAATTAACAAGTCAACTAAAAAAAATGGTCAGACCAGTTTTGCATTCTGTGAACCACAAAGAAACAAGTAGTTGCTGAATGTTTTTTGGTTTCTACTTTACTTTTCATTTGGTTGTGCTAGAATGGTGAAGTCTGCCTCTCTAGTATAAAATGTATATTTCTACTGACATTTAAAAAATGGCTCTGAGGGTTTCAGACAGAAGGCTCTCTAGATGTGCAAGAAGTTTCAATTATTCTGCTTGGGAACATTGTCATTTTTTTTTTTTTTTTTTTTTTTTTTGAGATGCTTTTTGGTGTCGGGAGGCCTCAGCTGAGACAGGTGGGAGAGTTAATGAACAGAATTGATAATGACAGGTAGGAAAATTGATTGTCAGCCAAGAAATGGTAGGAACATAAGTTGGGAGCTCTGTCTAGGGATATGGAGGATGGGGTTGACAGTGATGAGAAATAGAGATGGGTTGTCGTGGGGGAAATACCATAGCTACTGACAGAAGACAGTGCCAACCTGAGACTGGGCAATGGAGCTCAAAGGCATATGACCATTTAGGACTTAAGAAGAGAGGCTAATTTCTCATTGCATTATTTCTGGGCTACTTCTTACCTTCCAAACTCAAATGGATTCAAGCCTTGTAAAGAATGTCAATGTGACTTTGCTAAGCCTGACTTTCTCTGGTTAGCTCCTGGATAAGCTTGTTATCGCAAGCTCCTTGTCTTCCAGCCTTACCGTGGCTGGCAGCAAAGATAATTAGTCTTATGGTCTTGAGTTGCTGAGCTTAAAAGAGACCTCTTGTCCAAGAGTCACGTTACAATGGAGGATGCTCAATGCCTTGAAACAGAAAGTGACTTTGATCATGTTCCTAAAGGCATTTGATGGAATACTCAGGACTAGAGCCAAGATCCAGTCTCCAAGTTAGGAACTTTAAAAAATCATTTCATGTTGTTTGAGAAGCCTACTCCACGTTAGTATGTGTGATTTGTTGAGTGGCCATTTTGTCAGTGTTTACTCAGTAAACCTACAGAGAGATCCTGTTCTGGCCAATGTTCAAATGATAACTACACCTACACCTAGATAGCTGGATTCTGAAATATTTGGAAATGTGAGCCAAGGAAAGTTGAATGAATAGGGCAAAAAATGCATTGGATAAAGTATGATTTGGAGGACTTGGGTTCACATCTTGACCGATGAGATCCTGACTGGGGACCTTGGGTTAGGCATAGAACCATGGATGCATATAGTCAGGAAGGAGCTTAATGAATATCTAAGTCAACTCTTCATCATTTTACAGTCCCCTGCACCATATCTCTGAGTGGTCCTCTGGTCCTGTGATGGTACAGGGGCTGATTTCCAATGATGACACTGCCAACCCAAACTCATACATTTGTCTTTAATAAATTTCTCCAATATTACTACTCTGGACCTCAGTTTTCTTGTTAGAAAATTGCAAATTACATTACCAGTATTTTCTAACTCTCTGATGGAGTAGAGAAGTAAGATTGTACAATAAAATACAATAAAAAAGAAGCAGTAGTGATATACCATAAAGTGCAATGGAAGTTCCCACTACTTGGTGTGAGACTGAAAATTCTCTTTGAGCTTCAACTTTATGCTCCATAAAATGGAAATGGAAATACTTGCCCTTTTTCCCTTGAAGGATTTTTGTAAGTATCCAACAGATAAAATAAGAAAAAGAGGCAATATGATGTAGCCAAAGGAATATTACATTGGAGCCAGAAAAATCTGCCATCAGTTTCCTACATTTAATCACTTTACATTTATGCAGAAATCCTTCAACATCTCTGAGCATTAATTTCCCAACATACAAGGTAGAGGTATAACTTCTTTCTTTTGCAAGGTTGTTAAAATCAAATTATCTATGATTTGTACACCATCACTCTGGGTGCGTGTGTTAGGTTACTGTTATTCTTCTGTGAATGTCAGAGCGCCCATGCCTTCCCTCCACATTCCTTACTATGCCATGCTCCTCCAGGGAGTCAGCCCTTGTATCAGAGGCCCCTGTGACAGTGGCTTCACATTATCAAGAGTGGGAGATCTTTGCTGGTGTCTGAATGCCAAGGTGAGCATCTCAGGCAAGCCTTGGGGGTGCTTAGGGCTGAATATTCACTTGTCTTTCAGCAGAACAAAAGGTAGCACTCCATCCTAGCCACATTCATGATGGATTAAAAAGTGTATTCATGTCACTTCTCCTGTGGGCCTCAGATGCCATCTAACTTAAGTCATAGTGAAGGTGTTTCATCTAGCACTAGGCCAAAATTCAGATTCAAACTCTCCAGCACTCATTGTATTAAAAAATGTCAGAGCTGAGAGCAACCTTTGATCATCTAGTCTACCCCTGATTGTGTAGACAGGGAATCTAAAGCCCTAGGAAATTCTTACCCCAGAATAAGTCACAGTTAATATCATAAAGAGGCCTAGAATTCAAGGCTCCTCACTCCAGGTGCAGGGCTCTCTGATTCACGCCATGCAGTTGCACTTCAACAAATAGTGAGGACCTACTGTGTATTAGACACTGGGTCAGACTTTATTAAGTTCCCTAAACGAAAAGGCCTATTTCTGCTTGAAAAAGCTAGAGAGTAATTCAGGTGATTTGCATGCACATAAACAACTCGAGTCCAACTCTAGTCTAGAAAGGCTTTATCCTATATCCTCTTTAGATCGCTATCTTTCCAAAAGTTGCTGTTGAGCAAAATGGGCCAAATTTCTAACTCTTAAAGCTTGTTTCAACATCTCTAAAATGGGGACATTATGTATTCATTCATTCATTGACTGTCAAATATTTATTAATACCTACATACCACATTATTCTTAACTAGGGCTGTACATCATCATCATAGCTTCAACAAAACATGAAAACCTAGGTTCCACCTGCAACAGACATACTGATTTAATAACTCTAGAGTTAGATGTAGAGGATTTGCATCATGAACAAACTAGCTCAGGTAACCATGACAAGCAACCAAGTTGAGAATTCATGGCTTACCACATATGAGATACTGTACCAGACCCTAGGATTGTGGGGGTATACAAAGCCTACACTTGCTCTCGAAGAACTCACAGTCTAGTTGGAGGTGGGGAGTCTGGACAGACGGGTTAACTGACTATGATATTGCAGTCTGATAAATGTTATGCCAGAAGCAAACACTAGTGCCACAGAATATAGCACTAGGGCACTAAGTCATTTTAGAGAATTGGGTAAGGCTTTCTGGAGTGGGAGTTGGTTGAGCTGAATCTTTAAGGCTATATATGGGTTAGCTATTAATACTTGAATGACCAGGGTGATGTGGGTAGTTCAGGGACAGAGAAAAATAGGAAGACAAAATGTCATTTAATGTATTCAGAGAATTGTAAGAATGAATGGGAAAGGAGTGGTAAGACACAAGGCTGAGGAGGAGGGTAGGGGTGAACCCTAGCAGACCCTTATCCTCTGGGCAATGAGGAGGAACCAAGGATTTATTTTAAGCAGAGGAATGACGTGATTCAATTTGAACTTCAGCAGATTACTTTGGCAGTTGTGTGGGGAATAGATGGGGAATACATTGGGAAAGACAGAGGGAGACAGTAGGGTGAGGTGATGATAGTCCTGCTTGGTGTCTACACCAGGCGGTTAGGAGATCCTGTAAGATGATGGGAAATCACTCGATGAACAGTATCCCTCTGCAGAAAAGACACACGTGCCATTACTTTCATTACACTTCACAACTTTGAGCAGAGTCAGGGAGTCACAGTTAAAAAGGAAAGGGGCTGAAAAGGTGACTGGTGGAAGAGTTAGAGGGGAGGAAGGGAGGGAGGCGGGAAGAGGACAGAGGAGTACTTGGTGTCAAATGGTGTTTAAAATATTCTTCTTGCATCACACTAGCTCTTAATTTGTACCAACCACTGAGGGGTTGATTGATCCCAGCAAGAGTCCAGCAAAACAGGTAATTTGTTACAAGCATCTGAAATTCATGAACTCTATGGGGTCTCACACACCAACACTTTGTTGTTGCTAAAGTCTGAGACTTCCTTGCAGGGATAAGCATCTGGGGTGACAGGGTCTTTTTATTTTTTCTTTTCAAAATGCAGAATATATTTATGTAGTTAATGCCTGTGGTCTTGCTGAGCAGATGAAAAGAGAGTACAGCAAAGAGCTGGGCTACCAAGCTACTTGTTAACGTAATGGGCTCATTAAAGAGCTGTGAGGGCTAAAAGGATGTGCACTGTAAATCTAATTTTGGATTAAGGCCTTCATGTATAAAAGACTTGCTTACCACACACTGAGGGTTTGGGTCAAAGGAAGTTACCCTCTAATGTTGCCTGTCATTTACAACTAGAACATGGGTTCTCTTCAGATTTCTTGGGCATTTATTTGCACAGTGGGAAGGCAGACTACATGTATTGAGAACCTACTATGTGCCAGGTACTATGTCTTTGATTATTTTCCCCTAGAAGCCCTATCAGGATAAATATTCCTCTTTCTCAGATTTGAAAACGAACCAAAAAAGACTACATCATCTGTCCGAGGTCCCACTAGTAAATGCTTTGGAGAGTTAGCTGGGCATCAGGACTACAGAGCTTTTGAGTTAAGGCATGGTTTCGGCTACTCGTTGAATTACTTTTACTGACATTGGCATAGTACGAACAAAGCATTTTATTTATTGGAAGTGTGTAGATATTGACCACAACAGTATGCTCTCTATGAGGACATTCAGGTCTCAATACTGGGATATACTTGCCGTTTCTGGAAGCCAGTTTGTGTTTGTCTCATAGAGAAAACTTGGTATGTCAGAAAGTTGTGAAAATCATGCACAAGGCCTTGGCATCTTGTTTGATTAAATAAGACATTAGGAAGCTCTTTGCGGATGCTAACCCTACCCTGGGTTTCCCCTTATTTTGTTATTGAATGTTTTTCTAATCTATTTACTGTAACAACAACAATGGTGACATAAACAACAACAAAAACCTTCTCCTTAGTCTTACGGTGTTGAACTCACTGCCTAATTTTTCTCTTGGTGTGTTTAATCTTCAACTCACACACACACACACACACACACACACACGCACGCACACACTCCTCTTTCTGTGCTGCTTTTTATTACACTATACCCTGGGACAGATTGTGTGTATGTGAATAAGTTTCCTTATTAATTCCAGGTAGAGCCATGGTGAAGGCTGACAAATCCTGCTGAAGTTAGTCAGTGACTTGATGACAAATATCTGCCTGCTGTTAGAAATGTGATATCAGGCAACACAGTATTTAGATGTTTGTTCTCCGTGATGCGAAAGTGAGTACTGAATTTTCCCCCTTTGTAAACCATTTGGTTGTTATGTAGACTCAAGCCTTTTAAAGAGAATAACAGAAGCACCCTGTTAATTTGTCATGGAAACTGATGAATCCGGACCTCACAGTCCATTAGGGAGACAGACATGTATGCAGTTAAATTATGATAAATGTGATACAATAAGGATATGATTCTAGTTATATGACTACCTTATAGTTTACATCACTTTTTCATATCTATTAGTTTATTTGATCCTCACATTGTGGTGTGCATGCCAGGAATGAAAATCCTGTTTAACAGATGGGGAAATGGAGGAAAAGAGAATTACATGTCCTGTTTAGCCTGAGTCATAGCTGAGAATTAAACCAGTGCACTTTCTCTCTTACATGGTGTTCATTGCTTGCCAAGTCAGAAAGGGATTCTTTTATGCTTGACTTCTAGGAGAGCAAGCAAGACACTAAAAACTTGATAAAAGAACAAACAACAGAACAAGTTGGTTTAATAACAGATTTATTTCCAGTGTCAAGTGTTCTGCCATTTTCACAATACCGATCAATTTCCCAGAGCATCTGAGCAGAAAGACCATCCATTCTAGCTTCTGTGAAATAGATACGATCTTTTGCATCTTGATTCTTTAGAGACCTTCCTCACAAAAAGTAGGCCCCACTTATGGTTGTTCCTCACCACTCTTATGGATGATGTGTTCAGCTGCAAGGGCACCGCTCTTATAAATAACAAGACGGCAATTAACACTCTCCTCAACTCTTACGAGTTAGAAGCCTCCCAGGAACATCCGTTTCAGGAACTTTCATTTCAAAGGAAATGCCGTCAATAGGAAAGAGTTATTTAATTTCCAAGCAGGCTGAGAGCTTTTCTGTTTGAGAGCTTCTACACAAATATAAGTGGATTATTATATTAATCATTTTAAATAAAGCAGTTGAGGCAAGAAACTGCCACAGAATAAAAACAAACCAAAAAACCCACCCCACATCAAGAAAAGCACATTTAAAGCAAATCTTAACAAATGAGCCCTTGAGTTTTGCTGCCCCCTGCCCGTGAGACAGATGTATTTGCTAGGAAGCCCTGTGACCTAATTTGGTCACCCCCATGTCTTGTAGTGCAATAGAGAGAAGCAGCATGAGCCTGGTATGGCAGAAATTTTGTGAAGTTTGGAGCAAGACTCCAAGACAGACTCTGGTTATCAGAGAGTAATCCTTTGTCACTAACATTACTGGACCAGAGAAAAAGATGCCTCTTTCTAGACAATCTATTTTCTCTCCATCAGAGCTCTCTCTGTGAAAGAACACCATTGGTTCCAACATCAAGATGCTGTGAGAAAAACGGCTGTAAAGCTTTTGAAAGCAGCTAGCTACCTTGGGAGGTTTTATTCACTAAGCAAAAGACAAACTCCATTTTGAAGTTGTCAGCATGGACCAATAATGATACTTAGATAAACTCTACTATGGGTGAATTAAAAATTGGTGTAATAGATTTATTGATTTCCAGAGAGTTTCAACTGAGGCAACTTCAATTTGTATCATTGGATTTCTTCACAAACTCTGTGCTGTCATCCCAGGTAAAGTGATCCCAGCTTAATCGACAATAGTCTTCTTATAGGCAGTTTATGTAGGAGATGCTGCTCATCACTCACAGCCACATGGCAAGGAGAACATAGATCTGCAGTAATGCATGTGGACCATTTCACATAGTTGAAGTGGGGAGATGCTCCTGCACACCCCAGCCCACTTCCTTTAGAAGGCAACCAAACACTGAAGAGACAGCTATTTGAAGTGTAAAACTGCACACTATGGGCTATTCATGAAACTTGTAGTGAGCCAAACTTCTCTTTCGCAATAATTTAATCAAATGCATGCAAGGGTTTGTCTTTAGAGGACTTCAAGATGATGTCAGATGAACACTTAGGGATGCTGGCTAGAGAGTTCAAGTCTAAGGTTTCCTCCAACCCTGAGGTTTTATTATAAAGTTATCCTATGCTTTCTTGCTCTAGCTCTGCTCTTGATTTTGGTAATCTGAAAAAATAAATTGGAAAGTCTTTTCTGACTTGAGAATTTTATGGCTGTTCTGTTCTTTGAGATCTGTGGAAAGCATCACCTTGCCGATAAATTCATTGGAGGCAAGTCACACTCACCTTGGCACAACTGATTATTCCTTTCTTAATAGAAAGTCAACATCTTCTTCACGAGAAGAGCTATTTGTATAATACATTTTCTGAAACCTCCACGACTCGAGAAATAAAAGATTCTTTTTCATGTCCTTTCAGTATAAGGAAGGATTTCTCAACTATCAATATAAACTCAGGCCAGAAAATGGGGAATATGGAGATAATAAACAAAGTTCACCCCAATTCCATCTTAATAACCCAGCTATTAAGGCTTGTCCACCTTGTCCATGCCATATCCATAGTGTCTTGAACAGTGCCTTGGCCATAATGGGAACTTAGTGCTATTTGGTAAAGGAATTAGTGAATGAATTATAATTTTGATATGTTTTCTTTTAATCCTTTCCCTCATGCATATTTTTCATAGCTATGTTCATGACGTTTATGATGGCTTTTGTACCTTGCTTTGTCTTTGTTTTATGTGTCATTGTAGAAAACATGCTCATTAGGGCCATACAGTCCTCTTAATCATTGTCTCTAATGGCTGAGTAATATAGCGAGCACTTTCTAAGGTAGCTGCCTAAAGATTCATCATGTTGCTTACAGAATTGGTGTTTTCCTTCACCCTAGCAGTGTTCACACATAGGCTGGATACTCATGTATCAAGTGTGAGTTGAACTAGATGCATGGCTTTAAGACCACTTTCTAGTCTAAGACTTACAAACTTTGAGGACCAGGCATTTTGCAAAACTAACAGGCTTTCACAAAACATCACTATCAGGAATAAAAGCATTTCCAAGAACCACCCCTTCCCACTCACACATCATATTCCTTGATACCCACTACTAAGTTTGTAATGTAATTTTGAAAAACAGTGGAGCATTACTTCCTTAGAAATAGCCACGAGTTCAGAATTTCTTTTGGATTAACAAGTGATAAGTAAATTCGTATGTGTCAGGTACATTTTGAGATGACTAAACCTCAATCTCTGATCTCACAGTATTCAGTTAGCAGTTATGAACACTGTATTAAGCATTGAGCATACAAGGATGAGAAAATACCTCTGCCCTGTGGAACTCAGAACTGACAATGAGAGGAAGGAGTTGAGGACTGAGATATAAACAAATAACCAAGAGAAAATAAGGTAGATGCTACAGAAGAGGCATGTGGAAGGGGCTGCCTTGACTCCCAAGAGAGCTAAGTTAATTCTGTATAATGTAGTAGTATCTGAGGTCAGAAAGCCAAGATATGTAGACTAACAACCTTTAACAAGGAAGAAAGAGTTAAATGTCTCAAGGGAGGATAGAGGAAACTGGGAGTTTTTTCATAAGAAAGAAGTTTTTTTTTCCCCCCCCGAGAAGTGTCCAAGAAGGATCCAGTGCTATGGGGCATCCAATTACACCTTGACAAGGGTTATGACTGGGTGTGAGGATGACAAAAGGGTTCTATTATGATAGAATAAATCCGGTATACAGTGTCTGTATTTAGATCCCCAGCACATGGTGTTTGCCTTTGTTTCACGGTTTAACTTTTTACCTTTTTTTTTTTTTTGCCTTTTCATAGCCAGAAAAAGAATTCACAGCGCAGTCAGCACACCAGTGGGTCTGGTGTTGGTTTGGTGTTGGTTTGGGAATGCATAAGCTAAACTGGTCCACCTTCGGCTGTGCTCTCCTTCCTTTGGAGCCAGACCAGCCGACCTGGCATCAGCACTGGAACTGTCCAGAGCCTCCTCCCTGCTGCTGCATGCCCGGCAGCCCCGCTTTTGCCTGGCCTAATGTACCTCTCTGGGAGACAGTGTGCACTGGCATTTCTTCCCAGTGGGACATTACCTGCCTGGGCCTCCGGTAAAGAGCAAATCTCTATGAGAAGAATTCGGAATGGTTGCAGGACTCAGGAGCAGATGGCCTTCTCTCTCCTCTGGGAGGGAAGAGACGAACCCCAGAGGAGAAAGAGAAGTTTTCTCTTTCAGAATGGTAGAAAAATTATCTTCATAGAGGCGGCCATAGATGACCATGGCAGGCAGTGCTCTTGGAGAAGGTCCATGGCAGACTGTGATGCAGAAGTGGACATGAAGGCCACAGCAGAAAGTGGCCCATACACACCATCATGGCTGTGGTGTGTATTCTGGCCTGACACATCATGCCAGGCCAGAATCCTGAAGGTACCAACAGGGACCCTGAGCTTAGTAGAAAACCTCAGTCCTAGCCTTTTGATTCCAGATTAAATAAGACAGTGGTAATAAAAAGTAATAACAGCAAACACATAGAGCCTTTTGTATGCACCAGACCCTGTTGTGAGTGCTTTTACATACATAAATTCTTTATTCTGTTTAGTCTTTGTAGGAACTTTATGAGGTAGAAACAATTACAATCCCCATTTTAGAGAAGATCTATGAAAATAATGCCTGTAGTAGAATAAAAGCTTCTTTATATGAAGCACAGAGTCTTAGTTCTAGTAAACCTCCCAGGGCTTTTGTGGGGTTCGGATGGGATCACATCAGCAAAGCTTTTGTGAATACTTTAAAGTGCTGTCCATATGTGAGGGAGTCCCACTGCATCACGGTTTCTCCTGCATTTCCCTTGTCCATTTGCTCTGAGCACCTACAAGGTGAATGGCATAAAGTCAATACTACAAGAGAAATCAGTGGAAGAGACCTAGCACCCTGTGAGTGATTGCAAAGGAAGGAAGATGGAGTAAGTGCCAGGAGGACAGCCCAAATAAGCTTTAAAACAAGAACAAAAAACCCAAAATCTTCTTTCCTGATTAAGAGTGCGGTGGAGGTCAGGAAAATGCCTCTAGGGGAGATTGCTTCAAAATTAAACTTCAAAGTGTCGATAACTCTGTGCTGTTCTGCCTTCTTCCCAGTAATGAGCTACCACTGAACAGCCTGTGAATTCTTTTTTATTTTGTGTTTTTGGTATTTTACATCATTTTAAGAACATGTTTGAAGCCCCAGATGAAAACAACTCTGTCAGTCCTATTTGGTCATCACAAGCAGATTTAAGCCACACAAACTTCCAGGGCCACCATTATCTGTTCATGAACAACGGACAAGCAGGCCGATGAACCATGGTATTGTCATTCCACTCGCGTCTCTCAAATCATTTCTCATCTTGACTAATCAGGAGATAAAGTTGATCCTTCTCCACTTTCCGCCTCCATACTCATTTCAGTTCCCTGCAGTTTCACGCTGGGCTGGGCTGTTTGAAATCTAGTATAAAACACCCGAGAAGAGCTATAATTTTCAAATTTGCCCATGGGTAATGTGTGTAGTAAATGTAAAGTACTAGCAATTTGGTTGTTTGAGATGCAATGTTTTTTTTTTTTTTTTTTTTTTTTTCCACGTCAATGTGTAGGGTCTAAGGCAGGCGCAAGTTTCCAGAGGCAACATATATCACTGCTGGCCAGACTGCTGGGAGTCCATGGGGGTCACCCAAACAAGGAAGGGAGGAGGCAAAGTGAGGAAACCAAGGGCCCCCTCCATGCTGATCCCTGTGGAAGTTTTAACACAAGACAGTGGGGGGGAGGGGGGAACACCTACAGGGCAACTACTGGCTGGTTACCTTGGGGAATCCTGAAAGGATGCCTGCCTTCCTTCCGAGGATTGACCATGGCCTGGTATCTGACCCCCAATGATGTAGGCTCAGGATTGATTTTATTACCGCAAGGAGTGTGTGCTCTTCCAGGGCAGTCTCATACTAACACAACACTGATGCACAAAACTGCAGCTTCTCAGGGAAGGACCATGGCCACAAGGCCCAGACCACATACCTCCGTGTACCAGGACTGTCTCTTTCCAGAAGAAAGCCTCCCTGGGAAGTTAAACCTTATATCAGGAGGCTGCTTGCTGAGAATGAATTCATATCAAGAAGAATCTCACAAGGAAAATAGTGGCATCAGACTGGCCATCCACCAAAGGCCTAGGTCTGGACGCTAATCATTTTCCTGCCCCAAGACAATGCCTGCATGGACACTCATAGTTCTCCTCTCTGTGACATTCTTGAGTGATGCATTTCTGACTAGCCATCCCATTGTCCATGTTGGCTGAGGCACCAAGTTCTGGAAAATCCTGTCTCTGTGGTTGGAACTACTTGATGTTTACTGGGTGAACAGCTCTGCTTCCCAGACTTTAGAAGAGTCATGTCCCTCAGCTTTTTGGCTGCCTTGCCTATGAGGGGAGGGGTGGTTGGTGGACTCATTGTGGGATAGAGTTTAGTCCAGGGAAGGGGTCTAAGGGCCAGTACTTTGACCCTAAATTTTCTGGTTGATTTGACTGCAGATTTTCTGGGTGAGTGTATGAACTTCAGAAAGTTAGCATCTCTGAAACTGTGACTATATTTCTGTCTTAGCAGCTAGGAAGTGGAGAACCAAATTTGTGGCTTTTTCTGGCGACAGTGTAAGATCATGAGGCACACATTAACTGTGCTGATCTGAGGATCTCTGGCTTTTTGTTTTTGTTTTTTATTTATTTATTTTCCTACAATCTATTCAACAATTGTTTTATACTTTTATATTTTTGTAAGCTGTCTCATACAAGCCTCATTCCATAAACAGAATTGAGAGCTCAAAAATCTCAATGTGCATGCTGGCAATGAATTTCTATATATAAAAGAGAAATAGTTGTAAATTTCTTGGGACACTTGAGAAAGAAAATGTAATTTTGTGAAGTTATTTGAACTCCTCAGATAGAAAATGCAATTTTATAGTCCTATGTGAATACAACTGCCTTATCTATGAGATTTGGCTGAACTTCTTGCATATGAGGGAGAAAAACGGTGAAGATGGAATGGGAGTCGGGAGGACTTTATGCACACAAGGAGGACTTTGTGCACATTGGGAGGACTTCATGCATGGGGGCAAACTTCATGTGTATCTCCCGGGTACTATGGGAGTGTTAAGAGGGGCAAGAGAGTTAGAAGTCTCAAAGAGTGTCCGATTGAAAATGAAGGACTTCAAGGAGGAGCTTTCTAGGAACCTTACTTCTTTTCACTGGAAATGTGAAGCTCCTTGCTTCATGGGGTTTGCAGACTGGTTGTTTCCCTGTGTTGAGACCATGGAGATATCTAGCCCAAATTCATTGCAAAAATGAAGAAACTGAGGTCCAAAGACAGGATGTAACTTGGTCAAAATCACCAACATTTAGCAGCCAGACTAGGGTAGAATCTGGGCTGGGGGTCTCACAGCACAGCTCATTTTCTCCAGGCTCCTGCCTGACACTTCTCCTACCTATTTCCAGTTTACACTCTGTTTAATTCTGCACTATGAATGTACCATTGTCCTTCCCTCCCCTCACTCCCAGATCGGAGACAGAAAGATGCCTTCAAGGAATATTTTGCAACAGACCAGTTTCGTGTATTTCATTTAGGGAATAACTTCAGTGGCAAGTAAGATTTAAAAATGGCATAGATAACATACAAAAATCTGTTTTTCTATCAAGCAGTGAAAAACTCAGACAGGACAGTCTATTGCTGGCACATCACCCATACATGTTGATGGTGATTCTAGGACCTCCTGTGTAGCTCAGTCATCCTTTGTGTTTATGTGACCTACGATGGTCTCAGGATGCCTCCAGGAGCACCGGCCATATTATTATTCTAATTAAGAAGCATAGAGAAGGGGTTCTGAGTGATAATCATGACAGATGGGAGGCAGAACTAGATTGCAGCTTCGACTCAAATGGACAGAGCAGGGTGTGGAGGCTCACATCATGAATTTTAGCTCCAGAATGACTGCAAGAACAAACCAGCAATCCCAAGAGGACCCACAGACCCTCTGAAGGAAGCTTACTGCTTGTGCAGGACCTGGGAGACAGCCCAAATACTGTGAGTGCCTCAACTGCAGAAGTGGGAAAGGGAGAACCTCCGTCCCTGAACCTCCACTGGGCCAGCAGCATTTTTCCCACTGGGGAAAATGAAAGTCTAGTTTGCAGGAAACGTTTCCTACCTTACCTGGAGCTGAGTCAATTTGGAGAGCTGAGTGAAATGCAGAAGTAGAGGAAGCAGTGGGAAAGGCCCTGGGAGCTTGCTGCATCCCCAAGCAGGCCATTCCTGCCTGGCACCACAGGGATCCTTTGGGAGGGTGGCCAGAGGCAGTGGGGGGAATGCCACAGAGAGAAGAGTCTCCAGCTGAACTTTGTAACAATTTGAACCGGGCAAGAAGCCTCCTGGCCAGAACTCAGGGGAGGGTGCAAATCCAGTGTGCAGACTCCACATGCTGGGGAAGAGCCAAAGTCCTGTTCTTTCGAAGCTGGGAGGCGGGTAGCCTGGGGCAAGTTCTTAGCCCTGCTTGCCCACTGCCTGGAAACAGACTCAGTACTGTTAGCTAGGGGCATGGTGGGAGTGAGACCAGCCCTTCGGATTGTGTAGGAGCTGGGAAAGGGCTGTGACTACTGGCTTTCCTCCACTTCCTTGACAACCTGTATGATTCAGCAGAGGCAGTCATAATCCTCCTAGGCACTCAACTCCAGTGATCTGGAAATCTTACTTCAATCCCCCATAGCAGCCACAGAAAGACCCGCCTAAGCAGGGTCTCAGCTCAGACACACTTAGCACTGCCCCCACCTGATAGGCCTTCCCTGTCCACCCTGGTAGCTGAAGACAAAGGACATATACTCTTGGGAGTTCTAGGGCTCCATCCACCACCAGTTCTTCTCCATAATACCACAGCTAATGCTCTCTGGAAGGCACCACCTCCTGGCAGGAGACCAACCAGCATAAAAATAGAACATTAAACTATCAACGCTAAGGAGCCTCACAGAGTCCATTCCACCACCCTACCACCTCCAACAGAACAGGTGCTGGTATCCATGGCTGAGAGATGCATAGATGGTTCACATCACAGGACTCTGTGCAGACAAGCCCCAGTACCAGCCCGGAGCCAGGTAGACTTGCTGGGTGGCTAGACCCAGAAGAGAGATAACAATCACTGCAACTGTCTCTCAGGAAGCCACATCTATAGGAAAGGAGGAAGAGTACTGCATCAAGGAGGGAGCACCCCATGGGACAAAAGAATCTGAACAACAGCCTTCAGTCCTAGACCTTCCCTCTGACAGATGCTACCCAAATGAGAAGGAACCAGAAAACCAACTCTGGTAATATGACAAAAGAAGCTCTTTAACACCCCCCAAAAATCACACCAGCTCACCAGCAATTGATCCAAACCAAGAAGAAATCCCTGATTTACCTGAAAAAGAATTCAGAAGGTTAGTTATTAAGCTAATCAGGGAGGTACTAGAGAAAGGCAAAGCTCAATGCAAGGAAATTAAAAAAAAAAAAAAAAAAAAAATACAAGAAGTGAAGGGAGAAATATTCCAGGAAATAAAGAGCATAAAGAAAAAACAATCAAAACTTTAGGAAACATTAGACACACTTATAGAAATGCACAATGTTTTGGAAAGTCTCAGCAATAGAATTGAATAAGTAGAAGGAAGAAATTCAGAGCTCAAAGACAAGGTCTCCAAATTAACCCAATCCAATAAGACAAAGAAAAAAGAATAAAAAAATATGAACAAAGCCTCCAAGAGGTCTGGGATTATGTTGAACCTAAAAATAATTGGTGATCCTGAGGAAGAAGAGAAATCTAAAAGTTTGCAAAACATATTTGGGGGAATAATCAAGGAAAACATCGCCAGCCTTGCTAGAGACCTAGACATCCAAATACAAGAAGCAGGAAGAACACCTGGGAAATTCATCCCAAAAAGATTGCTGCCTAGGCACATTGTCATCAGATTATCTAAAGTTAAGAGAAAGGAAAGAATCTTAAAAGTTGTAAGATAAAAGCACCAGATAACTTATAAAGGGAATCCTATCAGATTAACAGCAGATTTCTCAGCAGAAACCCTACAAGCTAGAAGGGATTGGAGCCCTATCTTCAGCTTCCTCAAACAAAAACATTATCAGCCAAGAAGTTTGTATCCAGTGAAACTAAGCATCATATATGAAGGAAAGATACAGTCTTTTTCAGACAAACAAATGCTGACAGAATATGCCACAACCAAGCCACCACTACAAGAACTGATAAAAGAGCTCTAAATCTTGAAACAAATCCTGGAAACACATCAAAACAGAATCTCTTAAAGCATAAATCATACAGGACCTATAAAACAAAAACACAATTTAAAAAGCAAAAACAAGAAACAAAGTAAACCAAGGTACACAGACAACAAATGGCACGATGAATACAATGGTATCTCACATCTCAATGCTAACATCGAATGTAAATGGCCTAAATGCTCCACTTAAAACCTACAGAACTGTAGAATGCGTAAGAATTCACCAACCAACTATCTGCTGCCTTCAGGAGCCTAACCTAACACATAGGGATTTACATAAACTTAAAGTAAAGGGGTAGAAAAAGGTATTTCATGCAAATGGACACCAAGAGCGAGCAGGGGCAGTTTTCCTTACATCAGACAAAACAAACTTTGAAGCAACAGCAGTTAAAAGAGACAAAGAGGGACATTATATAATGGTAAAAGACCTTGTCCAACAGGAAAATATCACAATCCTGAACAAATATGCACCTAACACTGGAGCTCCCTAATTTATAAAACAATTACTAATAGACCTAAAAAATGAGATAGACAGCAACACAATAATAGTAGGGGATTTCAATACTCCACTGACAGCACTAGACAGGTCATCAAGACAGAAAGTCAACAAAGGAACAATGGATTTAAGCTAAACCATGGAACAAACGGACTTAACAGATGTGTACAGAACATTTCATCCAACAACCACAGAATATACATTCTATTCAAGAGTGCATGGAACTTTCTCCAAGATAGACCATAAGATAGACCATATGATAGGCCATAAAATGAGCCTCAATAAATTTAAGAAAATTGAAATTATATCAAGCACTCTCTCAGACCACAATGGAATAAAACTAGAAATCAACCCCAAAGGGAACCTTCAAAACCATGCAAGTACAAGGAAATTAAATAACCTGCTCCCAAATAAGCATTGGGTTGAAACGAAACCAAGATGGAAATTTAAAAAGTCTTCGGACTGAGCAACCATAGTGACACAACCTATCAAAAGCTCTGGGATACAGCAAAGGCAGTGCCAAGAGGAAAGTTCATAGCCCTAAATACCTACATCAAAAAGACTGGAAGAGCACAAACTGACAACCCAAGGTCACACCTTAAGGAACTAGAGAAACAAGAATAAACCAAACCCAAACCCAGCAGAGGAAAGAAAATAACCTCAGCAGAACTAAATGAAATTGAAACAAACAAACAAAAAACAATACAAAAAATAAATGAAACATAAAGCTGGTTCTTTGAAAAGACAAATAAAATAGATAGACCATTATCAAGATTAATCAAGAAAAGAAAGAAAATTCAAATAACTTCATTAGGAAATGAAATGAGAGATATTACAACTGACACCACTGAAACACAAAAGATCATTCAAGGCTACTATGAATACCTTTACACACATAAACTGGAAAACCTAGAAGAGATGGATAAATTCCTGCAAAAATACAATCCTCCTAGCTTAAATCAGGAAGAATTAGATACTCTGAGCAGACCAATAACAAGCAGTGAGATTGCAATGATAATTTAACAATTTTCAATTAAAAAAGTCCAGAACTGCATGGATTCACAACAGAATTCTACCAGACATTCAAAGAAGAATTAGTACCAATCCTTTTTTCACTATTCCACAAGACAGAGAAAGAGGGAACCCTCCCTAATTAATTCTATGAAGCCACCATCACCCTAATACCAAAACCAGGAAAGGACATAACCAAAAAAGAAAACTACAGACTGATATCCCTGATGAACATAGATGCTAAAATCCTTAACAAAATACTAGCTAACCGAATCCAACAACTTATCGAAAAGACAATCCACCATGATCAAGTGGGTTTCATACCAGGGATGCAGGGATGGTTAAACAAATGCAAGTCAATAAATGTGACAAACCACATAAACAGAATTAAAAACAAAAATCACATGATCATCTCAATAGATACAGAAAAAGCATTTGACGAAATCCAGCATCCTTTATGATTAAAACTCTCAGCAAGATTGGCATATAAGGGACATGCCCTAATGTAATAAAAGCCATCTATGACAATCCCACAGCCAGCATAATACTGAGTGGGGAAAAGTTGAAAGCATTTCCTCTCAGAACTGGAACAGGACAAGGATGCCCACTCTCACTACTCCTCTTCAACATAGTACTGGAAGTCCTAGCCAGAGCAATCAGACAAGAGAAAGAAATAAAGGGCGTCGAAATTGGTAAAGAGGAAGCCAAACTGTCACTGTTTGCTGAAAATATGATCGTTTACCTTGAAACCTCTAAAGACTCCTCCAGAAAACTCCTAAGAACGATCAAAGAATTCAGCAGTTTCCAGATAGAAGATCAATGTACACAAATCAGTGGCTCTTCTATACACCAATAGCGACCAAGCAGAGAATCAAATCAAGAACTCAAGCCCTTTTACAATAGCTGCAAAAATAAATAAATAAATAAATAAATAAATAAATAAATAAAATACTTATGAATATACCTAACCAAGGAGGCAAAAGACCTCTACAAGGAAAACTACAAAACACTACTGAAAGAAATCATAGACTACACAAACAAATGGAAATTCATCCCATGCTCATGGATGGGCAGAATCAATATTGTGAAAATGACCATACTGCCAAATGCAGTCTACAAATTCAACGCAATTCCCATCAAAATACCACTAGAATTCCTCATAGAAATAGAAAAAGCAATTCCAAAATGTATATGGAACCAAAAGAGAGCCCACATATCCAAAGCAAGACTACGCAAAAACAACAAATCTGGAGGCATCACCCTAACTGATTTCATGCTACACTATAAGGCCGTAGTCACCAAAACAGCATGGTACTGGTATAAAAATAGGCACATAGGCCAATGGAACACAACAGAGAACTCAGAAATAAACCCAAATACTTACAGCCAACTGATCTTTGACAAAGCAAACAAAAACAAAGTGGGGAAAGAACACCCCTTTCAAAAAGTGGTCCTGGGATAATTGGCTAGCCACATGTAGGAAAACGAAACTGGATCCTCATCTCTCACTTTATATAAAAAGGTGGATTAAGGACTTAAATCTACGACCTAAAACTATAAAAATTCTAGAAGATAACATCGGAAAAACATGTCTAAACATTTGCTTAGGCAAGGATTTCATGACCAATTACCAAAAAACAAATGCAATAAAAACAAAGATAAATAGTTGGAACTTAATTAAACTAAAGAGCTTTTGCATGGTAAAAGGAACAGTCAGCAGAGTAAACAGACAACCTACAGAGTGGGAGAAAATCTTCACAATCTATACATCTGACAAAGGACTAATATCCAGAATCTGCAACAAACTAAAACAAATCAACAACAACAACAAAAATTCCATCAAAAAGTGGCCTAAGGGGAGGCTGAGGTGGGCAGATCACTTGAGGGCAGGAGCTCGAGACCAGCCTGACCAACATGGTGAATCCCCGTCTCTACTAAAAATACAAAAATTAGCTGGGTATGGTGGCACACGCCTGTAATCCCAGCTACTCGGGAGGTTGGGGCAGGAGAATTGCTTGAATCCAGGAGGTGGAGGCTGCAGTGAGCCGAGATCATGCCACTGTACTCCAGCCTGGGTGACAGAGCAAGACTCCATGTCAAAAAATTAAAAATAAAAATAAAAGGACTTAGGACATGAATAGACAATTCTCAAAAGAAGATATACAAATGACCAACAAACATATGAAAAAAATGCTCAATATTACTAATAATCAGGGAAATGCAAAACAAAACCACAGTGGGTACCACCTTACTCCACCTTACTCCTGCAAGAATGGCCATAATAAAAAAAATCAGAAAACAGTAGATGTTGAACGTGGTGATCAGGGAACACTTCTGCACTGCTGGTGGGAATGAAAAACTAAGACAGTCTCTATGGAAAACAGTGTGGAGATTCCTTAAAGAACTAAAAGTAGAACTACCATTTGATCCAGCAATCCCACTACTGGGTATCTACCCAGAGGAAAAGAAGTCATTATACGAAAAAGATACTTGCACATGCATGTTTATAGCAACACAATTTGCAATTCAAAATCATGGAACCAACCCAAATGCCCATCAATCAATGAATGGATAAAGAAACTGTGTTTTATATATACTTGAATACCGCACAGCCATAAAAAGGAATGAATTAATGGCATTTGCAGTGACCTGGGCGAGATTGGAGACTATTATTTTAAGTGAAGTAACTCAGGATTGGCAAACAAAACATGGTATGCTCTCACTGATATGTGGGAGCTAAGCTATGAGGATGCAAAGGCATAAGAATGGTACAACGGACGATGGATTTTGGGGACTTGGGGGGAAGGATGCATGGGGGGTAAGGGATAAAAGACTACAAATAAGGTGCAGTGTATACTGCTCAGGTGATGGGTGGACCAAAATCTCACAAATCACCACTGAAGAACTTAGTCATGTAACCAAATACCACCTGTACCCCAACAACCAATAGAACATTTTTAAAGAAGCATAGAGAAGGGGTAAGAAGCACAGTAGCATGTGCAATCTTATTCAAACTCCTTTAAAGAGCTTCTTAGAACCAGCTCCCTACAAGTGACTATGTCAAATATCTACTTTAATCATAAGGGAGGCTGGGAAATATAGTTTTAGCTGAGTGTTTTATTGACTGAATAAAATTGGAGTCTATTCTAAAGGAAGAGAGTAGAGTGGATATTAAGCAGAGAACTTTCATTCTCTGCCACTTTTATGAAAATGGGTAAATTAATTAACCTTTTAAAGTTTACTCATCTATACAGTGGAAACTAAATAAGGTCGAATATGAAAAGTACTTAGCAAAGTATCTAGCACAGAGGAAGTGCTAAACAAATATAGACTATCCAGAATATAGAACAGTATTAGCTTTTTATAGGACATAAAAAATTTCCCACTGTCACTAAGATGGCAGTGAGAACTATTTTTGGAAGGAGGAAAGAAGTCATAAAATTTGGAAGGCAGATATTTTATTTCATTTTTCATCCAGCATGTTGGGTGATGAGTTTTCTGAGGTGTGCTGGAAGCTTTTGTTTTTCAGGGGACCTGTGTGACATTTAGGAGAATTGTGAGAGCAAATGTGGGTCCTCTGCTCAGCCATCACCTCTTCCCAGAAGATGTGTCTGAACCATCGGTCTGGGTTAAATGCACCTCTAGGAAATCTCTCTTTACATGTCTGCCTCTCCCTGGTTATGAGCTATTGAGAATAAGAGCTGTGTCTTAGTCACCATCATCTTCCAAGGGCCCAGCACAGTACTAGGAGCATGGTAGAAAGTCAATAAATGCATATTGCATTGGGAGTAGCGGCTTTGGGCCAACTCCTTTAATATCTTCCTTGGCCAGATGCAGAAAAACCTAAAGTTTTCATTCCTAAAATCCTTCTCTGTTGGAGGAGTCTCCTGAAAAATGAGACAGTCATTCAAGTTTCTCCGTGCTACACTCCATCGGGGAATGTGCAAAGCCCTGAGAAGCCTTCAAGTTATCACTGGAAATTACAAATGTGAAAGGATGGGCATGACACTGATATTTTCAGGATCATGGCCCTGGTACATGTCCCTGGGAGTTAGTATTGTACAGGGGATTCACACTGAACCTAGAAACAGAAGTTCTTGGGTCTAAATTTTGAATCTGCTACTTGGTTACTAGGATAATGGAGGAGACCAAGTTAATATTTTGTCTTTGTCGTGGGCAGCTGAAAACACTCATGGATGGGAAGAGCTTTGTACTGAATGTGAGGGACTGCCATGGCTGTGACTGTTGGTACTCACGAAAACAGTACTGGCCTCTACTATCCACCTTACTGAATGTATTAGTTTGCTAGGGCTGCTGTAACAAAGTACCACAAACTTAGTGGCTTAAACAACATAAATTTATTGTCTCACAATTCTGGAGGCTGGAAGTCGGAAATCCAGGGATTGGCAGAATTGGATCCTTCTGAGGGCTGTAAAAGAGAGTCTGGTCCATGCCTCTCTCCCATCTTTTGGTGGCTTGCTGGGAACCTTTGGTGTTTCTTGGCTCATAGAAACATCACCATGATCTCTGCTTTCATCTTCACATGTCGTTTTTCCTGCACATGTCTATTTCCATCTCAAATTTCCCTTCTGTAAAGAAACCAGGCATATTGGATTAGGGTGCACTCTAAGGACCTAATTTTAACTTGATTATCTTCGTGAAGACTGTCCCTCCAATTAGCATTACGTGCTAAGGTTCTGGGAGTTAGGATTTCAACATACAATTTTGGGGGACATAATTTAACTCCTAACACTGGGGATTGTGAAAGGTCAATAAATAGGTTATTCTTGATCTGAAAATGAAAGTCTGAACTTTAACTCCATTTAGTTCCTGGTGAATGTGGAGGCTACAGCCACCTTTTCTAATTCAAGTTTCAGTACTTGCTAACTCTGTCCTGTTTAACTTCTTGAGTGTCAGTTTTCTCATCAATAAAATGAGAATCTTAAAAACATTCTGCTAAGGTTGTTATCACATGCGATGGCATATGATAAATGACCATTCCCTTTCTTCGCAGCACTGTGAGATAAAGTTGAGAGAACAGAAAAGGGGTGGTGGTTGGCACTAGGCTTCATAAAGCAGTGATGTTACTTTTTCTAGCTATATTGTTTTTGTGAAGAGCTATTTGAGTTTGAAGCTTTGGAAATGGAAAGCAAGCAATCAGAAAGCTTTTTGAGCTGACAAGAGACAAGCTCTTTGATAATCCATCATCTTAAATTACCTACCCTGGATCACGTCCTGCTATTTTTGCTGATGATTTCACCAATAATGACTTCTATTAACTTTCAATGTGCTTTTTTTTTATAAAGAGATGATTTGTAAATAAAAATATCCTCCCAGACTCTGTTTATGACCTTGAAAACTATGAGATTTGATTTATCATTCCAATACTTTGCACTTTCACAATACATGATCAAAATATATCCAAAAGAGAAGCTTGAGTTAGTGACCTCACTGTGATGAGGTAGAAGATGACTCTGAAATAATCTAATTCAATCTCTGCATTTTTCACATGAGAAACTGAGGAACAGGTGAGGAGACTTTCCTAAGGTTGCCCAGCAGGCAGAATCCGGACTTGAACCAGGGAGTCCTACCTCCCAGTCTTTGCAAGTTCCTTTACTTTGTGCTCCGGGCTAATTAACGTTTTAGGCAGGGACAGTTCTGCTTTCTGGGTCTCAGTTCCCATTTGTAAGAGGGACCGGAGCAAGATTCTGCTCTGGCATTGCTTCACAGAGCCACAGTCAGGCAGCTCCCACGTGTCCATCCTGCTCCTCAAAGCGGCAGGTCCTCCCTCCTCTCCCACTCAGCCCACAACCCTAGTGTCTGAGCCCTGTGGCAGCATAAGATGGTAGAACCTGATCCAGCTTATAGTGGTGACCTTCAACTTCATCCAGAAATCAGTGGCTCTGGAGGAGTGTTCCCTGTGATAAATAACAACACACAAAACTAAACCATGTTAGTGAAAATGGCTATTGTGCAGTGGAGTGTGTAAACGCTCTTCAGACTGTGGCAAATTGGAATCCTGCCCATCTTGCTAGTGGAGTAACCTTGGTCAAGTTAGGTTAAATCAAACTAAGCCAAGCTATTCGACTGTTTCATTAGTAGTGACAATAAAAATATCTAAGGGAGAAGGTTGTTTTGAGTATTAAATGAGATAATGTACGCAAAGCACCTGCAGAAGACCTGGCACATGGGAAACATATTAGTAAAAATATTTTACAAGAGAAAATCGAAGGGATTCAGTGGTTTTTAGCCTGTTCTAGATCTGCTGGAAGTGATCTCCCCCACAATACGCATACATGTGCAAACGTACAAACAATATGGGGAGGGGATGTTAGAATATTCCTGACACCCATATAGAGACCTTAGGGGCCCATGGATTTCTGCTTAAGAACTCCTGAAAAAAAAAAAAAAAAAAAAACTCTATAAGTCTCTGCTTTATTAGTTATTCAGTGAAATTTCTTAAGTTTGCCTGACAACTAGAGAAGCTCTATCTAGATGTTCCATAAATCAACTGAATCATAATGTTGTAAGAATAATACTCTTTGGCAAGGGCCTGAAATAGAGTAAGAGTAGGAACTTTGATGGAAGAAATAAAAAGTCCCAAATTTCACATTAAATCAGAATCCAGTTAGCAGTTATCCAAAAATAAGAAATAAAGTGCCTCATTATCATTCTATAAAATTAGAAAATGCCAAATGTGAGATGTTAACAGTTTTTAGAGTCTGAAACCCGGAGATGTCAAAGTGATCTCTTGGCCTTCTGGCCATGCTGTCCATGACCCTGACAGTGACCATGACCATGGCCTTCCATTTGTATGGGATAAGCCTGCCCAAGGCTGCTCAAGCCCCTCTGCTAATAGAAGTGCTAGGTTATTTTGTTCCCGAAGATGCCCTTTGTGGAATTAGGAAGAGTCCATTTAACTAGTTAGCTCATTTGTTTGTTTTCAAGAATCTTTAACCAACTCTTTTCTGAAGCTCATGGTTCTAATCTGAGTGAGACTGTGCTCTACTTAGACACTCCTTGTTGATAGCACAGACATTTACTGAAACCCTCTATAGTGCAGAACTATGTGTTGAGCTGTGTTTTGAGGGATGCAAAGAGAAATGGTCCTCTATGTTTGTTTTTAGTGTGAACTGAATTTTCTGGTTTATACTCTTTCTGTTGCATGCTCTTCCTGGCTACACTTTCACTCCAAATATTTTATTTGCAACACTCAGAAAGACTGTGAGGAATGTCTGACGGTGCTTTATATTCCTACTTTACAGGTGAGCCTGAATGCACGTTACTCTGGTCCATAGTAAAAAGAAAGTTTAGGTACCATTATTTCAAATGCAACCACTTCCCACTGTACAGAACTGTCCTCCATTTGCTTGGTTTAATATGACAGAGACCTTTATGCACAATTGGCTGTAATGGAAGGCAACACAGAGGAACCGTGAGAGCTCAGAGATCAAAAGAGATCCCTTTCAATGGTCTGAGGGGAGGGATCAGAGGAGACTTTGGGGAGGGGAGCTTGTTGGCTTTTCCCTGTTGACATCTCTAATAGAGATTGAGGGAGAAGTGACTGAGCAATCTCTTTACTTCTTCCAATGTCAAGAAGACTTGTAGCTGATCTACATCTAAGTATAGCTGTAGCTGATTCATATCTTGTATAGCACATGCATGGTTAGTTTTCTGATAAAATAATTATTCATTCATAGAACAAATATTTATTGAATACTCCTTTTAGTTACCATTCTCAGAGTAGGAGACTCTGTGATCACAGTAATGACTCCAAATCTACAGATGTGTGTGTGCACACATATGCATGCATATACATGTATGTTTCTTTTTCTGCTGAGCCAATCATTTCTATTTAAGTACCCATCCATGTATCCATATTAGTTCCTGGGCCGTACAAAAGAACCACAAACTTATTCTCTTACAGTTCTGGAGGCCAGAAGTCTGACATTAGGTGTCAGCTGAGTTTGTTCCTCTGGGGGATGAATTAGCCTTCTTTCCTCTTTCCTGGCTTCTGGTGTTTGTGGCAATCCCTGACACTCCTTGGGTTGTAATTGCATCACTCCAATCTCTGTATCCATCTTCACATTGCCTTTCTCTCTGGGTCTGCGTGTCAAATCTCTTATAAAGGCACCAATCATTATATTTATGGCCTAATCTAAGTATAGGATAATCTCATCCTCAGATTCTTAACTCAATTTTATCCACAAAGATCCTATGTTCAAATGTTCAAATAAGGTCACTTTGGCAGGTGCTGAGGCTTAGGACTCAGACATGTGTTTTTGGATGATACTGTTTAACCCACTGCAATGTCCAGATGGGACCTAGCTTCTCATCTTTGCTTTGAGATGATTGATGCTTTCTAATGAACATTTATATTATTTGTAGCAGTAACACTATGAAAGAGATACTCATTTCAGAGAGTGACATTCCCTGTAAAAGAAGGGAAAAATCTCTTAGTTGAATAAGCGAGGAGAGGTAAATGAATAACACACCACAAATGATTTACCTGCAGCAGCAAATTAAAGGATATTCCTGTGGATTCATCCCTCAAGTATAAAGTGCTCCGAACCTCTAGAAGAGTGGTGTGACTGTAAGTGTCTAGATACTACCTATTACATAAAAATCCAGGATTGCTCTCATGTCAAGTGCCTGGACTTGTTTTTCTTAAGAAGTCTTAGATAAAATATTGTTTGTTACACTGTGAAAATCAATGTGTGTTTCAGACAGTGTGTTCTTTCAAGCCTCTATTTGCCAAAAAGAACAGGGCCCTTGAGTTACATTGGGTCATAGAGATCTCATGTAAGTGGGTTGTGTACAATGAGGAAGACAGGTGACTAGGATATGAGCTCATTTTGGCATTGTGGAAAACTAGAGATTTAGACAATCAGGGTTTGATTGGAAACTTTTCATGTTAATGTACAGTCGCTATTGATGTTTACCTTGACTTGAGTTATCAAAGGAAAATATGAATGTAGCTAAATTGTCTTCAGTGGTTCATACATTTAGGTTGATGCATTATTGCTTATTTTATGCCCAGGATGAAACAGGAAAGGAAACTCAGCAATATTTAGACTGGGATTATGGTTTCAATTTTTTAAAGGATAAAACTGGTGCAGAAGTCTTTTGGGGGAAAGAATGACTATTTATGATAAATAAAAAATTTTGCTCTTTTTTTTAAAAAAATCTGTTCCCTGGAAGTCAGGTTTATTAAATGATTTAGCCTCTTAGTTTTCAACCTCAAATCACCACATGACTTGTGGTCACCTCAGAAAGTATACATGACAAGCCTAATGCTTTGTGAAGGTTTTCTCTAGTGCAAACCACTTTTGGACAACAGTTTATCCCTTCACCTGAGGACAACAGATTAAAAAGTAAGAAGCAGCCATGACACTTCACCAAACATCTTCTTCCCTTTCTTTAAAGGATGTTGAAGGTGACTAATGGGGTCTGACATGTTTTTGTTATGTATGAAATATCAAAATGTCAAATCCTAACGTTTGCTTCATCTGAGGACACTTTTACACCTTATGCTTTACCTTGTCAGCTTGAATTGATATCAAGCTGGGATGGGTCATGACTGTTCCTTTGATTCTCTGTCACGGCTAAAAATGCTCAGATCAGCTGTTTAAATGTGTGGTAAAATATGTGAGACCATGTGGTGTAGTGAAGAGGACACTGGAACAGCTGCCAAAAACCTGGGTTCCAGTCTTGACTTTACTAGTGTGCAAACTTTAAAAAACCAATAGAAATCAGTAGATATTTGTTGAGCACTTAATATGTGCCAGGTCTTGTGCAATAGAAGAGCAGAGAGACAACTAAGACATGGATCCCGCTGAATGGTAAAATGTTGAGGTACACTCATAAATATAACTTCAGTATGAGGGACAGAGGTTAATGCCACAAACAGTACTAGATGAAAAGCTACAGCAAGTTAAGGAGTGAGAAATTTCTTAGGTTTGGGAAGATCAAGGAAGATTTAATAAAAGAGGTTGATCCATGAGCTGAGGCTAGAAGGTGGGGTAGGATTTGAGCTTGTGGTAATGGGTGTCGTGGGTGGGGAAGACAGTTCAGACAAAGTAAACCATGTGATCCAAGCTCAGGGAGACAGTAAAGCACACAGCACTGTGGAGACTGATGAGACACCTGTTAATTGCACATACAGGGGTGTAAGGGGGTAGTGCAGTGGGCTAAAAAAGTCAAAGCTACAAAAATATTGAAGCTAAGTTCTCTGTTGAAATTGATCTATTAGAAGAAGGAGGAAGAGGAGACAAGACAAAGAAGAAAAGAAAAGGATGGAAGGAAGGAAGGAAGGAAGGAAGGAAGGAAGGAAGGAAGGAAGGAAGGAAGGAAGGAAGGGAGGGAAGGAGGGAGGGAGGGAGGGAGGGAGAGGGAGGGAGGGAGGGAAGGAAGAAAAGCTAAGCCTGGGGAATATCTGTGTTCCTGTTCAGCACCTCTGCTTGGTCAAGGAACAAGTGGAAAAAATGCCCCTTGAGAGGACCATGTCCTGTCACAGAAACAGTCTGATTCAAAGGCCGGGTAGGTCATAGGGGCCGGAATTTCTGCCCAGATTGCTTTGACAGGCTTCTTGAGAGACAACAAAACATGTTTGCTTGTGTAAATCCATCCAAAGTTTGTGTAGGCTCTTCCCTGTACTATGGCAGACAAACTAAGCATAAAAATGGTATTAAGAACATTGTTCTAACACTTTGTGGTTTATGAACTCTTGTAAATACATTGCTTATGAAAGCAGGCAATGATATACCATTTTATGGTATAATATCTTTGCCTGCTTTCATAAGCAATGTATTTATTACATACAAGGGTTCATAAACAACAAAAAGAAGAAAGAGGGAGAGAAGGAGATTAAACTCAGGTCTCTTTTTGAGATCAGGTGTTGGTAGGCTGGTACCATTGTGCAAAAGTCCCAAATTTTGATAGTGGCAGTGTTTCAAAGTTGGGACAGTGTTGGGACCTTACAAAAATGATTTAACTGAATTCTTGAACAGAATATTAATTTGAATTTTATGGTCAGCACTGTAAAGTATCTTTAGGAAGTTATTTACTTTCTTTCTCCTGGATCATAATATTTCATTTTTAAAATAAAGGAGACAAACCTGATTTTTAGAAGTCTTTTCTTTCTTTTCCTTGTATAATTTTAAGTATACGCCAGCATATAGTCAAACCATGATCCAGATTTGTATCTGCATGTTATTAGATATTCAAATAGAATAAATTTTCCTTTCTTTAAATATATAATTAATGAATGCATAGAATTTAAAATATTCAAACGGTGCAAAATAGCAAAAATAAAATGTAAAATAATCCTCTACTTCATCATCAACCCCTGTTACCGAAGACAGCCACTGTCAGTATTCTTTCTTGCTAATTTTACTAGCAATTATTGTTATAACTTTATATGGTACATGTGGGTTCCTACTTTTTGATTTCTTAATTCTCAAGAGAAGCTATTATTCCTGGAGAGAAGCTATTATATGAGAGCCGAAACGTTTACTTATTTATATTGTTATCTACTTTTTATTTTCCCCTAACCTCTGAAATTTTGTTAGCTTGATTATTATTTTTGGAACTTTACTGGTTGTCTTCACAAATTTAAGTGATATAACTAAAGTCTATTTCATGATTTAGCACCTTTAGACAGTTATAAACAGTAAAAGGGAAATGACACTAATGCACTCTTCTACCTCCAAATTTTTCTTTCCTCTGTAATTATTTTTATACGATCTAAATTTGTTACATCTGCATTCTCTTCTGTCATTGTAAATACATTTTATGTGATTATATAATACATGGATTATTTTTAAAAGAAAAGTAAGATCCAGAATTAGCAATATAATGATTATGCAAATAATATTCAATATAGAACCAGGAAGTGTGGATTAAGTCATAGGGAAGAAACAGTTCTACGCCACTCATGTTTAGGTAAATGAGACCCTCTAAACGTCCTATCTAGTGGATTCTCTCTTACCTCATTTCGAGTCTCCCTTACGCATCAGCTATTCTCGGCCGCTGCTGCTTCTTGTATCCCATTTCATCTTCTTTCTCAAATTTTGTTTCTATTTTGGTAGAAGACCACATCTCGAGTAGTATATTTTCAATTAGCGTAAGGGCTTACACTTCTTGAGATTTTGCACATCCAAAAGTGTCTGAATTTTGCTTTTACACTGGACTGATGGTTTGACTGAATACAGAATTCTATGTTCAAATCCCATTCCCTCTGAAATTTGAAATTTTCGTTGTCTTCTAATATCCAAGAGATGCTGATAAGAAGTCTGATATTACTCTAAGTTTTGTTCCTATGTCAAGGACCACCTCTCAATCACTCTGACATCTACATAGTCCCCTGTCCTTGGAATTTCCAACTTCTACCATGATGTATCTATTTGTCCTTTTTCACTGGTCCTTCTCGGCATTTAGCACCTGTGGGAGTCAAGTTGATGACAGTGACAGGCAATGTGGTCTACTGGACTGAATGCAGGATTTTGAGTCAGACGATTTGAGTTCATGTCTTGATTTTGTCACTTCTTTTTGTCTCTCTGTGAAACCTTGCAAAGTACTTTATCTTCACTTAGAAACAATTTTTTTTTTCTACCAGGACAAAATAGTAATCATCTCAGCCCTGCTCTTTCCTGCCATGGGACACTTATGTTGCAAGGTCGTTGTTACTATAAACTATTGGGAGTAAAATTGTTTTACAAATTCTAGAGTTGGGTATTAGGGTCAATATTATTGCAACGGATGTGACACGATGAAAAGTGTTCATTGGTGTCATAGAAATATTGGGGTCTTATTTTTTCTGCATTTATTGTTTGTCGCTAACTAGATGTCTGGATTCTGGATATTACAGTGAAGTCGTCACTTAGGCAATATTGCAAGGCAAGCTTGCTACTTAGAAGACTTGGCCCCCGGACACCTGCCAGGCAGCTATGTAGAGCATCTCTCTCACTCAGCAAATCTCGAGGAAGGCACATGGGTACACTCAGCATGAGGCCTGAGTGATTACTGACCTGTCTCTTTATCCTTCTTAGAATAACTCCCCATTGCCTGGGAAATAGAAATCGCACACATACTGACATATTGTATAGCTCCAAAGTTCAGCCAGTCACAAAAGGGGTAAGAAGAAATAATTTAAATGACCATTTGAGGCATAAGCATGAACGTTTCCAGGAACTGCAAAATTTAGCTTTCTGAAGTATACTTCTGGGAAATATCAAACAATGATGTAAGCTGGAGGAGGAGAGAGTAAATTAGAATCACAAATCATTAGATTAGGAAAGAATCTTCCAATTAACCAAGATCCCTGTTTTACAACTAAGGAAACTGAGGCTCTGTCTGGTTTACATGCACACACACAGGAACTTGCCCAAGGTCATATGAGCTGGACGGGAAGTAAATTCTAGGTCCCTTAGCCCCATTTCACAGTTCTTTTTCTCAAAGAGTCCATTCTGCCAATAGTCTTTTTAACTTTCCAATAGGTTGCTTTTTAAGTGGAGAGCAGAGAGAGTCCCTGTAACAAGAGTGACCTGGAGGGTGTTCTCAAGGCAGGCAGTGGCAGTACCACAGAGCAATTCCTGCTGCAGACCCTGTGTGGATGGGACAAGCATTGACCACAGGCTTCTCTCCACAGTCATGGGAGGCAGAAATTACTGCTTTGACCTCAAAGATTCAAGGAATTTTCAGGGAGGCAAACAAGGTCACACAACCTGTAAAATTTGTTTTTGGTAAATGGCAGAGGCGGAACTTGGACCCAAATTCGATTTTAATCATGGGACTGGTTCTCAGAATCGAGTTGAAAATATAGTCTAGGAAATCCAGTACCCTGAACACTTCATTCTGTCTCACAGTTTTTCAGCACATGCTGTGATAAATAAAGGCACAGGAACCAGTTTTAAGATAGCCAGTCCTGGGCACAATTTAAAGGAATTTTAATGGGCTCAGCTTTACTGGATCTTGGTTTTAGTTTCCTTTGTCTGGCATATGGATTCCTTTCATATGGTCTTTTTAGAATACTCATGGAGCTCAGTAGATTTAAAATTCGTTGAGAAAGAGATGAGCTGTGCTTTGCCTTGGTGAGGCAAAGTGCATTCCGTCCTGGGTACCATTCATGGTGAAGATAAAGTGTGTCCAGGAGAAGAGGGGCCTGGGAACAAAACATGAGACAAGCCATGGAAGGCAATGGTCATGTTCAGTTTAGTGACCTCAGTCAAAAGAAAGCTCACAGGGCACTTGTTAGCTGTGTTCAAGTTCCTGGAGGACCATGAAGTGAAGATGAAGTTAGACTCGCATGATGCACCTTCAAGAGGCTGCGTAACCAACAGATGAAAATTATAGAGAACAATATTTTAGCTGACAATCAGAATGATTTTCTAACAGCTGAGCTCTCTGAAGATGACATGAGCTGCCATTACATGAGCTCAGTTCTGAGAGGCAGTGTGAACTGCCCTTGGCAGGGGAGTTGTGGTTGAGTTATTGAGACAGCCAAGTATAAAGGGATTCCTGGAGAACCTCTGACTGGCCTGCACACTGAGAGGACTGTGCATCTGGGTGGAGCTTTGGGAAATTCATGCTGGTTGCAGTAGTGGGGAGCCTGGCCCCTCCTCTTCCTGGGTGGACACTGGGATTCAATCTGATGTGGGAGCATGTTTACAGGAACCTATCTCATGTTGCTGAGTTTTTTTCCTTTTTGCCCAATAAATTCCATTTTTCTCACCCTTCAAAGTGTCTGCGAGCCTAATATTTCATGGTCTTGTGGCAAGGACCCCATTTTTAGCTAAACTAAGGAGAAAGTCCTACAACATTATGATGCAAATTGAACTGGGGCCATCAGAAAGTCTGTCCAGCATGGAGATGATAGTATTCCTTCGTTTAAGAGTTCAAAATCTCTGCAGCTCAAAAATCACCCATCTAGCATAACTAAACATACACACACGTACTTTATCTTCCTGATTACAATGGCGACAGCCTAAATTTATTGAGCATTTGCTATATGCCACATAAGTTAGCTCCTTATATGCTTTATTAAATTTAATCCTTCTCACTGTCCTATTGAAAGTTTATATTATTATGTATTTCATAGATAATTGTGAATATTATAAATTAAGTAACCAATAATACTCAGATATTACTAAACATCCTAGGTAGGTAGTAGGGGAGCCAGGATTTCAATCCAAATGTGTTTAATACTGGGATCCTAAATACTCTGCTTTTCTGCCTCTTTTCTTCGTGAAGCTTAATACATTGGAAATACCAAAAATAACCTGGTTTGCACCCAGAATAACTCAATGAGAATTGGAGAGGTGCTGAAGATAAACTGAAATAATATTATGATTTCTCTGTCATGAATAAGTGACAGCTATGCTCCATTTAGCCCAAGGAAGTAAAATTTTCTTATTAATGAGAGAGTAGCAGAGATGCACAGCCCCACAGGAGATAACCTTCCCAGTTTTAGTGATTCTCCATCAGTTTTAGATGGAGGGGCTTCTGAATGTCAACGTAATTTATGGCTGTGTCCTTGAAGTTCTTGTGCAGGAGGTGAAGTTGGGGAAGAGAGTAGGGAAAAGAGGGCCAAGCCTGCTCTCCCAAGGAAGAACTTGTTGAACTTCAGAGCCTTTGGGAGTTTGAATAATTAAAGGTGTGTGTGTGTGAGTGTGTTGTTTCCTGTGGAAGATTTTCTGGCCATGACTTCTGGGCATCACAGTTGCTTTAGCACATGCTCAAGGAGGAGCCACTTCAAGTCTGATTCGATTTTGAAATATGAAAAGAGAAAACAGAAGACAGAAAAGCTCTCCTGCAACTCCTCAAGACAATCAGAAAACAAACATAGAATTCCCTACGTCAGAAAAGGAGCTCGAGAGGCTCTTTTATCAGTTTGATGTTTGCAGTCACCCTGAGATGATGTTGCAAACTTTGGATTTTTGAAACAACTGATGATTTACAATCCAAGAGAAGCTTTTCATTTTCTCTGCTTTTCTGAAGGTCGCGTTACACATGGGATTCGTGAAGCTTCTTGAGTCATTTGATTCCACAGAGACTCAGGAGCACTGTGGAAATAGCCTCAACTAAGGAATCTGGATATCTCCAAAAGTTTTCAAAGTAGGGTCCTGGAAAGCAATGAGAGTTTTAAATGTTGCCTTAAAACTAGTCTGGATTTCCCTTAAAAATATTTGAAAATATTGAAAAATATTTCCTCCTAGCACTTTGGAAGACCAAGGCAGGAGGATCATGTGAGCCCAATAGTTCAAGACCAGCCTGGCAACATAGTGAGATCTCACCTCTATTTAAAAAAAAATTGAATTGACTAAAGACATGCCCTTGTCCCAGGGACAAAGGAGCACAGGAGAGGAATCCACAGCAAGTAAGAGATGCCAACATATTTTGAAAATTCTGAAAGTGGGGTAAAGACCATGCCAACCCAAGGACCCCAAAAATGTGATGCTATGGTAAGTGAGCTGACCTGACCCACAGAACCCCTACGAATCTCAGCTGTGGCAGAGAGAGCAGGGGGAGGGTGCTGGGAGCAACAGCAGGGAGATTAGTTGGAAACCTGAAAAAGAATCGTGGGCACTCCAGTTCCTTTTCTTGCTACAGACTACGAGGGAGTTAGTTGTGCCTCACAACACTGGAGACCAGAGCATTGCTCTCTTGGAAAACAGAATCATTTCATTCCTGAGTTGGGGCACCACACATAGTGCAAGGCTGATGTCTAATATGTGGCCTGAAACACAGGGAAGAGGAAGATGTGCATACTGAACCAAGGAAGTCTCCTTTCACTTTCTAACCGCATCCCCATCCCCGGCCCGCCCTGGCCCCTGGGCCTCGGTAGCTGGAGTTCTGGCCATGGGGCAGAATGTGTTTTTCTATGGGGAAACCAAAGGAATTCATTTAAAAAGACTTGTAGATTTTATATAAAGTGCCAAACAAAGGCTAACCAGATGCCTGAGAACTCCACAGAAAAGACAGAGAGTGGGCACGTCCCATCCACAGTCACAAAGAAGTATGAGTGTATGAATGGGTTGCCAAGGATACCAGGCATCTGAAAAGCCTTCATGCGTGAGAGTAAAAGAGATGACTACAACAAACAAACAACAATAATAATGAATTCAGAGGACATAGAGACAATGCAGGGCAGAAGAAAATTAAAATATAATAACTTACAATTAACATCCCCAGAGAGATAAGAGCTGAAACAAGAATAGGAAGCATAAAAACCAGAATGAGGCCTTGGAATTAAAAAATAAATCATCTCTGAAATAAAATCCCAATAGAAGAAGATGAAATCAAAAGAATCTATCAGAAATAGAATAGGAAGATAGAGATGTAAAATATATTGGCGATTCCAGAAAGTGAACAGAAAAAAAGGAGAGGATATGATGAAGGACATAATTCCAGAACTGAAAGCTGTAAGTTTTCAGATTGAAAAGCACCATTAAGGATTCAGCTCAGCAAATTTAAAAAGACTCTCACCAATACACAGCATTATGGAATTTGTTGTTGGTTTTTGTTTGTTTGCTTGTTTGTTTTTGAGATGGAGTTTTGTTCTTGTTGCCCAGGCTACAGTGCAGTGGCGACACCTCAGCTCACTGCAACCTCCAGCTCCCAGGTTCAAGCAATTCTCCTGCCTCAGTTGCCCAAGTAGTTGTGCTACCATGCCCAGCTACTTTTTGTATTTTTATTAGAGATGGGGATTCTCCACGTTGGTCAGGCTGGTCTCGAACTCCTGATCTCAGGTGATCCACCTGTCTCAGCCTCCCAAAGGAGGTCTCCAAAGAGCCAAAGAGAAGAATTTTATTGAGTTGAATCTGATCTTGTGATACTTTTACTTCGTCTGAAACCTAATGTTACTTACCAGGTTAATAGCGGTAACAGATAGACCCTAATAAGTGTAATGGCTCAAATACAACAGAGAATGGTTTCTTACTCAGGTAACAGTATCAGTGGGTAAAAACATCAGCATGGTGGTTTCTTCTATGCTGTCATTCTTAGACTCCCCAACTGATGGAAGCTCTGCCATCTTTAACATAGGGCTCCCAAGACTGTCCCGGGTACCACCTCCATTCCTGCTAGTCAGACATGAAAAAGAAAATGGAAAAGCACAACATGAAAGGGTTTTATGGGCCAGGTCTGGAAGTGGCACACATTATTTGCCTCAATATTTCAGTGACTAGAACTCCTGAAAATGGCCACAATGAACTATAAGCTTGAGGTAAGGAGAGTGGAAAAGGATTGAGAAACATAGTCCCTGGTTGGGTAGGCAGTTTCTGACCTAATCCTACACTAAGGAAGAGGAATCATGTTTGAGATGGACAGCTAGCCATCTTTTTCAAGTGGATATTTTGTTGATATGTTTGGATTTGAGTCAAAGTAAAATAGAATGCTCTCAACTGATGTTCATATTAGTTAAATAGGATTTCCTTGAACTATTTTAATTTATTCTATTCTTGATATGGTTTGGCTCTGTGTCCACACCCAAACCTCACCTTGAATTGTAATCCCCATAATCCCTAGGTATTGAGAGCAGGACCCGGTGGGAGGTGATTGGATCATGGGGGAAGTTTCCCCCATGCCATTCTTGTGATTGTGAGTGAGTTCTCATGAGATCTGATGGGTTTACAAGTGTCTGACAGTTCCTCCTATACACACATTCTCTCTCTCACCTGCTGCCATGTAAGACATGCCTGCTTTGCTTTCCACCATCATTGTAAGTTCCCTGAGACCTCCCCAGTCATGCAGAACTGTAAGTCAAGTAAACCTCTTTCCTTTATAAATTACCCAGTCTTGGTGGTATTCTTTTTAACAGTGTGAGAAGGAACTAATACAATTCTTATAAGCAAATATGACTATCTGCATATCCAACCAATTTTTACTTGGACTTTACCTCTAAAACAACAGTACCCATCAATTTTTAAAAAACCATTAGCTTAGTCAAAAAACAATATGTTCATCTACAACCATCTGATCTTCAACAAAGCTGACAAAAACAAGCAAAGGTCAAAGGATTCCCTATTTAATAAATGGTGCTGGGAGAACTGACTAGCCATATGCTGAATACTGAAACTGGACACCTTCCTTACACCTTATACAAAAATTAACTCAAGGTGAATTAAAGACTTAATTGTAAAACCAAAACCATAAAAACCCTAGAAGAAAACCTAGGCACTACCATTCAGGACATAGGTATGGGCAAATATTTCATGACAAAAATGCCAAAAGCAATTTCAACAGAAGCTAAAATTGACAAATGGGAATTAAACTAAAGAGCTTCTGCACAGCCAAAGAAACTCATCAGAGTGAACAGGCAACCTACAGGATGGCTGAAAATTTCTGCAATCTACCCATCTGACAAAGGTCTAATATCCAGAATCTACAAGGAACTTAAACAAATTTACAGGAATAAAACAAACAACCCCATCAAAAAGTGGGCAAACGACATGAACAGACACTTCTCAAAAGAAGACATTCATGCGACCAACAAACATATGAAAAAAGTTCAACATCATTGATCATTAGATAAATGCAAATCAAAACCACAATGAGATACCATCTCATGCCAGTCAAAATGGCAATTATTAAAAAATCAAGAAACAATAGATGTTGGTGAGGCTGTGGAGAAATAGGAATGCTTTTACACTGTTGGTGGGAGTGTAAATTAGTTCAACCATTGTGGAAGACAGTGTGGTGATTCCTCAAGGATCTAGACCCAGAAATACCATTTGACCCAACAATCCCATTACTGGGTGTATACCCAAAGGAATATAAATCATTCTACTATAAAGACACATGCACACATATGTTTATTGCAGTACTATTTACAATAGTAAAAACATGGAACGAACCCAAATGCCCATCAGTGATAGACTAGATAAAGAAAATGTGTTATATACACACCATGGAATACTATGCAGCCATAAAAAGGAATAACATCGTGTCAATTGCAGGGACATGGATGAAGCTAGAAGCCATTATCTTCAGCAAACTAACACAGGAACAGAAAACCAAACACTGCATGTTCTCACTCATAAGTAGGAGTCAAACAATGAGACCACATGGACACAGGGAGGGGAATAACACACACCAGGGTCTGTCAGAACATGGGGGATGAGGAGAGGGAAAACATTAGGACAAACTCCTAAGGCATGTGGGGCTTAAAACCTAGATGACGGGTTGCTAGGTACAGCAAACCACCATGGCACATGTACACCTAGGTAACAAACCTGCAGATTCTGCACATGCATCCCAGAACTTAAAGTATAAACAAAACAAAAACAGTGTGTTAAACCTTATACCAGGTTTTGGGGATATACCAATGAGCAGGACAGGCAAGTCTTCTGCCTGCATGGTCCTCAGATTCCAGCAAGGATAGGCAGGGGATAGACAATAAATAGATTTTTAACATCAGATAGTGCTAAGTGCTAAAAGTAAAATAAGACAAGGTAGTGAGAAATAGAATAGGTGGCTGCTATTTAGAATGTGAAATTAGACATGTGCCCTTTGAGGAAGTGGCATTTAAACTGAGACCTCAGTGACTAAAGGCAGGCAGCCATTTTGGGATCTTGGGTAAGAACTTTTCAGGTTCAGGGATTGGCTAGTGCAAATGTCCTTAGATAGTAATGGGCTTGACTGTGAGACAGCAACAAGGCAAGTGTGGTTAAAAAGTTGTGAAAGGAGGGTGTGATGGGGTTGAGAGCAGACGTGGTGTCAGGGAATTAGATAACACAGTATCTTAAAGGCCATGATAAGGAGCTTTACTTTTATTCCATGTGCAATGGGAAGCAGTTGGAGGTTTGAAGCAGGAAAGTGACTCTCCTTTCCGTTGTTGTTGTTGTTGTTAACTCTACTCTGCTTGTTATGACAAGAGTGGATTGAAGAGGGCCAGGAGAGGCAGGGGTGCTGCTACTTAGGAGGCTTTTTTTATGATCCAACATAGGATGATCGCAAGCTTGGAATATGGAGGTAGTAGCAGAGATGAAGGAAGGATGAAACTGATGAGTATTTTGGAGATTCTGTGGTCCAAATTTCTGAAGGATTTGTTGTGGAGGGAGTGAAAAAGTAAAGATTTCTAATTGTCTTTTATGTGGGATGCATTTGCCAACTTTCATTATTTTATTGAATCCAAGATACCTCTAGAAGAAAGTGTCTTAGGGTCTAGGTAGAGGATCAGAAGATATGGTTTCTGTTTGCTTTTCCTTGCTGTTTTGCTTGCCTGAACAAACTCCTTGCTCTTTAATTTTTGCAAGAAAATGAAAATGGCCTCTCATATTTACCTAAGAAAACTGGTGAAGGGTGATAAATGTGATAATATTCTCTGCAACAAAATTCTAATAGGAACAAAGATGCTCTTCTGGCTGGGAGATACATCCTGAGCATTTGAATTTAATCAGACAGCAACATATTTCTTAGCCCTTTTACAATGATGATGACTAACTGGCTCCCGTGTGGGTAGCTTATATTTTAGACAAAGGAGGGAAAATAAAATCATTCTTGACTTGGGGCAGTTGATATCATTTAATTGAGTCATAGCTGCATAGACTACAGCTGAATATGCAGAGGAATCTAGGGAGAATTTTTTCATCAAAAGAGTGATTTCTTCCTTTTGCTTTCTTGTCCCTTTGTTAAGAAAGGGTCTTCTGTTCATTTTGCCTTTACCTGATTTGGCTTGTGCTGCAGACAAGAAACTCAGAAGAGCATGTGAGGAGGGATTTCAGTCCATATGATATCAGCTGCCATTTTCAATAAGTGAGCAGGCACTTTTAGGACCCAGAGGTTATGGAACTGGAATTTTAGGTACACTATAAAGCGAAGTAAAACTACAATTTACCCTTTCAAATGTAAGAGTTTTGAGTTTCCAAAATCATTTACTCAGACTGCAGTCAAACATTAGTGATTTTGTGCAAACTAAATTCCCCCCTTGTAGGAAATACACAATGAAAACAATAGTTCGATAGTTGGGAGACTTTAGCTTCTATGATTTCTATTTCCCCAGGTAGGTATGATCATTTAGTACTGATGCTTTCTTACATTTTTAATTAAAACTATCTGAATTTTTGCTACTTTGTAGGTCTTGTAATATATATTTCTAAAGGTAGTATTTAAGATCATATACATACTCTGATCATGCATCACTCCCTACTAGGGAAAGATGTGTGGCTTTTTATACCACCAAGAGAAAAATTCTACTGATTATGACTGCCTATGTGTCTGTTAGAAGGCGAAGTTATAAAGATCTACAAAGAGACTTAGAATCCCAGACACTAACAGTGAGAAACTTTAACACTCCATTGACAGTATTAGACAGATCATTGAGGCAGAAAATTAGTACAGATATTCAGGACCTGAACTCAACATTGGACTCAATGGAGCCGGTAGAGCTCTACAAAACTCTCCATCCAAAAACAACATAATATACATTCTTCTCATTTGCACAGGGAACATACTCTAAAATTGACCACAGAGCCGGACATAAAACAATCCTCAGCAAGTGCAAAAGAAATAAATCATACCAAACACACTTTCAGACACAATGCAATAAAAATAGAAATCAAGACTTAAAAACATTGCTCAAAATCATGCAGTTACATGAACATTAAACAACCTGCTCCTGAATGACTTTTGAGTAAATAATGAAATTAAGACAAAAATCAGGAAGTTCTTTGAAACTATGAGAACAAAGATACAACATAACGGAATCTCTAGGTCACAGCTAAGTCAGTATTAAGAGGAAAGTTTATATCACTAAACATCCACATCAAAAAGTTTAGAAAGATCACAAACTAATGACCTAACATTACAACTAAAAGAACTAGAGAAGCAAGAGCAAACCAACCCCAAAGTTAGCATTAGACAAGAAATAACCGAAACCAGAGTTCGACTGAAGATTAAGACATGAAAAGTCATTCAAAAAAATAAACAAATCCAGGAGTTCGTTTTTTAAAGAAATCAGTAAGTAGGTGACTAGCCAGACTAATAAAGAAGAAAAGAGAGAAGGTCCAAATAAACACAATTAAAATGACAAAGAGGATATTACAACTAACCTTAACAAATACAAATAACATCATAGTAGTCCCTACTACTATGAACACTTCTATACACACAAACCAGGAAACCTAGGAGAGATGGGTAAATTCCTGGACACGTACACCCTCCTAGGACTGAACCAGGAAGAAATTGATTCCCTAGACAGACCAATAACAAGCCCTGAAATTGAATCAGTAATAAATAGCCTACCAACCAAAAAAAGCCCAGGACCAGACTAATTCACCGCCAAATTCTACCAGATGAACAAAGAAGAGCTGGTACCATTTCTACTGAAACTATTCCAAAATATTTGGGAGAGACTCTACCACAACTCATTCTATGAGACTAGCATCTTCCTGATACCAAAACCTGGCAGAGATACAACAAAAAAGGAAACACTAGGCCAATATCCTTGATGAATATTGATGCAAAAATCCTCAACAAAATACTTGCAAACAGAATCCAGTAACATAAAAAGCTAATCCATCACATCGAGTATAGGCTTTATCCCTGGGATGCAAGGTTGGTTCAACATATGCAAATCAATGATGTGATTCATCACATAAACAGAACTAAAGACAAAAACTACATTATCATCTCAATAGATGCAGAAAAGACTTTTGATAAAATTAAACATCCCTTTACGTTAAAAACTCTCAATAAAGTAGGTATCAAAGGAACATATCTCAAAATAACAAGAGACATTTATGATAAACCCATGGTCAACATCATACTAAATGGGCAAATGCTGGAAGCGTTTCTTTTGAAAACCAGCACAAGGCAAGGATGCCCTCTTTCACCATTCCTATTCAACATAGTATTGGAAGTTCTGGCCAGAGCAATCAGGCAAGATAAAGAAATAAAAGCATCCAAATAGAAAAAGAGGAAGTCGAACTATCCCTATTTACAGATGACATGATTCTGTATCTAGAAAACACCATAGTCTCAGCCCAAATGTTATTTCAGCTAATAAACAACTTCAGCAAAGTTTCAGGGTACAAAATTGATGTACAAAAATCACTAGCATTCCTATACTCTGATACAGCTTGGTTCTGTGTCCCCACCCAAATCTCATCTTGTAGCTCCCACAATGCCCACGTGTTGTGGGAGGGACCCAGTGAGAGATGACTGAATCATGGGGGTGGGTCTTTCCTGTGCTGTTCTCATGATAGTGAATGGGTCTCATGAGATCTGATGGTTTTAGAAATGGGAGTTTTCTGCACACACTCTCTTTGCCTGCTGCCATTCGACAACAGGTGACTTGCTCCTCCTTGCCTTCCACCATGATTGTGAGGCCTCCCCAGCCATGTGAAACTGTAAGTCCAATAAACCTCTATCTTTTGTAAATAACCCTGTCTCAGATATGTCTTTAACAGCAGCATGAAAATGGACTAATACATACACCAAAAACAACCAGGCAATCAGGAACACAATCCCATTCACAATTGCCACAAAAAGAATGAAATCCCTAGGAATACAGCTAACCAGGGAGGGAAAAGATCTCTACAATGAGAATTACAAAACACTGCTCAAATAAATGAGAGATGACATAAACAAATTGAAAAAACATTCGATGTTCATGGATAGGAAGAATCAATATCATTAAAATGGTCATACTGCCCAAAGCAATTTATAGATTTAATGCTATTCCTATTAAACTACCTATGACATTCTTCACAGAACTAGAAAAATCGACTTTAAAGTTCACAAGGAACCAAAAAAGAGCCAGAATAACCAAGGCAATCCCAACCAAAAAGAACAAAGCTGTGGGCATCATGTTACCCAACTTCAAACTATACTACAGAGCTACATAACCAAACAGCATGGTACTGTTGTAAAAACAGACACATAGACCAATGGAACAGAATAGAGAGCCCAGAAATAAAGTTACACAGCTACAACCATCTGATCTTCAACAAAGCTGACCAAAACAAGCAATGCGGAAAAGACTCCCTATTCAATAAATGGTGCTGGAGTAATTTATTACAAAAAAAATTTTGTGGTAATTTTTACAACAGTACCATGCTGTTTGGTTATGTAGCTCTGTAGTATAGTTTGAAGTTGGGTAACATGATGCCCACAGCTTTGTTCTTTTTGGTTGGGATTGCCTTGGTTATTCTGGCTCTTTTTTGGTTCCTTGTGAACTTTAAAGTCGATTTTTCTAGTTCTGTGAAGAATGTCATATGCAAAAGATGGAAACTGGACACATTCCTTACGCCATATACCAAAATCAACTAAAGATAGATTAAAGACTTAAAGGTGAAACCGAAAAACTGTAAAATTCCTGGAGACAACCTAAGCAAAACATAAAACTTCATCATTTCATGACAAAAGATGCCAAAAGCTACAGCAACAAAAGCAAAAAAAATTGACAAATGGAGTCTAATTAAACAAAAGAGCTTCTGCACAGCAAAAGAAACCATCAACAGAGTAAACAGACAACTTATAAAATGGGAGAAAACTTTTGCAAACTATGCATCTGCCAAGGATGTAATATCCAGCATCTTAAACAAATTTTCAAATAAAAACCAAACAACTCCATTAAAAAGTGGGCAAAGGAGATGAACAGATACTTCAAAAGAAGATATACATGCAGCCAACAATCATGAAAAAAGCTCAAAATCACTAATCGTTAGAGCAATGCAAACCAAAACCACAGTGAGATCACCTCATACCAGTAAGAATGGCTATTATCAAAAAGTCAAAAAATAACAGGTGCTGGCAGAGTTATAGAGAAAGGTGTTTACACACTATTGGTGGGAATGTAAATTAGTTCAGCCACTGTGGAAACCAGTGTAGCAATTCCTCAAATAACTAAACACAGAACTACCATTCAACCCAGCAATTCCATTACTGGGTATATACCCAGAGGAATATAAGTTATTCTAATATAACGACACATGCAGGCGTGTGTTCACTGGAGCACTATTCACAATAGCAAACACATGGAATCCACCTAAATGACCATCAGTGGCAGACCAGATAAAGAAAATGTGGTACATACACACCATGGAATACTATGCAGCCATAAAAAAGAATACGATCATGTCATTTGCAGGAACATGGATGGAGCTGGAAGCCATTATCTTTAGCAAACTAACGCAGAAACAGAAAATCAAATAATGCATGTTCTTACTTATAAGTGGATGAAAAATGATGAGAACATATGGACACAAAGAGGGAAACAACAGACACTGGGGGATACTGGTGGGTGGAGGTGGGAGGAGGAAGAGGATCAGAAAAACTAGCTATTGGGTACTAGGCTTAGAACCTGAGTGATGAAATAATCTGTACAACAAACCCCATGACATGAATACCTATATAATAAACCTGTACATTTACCCCTGAACCTAAAATAAAAGTTTAAACAAAAAGGAGAAAATAATTTCTATTGTCTTTTTATTTAGCCCCATAATGGTTTTCATGAATGAACACAATGTACAGTGCAGCCACTATGTCCAGTTATTTTTCTATGCTTTTAGTTATTTTAAAATATAATTTTTATAGTCTGTAGCAGATAATTCTATTATGTCAAGTCCTTGAGAGCATTTAATTTTCTGCCTTTTGTATCTATAGTCTCGCTCTGTCTCTCTCTTTCAAGGTGGTTAATTTCCTTGTGTTTTCGTAATTTTAGGTTTTAAGATCATCTTCTGTAGGGCTTTGTCTGTGAAAATATTGGGAGTCCTGGATTAGAATTTTTCATTTGCTTCTGGGAGGTATAACTAACTCTGTACAACTTCTGTTTTTCTTTCTTTTTCTTTTTTTCTTTTTCTTTTTTTTTTTTTTTTTTTTTTTGATATGAAGTCTCACTCTGTCACCCAGGCTGGGATAAAATGGCACCATCTCAGCTCACTGTAACCTCCGCCTCCTGGGGTTCAAGCAATTCTCCTGCCTCAGCCTCCCAAGTAGCTGGGATTACAGGCATGCACCATCACGCCTGGCTAATTTTTTTGTATTTTTAGTAGAGACAGAGTTTCACCATGTTGGCCAGGATGGTCTCGAACTCCTGACCTCAAGTAATCCACCCACCTCGACCTCCCAAAGTGCTGGGATTATAAGCGTGAGCCACCATGCCCAGTCTACAACCTCTGTTTTTAAATAAACTTTTTATCATAGAATAGTTTTTGATTTACAGAAATGTTGCTAAGATAGTATAGAGGATTCTTGTATGCTCTATACTCAGTTTGTCCTATTGTTAATATCTTACAGTAGTATTATGCATTTACACAACTAATGGAACAACATTGACAAGCTATTATTAACTGAATTCCATATTTTTTTCCAATTTCCTTGGTATTTACCTAATGTCCTTTTCCTCTCCCAGGATCTCATCCAAAACATCACATCACATTTAGTCATCATGTCTTCTTAGGTTCTTCTAGCTTGTGGCTTCTTGAGACTTTTTTTTTTTTTTTTTTTTTTTTTTTTTTGAGGATCTTGACCCTATACCTCTCATGCACCTAAAATATGTCCTCAAAATACATAAAGAAAAATAATCCAAATTATAAGGAGAAAGTGTCAAAACCACAGTCATGGTGAAAGATTTTAACACTTCTCCCTCAGATTTCATAAATCAAGTAGATAAAGCTTAGTGAGAATATGAATAACACAAATATCAAACATACATAGAGCTCTGTATCTGCAAATTTTAGAAAACCTACTGTTTCAAGCACATATAAAACATTTACAAGAGCTGACCATTTACTCCTCCACAAACCAGGTTTCAACAAACATAAAAACCAGGCTGTGTTCCTTGACCAAGGTACATCAGAAATTAATTACCCAGGATAATTAAAAATCCACTTACATTTAAAAATAAAGAACACACATAATTCATGGATCAAATACAATATCAAAACAAGCTTAGAAAGTATGTAATATTGACTGAACAAAAATGTGTCAAAACTTTTTAGATGAAACTGAAACAGAACTTAGAAGGGAAATTTTGGCCTTAACATTTATATCGCAAAAGAAGAAAGTTTTATCTTAAACTTATGCTCAAAGACTATTTCTTAAGAAGTTAGAAAAAGAAGAAAATAAAACCAACGAAATGGGGGAGGACATTCTGCATGGTCTACGCAAGGAAGTACAAAGAATCTCCAGTACTTAGGGTTTTCTGAAGCACAGGTGTACACACACACACACACACACACACATTGTATTCAGAAATCAGATACACTGTGGAAATGGTGCGCTTAAGACATTTCTTCCACAAAAAAGTTAACAGAATATTATGTCACCTATATACCCTTCAATGAGATTCAACAATTTTAACATTTTGTCATATACTTTCTCTTTCTCTGTATGTACTTTTTCCTGTACCATTTCAGAATAAGTTTTTGGCATTGACACCTTGCATATAAATACATCAACATTCATCTTCTAAGAATAAAAAAAATCCACTTTATGATACTGTTGTAGCCTCCAGGAAAATAAATAATAATTTCATAATATTGCCCAGTATTAATACTCGAGTGTTACTAATTACCCCGATAATGTCTTTTTAGCTATTTCTCTTTTCTTTTCTTTCTCTTCCCAACCAGATCTCAGGCAAGGCTCATACGTTGAATTTAGTTGTTATGTTACGCCTCTTTACTTTCTTTTAGTCTAGACACTAAAGGAGTTCTCCCCCTTTTCTTTTTAAAATGAGATTGAATTTTTTAATATTACAGATGGTTGTCCTATAAAACATCCTCTATTCATGACTTTTCTGATTACTGCTTCATAGTATTATTTAACTCGTTTTTCTGTCTCTCATATTTTCTCTAAACTGGAAGTATGTCTCAAGGGCTAGATTACATACAGATGAAATCCTTTGGGACAGGAATACATCACAGGGAATCCTGGGAATTTTGCCCTGCAGTACATAGACAGCCACTGATGCCAGCCTACCCCACTGCCGGTGATGTAAAGTTTGATCATTGGTGAACATGCTGACCATCAAATCTCTTCCTTGCAATCATTTATTTTCCTTGCAAATTTATTTCCTTGCAAATTTATTAAATTTGTCATTTGTGTGGTGATATTCTGTCACCATGAGAATATCCTGTTCCCCACAGCTTTTCACTTCATTGTTTTAGCTTTCTTTGATGATCCTCGACTGCATCAATTATTATACTGGGGCTTACGAAAAGGTGATTTTCCATTCTTATCCTTTACTACTTTGAAGACTTTGGATGTGATTCAAAGTTGAGTTCTTTTTCTGTACGCAGATTGGAGTCAATGGATCTTTATACAGGGGAGTTTGAAGAAGGGAGAGATTAAAGGGCTTTATGGAATTTGCACCAGGATCCTGGGGTTCCAATATTATTTTCTCATCTTTGAGGCTCCTGGTGAAGAAAGTTACTTTAGTCTGTGCACTCTTTCTAATCTGTAGGGGGACCTTCTATGAGAAAATGAGGGCCTTTGCACCCTGGATGTGAGGTTTTCCTCAGAACAAATGTACAATGTAAGCAGCCTTTGACTCAACTATGGCCTTTAACTTTACAAACAACTCTCAAGTCCTTGCTTAGAGGGGAAATTATACATGTGTATGTGTGTGTGTGATATATATATATATGTATATGTATATGTATATATATATACGTATATGTATATACATATATACACACACACACAGCTCCTTCCATGAGAGAATGCTTTGTCCATACCCATTTCTACATCACAGCTTTGCACCTTCTCCCATGCAGCCTCCTGGCTGCCGTCCCCTGCCTCCCTGGAGCGATTATTCTCTGGGACCTCTTAATCTCTCTTCTTCTTAGAGCAATTCCCTGTTTGCCAGTTCTTTCCCACCTATTAAGAGCAACTTTAAATAGGTCTAAGGCCATTATAGTGAGGATGAAAGATTTTGTCTACCCTCAGCAAACAGAAGATCCTCCAGTTACCTGGACCTATACTTTTCATATGTATACACACACACACACACACACACATATACACACACACACATATACACACACATAATTTCCCCTGTAATTACATGTATTAGATTATACATATAATACATAATATATGCAAATTTACTGTGGCATATATATGTATGTATAGGTGTGTGTGTGCATATATATTTATATCATACAACTACAAAGTGAAAATAAACACACAGAATAGATTGCCTTAACACATAAGACTCATTTTTTCGGACCCACAGTTGTTGGCTTTTTTTTTTTTTTTTAACTTTTATTTTAGGTTTGGGGATACATGTGCGGGTTTGTCACATAGGTAAACTTGTGACATTATTTTTGTAAACAAAAATAATCTATTTGTTGCACAGATTATTTCATTACCCAGGTACTAAACCTAGTACCAAGTCATTATTTTTCCTGATCCTCTCCCTCCTTCCACTCTACCCTCCAGTAGGCCCCACGTCTGCTGTTTCCCTCTTTATGTCTGTGAGTTCTCATCATTTGGCTCCCACTTATAAGCGAGAATATGTGGCATTTGGTTTTCTGTTCCTGCATTAGTTTGCCAAGGATAATAGTCTCCAGCTCCATCCATGTTCCTGCAAAAGCCATGATCTTGTCGATTTTTATGGCTGCATAATATTTCATGGCGTATATGTACCACGTTTTCTTTATCCAGTCTGTCACTGATGGGCATTTAGACTGATTCCATGTCTGTGCTATTGTGAATAGCACTGCAATGAACATTCATATGCACGTTTCTTTATGGTAAAATGATGGATAGTCTTCTGAGTATATACCCAGTAATATGATTGCTGTGACCCATAGATTTTACTCTTAGGAATTTTTCATCAGGAAAATGTGCAAGAACCTGTCTACAACATGTCAGTGTGGTTTACTTCAATAAGTCATATAAACAGTCGTAATGCCAAGCAAAATATATTGGTTAAATAAATTTTTGTGCGGATCGATAATGGATATTATGAAGGTATTGAATATTATATGATAGGAGTAGATTTAATGACAATTTTAAAACTTTAATATGTAAATTAGTAGATGCAAATACGTACAAGGACACAGACCTGCGGAAAGGACATAGACTGATTCCCTTCCAGAAATCTCCAGACCCCAGTGCAGATGTGCACTTTGGAAACTTGTGGTTGCCAGACTCCACTTCCTGTCAATATTGTGGCTTCATTTCAGCTGCGATATAAACAAAATTACTGTAAAGGGGATTATCCATTCCTCTACCCACCAGCATCTGCATCCCAAGTCCTTTTAAGCCAAAATGCCTGATACATGTAAATTTATGCTTGCTGCTCGCTCCGGTTTCCCTGTTCTCTTTCTTTAAGCTCCCTCCAAATTGACTTCATTCTTAAGGAGTAATGAGCAATGTAGAATACTGCAGAATTCACAGAGGAGGCAGAGAAGACTGACGTTTCACAGTGCACAGGCCCTCATTTCAAATTCTCCCGTGAGAGGATGCTTTTTCCATACCTGTTTCTACATCACAGCTTTGCACCTTCTTCCACTCAGCCTCCTGGCCGCCGTCTCCTGACTCCTAGAGTAATCAGTCTCTGGGCCCTCTTAATCTCTCCTCTTCTTAGAGCAATTCCCTGCTTGCCAATCCTCTCCCACTCATCAATACTAACTTTAAATAGGTCTGAGACCATTAAAGTGAGGATGAAGGATTTTGTCTACTCTCAGTAAAGGAAAGATCCTCCAGCTACCTGGATCTATATGTTTCATATCAAGAAAGATTATAAATAATAAATATTTTTCTCCAGGCTGTCATGTATTAAATAAATGTTCTATTATTAATATGTTTCTTATGTAATAAATGTAAAACAAAACGGGGAAAAGGTGATCTTTTTCAGTCTTTTTCACTCTTTAGTCTGGAGCAGGTACTAGTGAATGCCCAATCTCCAGGGTAGGGATGAGGTGAAGTCGGTCACAAGGTAAGGCCTCTCAGCAACAGAAGGACCGGGACACTCTCTGAGAGATGAGGTCAGAGACATAGAACCGAGATCAAGGCAGTGACTTTGTTACTGGGACTAGATTAGAGGGGGGTAATTACAGTTTCAGTTAGGATGTTGTAAGCAACAGAAAAACCGAAAAATCAAATTTAGGCAAAAATAGAATTTGTTGACTTACCTAACAAATGTGATTTGATCCAAGGCTCACGAATGTCACAAAAATATTTTTCTTCATTTCTCTGTTCCCTTTCCTATTTTAACTCCATTCCTAGGCAGACTTTCTCCATAAAGTAGCAATATGGCTGTCAGATAACAATCAAGTAGAAAAGAGGTATCTTTTTTTCCCCCAGCACTACTGTACCAGCAAAGTGGGGTAGATTAAGACCCATGCCCATTCACATGCAGCAGATGCATACACGATTGGCTTCTGTTTGGGTCATGTGTTTCACCCCAAAATGCGCAGACTGGAGGTGAGGAAGGGCTGAATCCCTAAAGAAGAGTACAGCTGTATCCAGAAGACTTGGAAATGCATACCAAGGAGGTAAGCAACAAATGTTTCCTACACAAATCTGAGGTCTGACAAAGGCCTGAGCCATTGCATATAACTGAGAGATTTCTAGGTTTTATTTTTAAGGTTAGCATTATTTTAGGGTTTATTTCTCTTCCCTGAATTTTCTAGCAGGTTTCAAGAGGCTCTAATTTTAGGGAAAAGGAACATATGATGCAGACTGGTCTTGACAATTAAAAAACAAAAACCAGTCTCAAACCCGAAAACATTACCTGCCCCCTCTCTGTATAAGAAGCTTACATAGAGGCCGGGAGCAGTGGCTCACGCCTGTAATCCCAGCACTTTGGGAGGCCGAGGCAGAAAGATCATGAGGTCAGGAGTTTGAGACCAGCCTGGCCAATATCGTGAAACCCCATCTCTACTAAAAATACAAAAACTTAGCTGGGCGTGGTGGTGCACGCCTGTAATCCCAACTACTCAGGAGGCTAAAGCAGGAGAATCACTTAAACTCAGGAGGCAGGGGGTGCAGTGAGCTGAGATCGCATCACTGCACTCCGGCCTGGGTAACAGAGCGAGACTCCATCTCAAAAAAAAAGAAATAAAAAATAAAAAGAAGAAGCTTACATAGAGTATTAAAGAAGTAATACGTGAATTTTATTTATTACTGTAGCAGAACTCTTTTTTGTAAAGGTTTTGATTCTCAAACTGCCCCATAAGAATTATCCTCAGAAATACAAGTCTTGCAGACTTCCATAATATTCAAAGCCCTCACGAAGACTGGCTTTCTAAAAAGCTGTTGCTCTTCCTACCAACCCCTGTCTTTCTTTAATTGAAAGAAACTTTCATCCAGGCAGGTGAGCAAGTGAGGCTGATGGGTGATATTTTCCAGATGCATTTTAATTGGAAGCTAGTTTTCCAAGGCATTTTCCCGGTTCACTATTTGTAATTAGTTTTCTTAAAAATTTTTGTGCTGTTTTAATTCTGTTTAAAAACCTCCTTGTTCATAAGATATAATTGCTTTACCAGGAAAGGAAGAATAATAAGGGAAATTGTACCTTAAAACCTGATAGCCTGAATACAAGCCTCAACTCTACCATGCACTAACTTTGTGGCTTTGAGAATATGTATATCTCTAAGCTTCATTTGCATCATCTGTAAAATGGAAATAATAATATTAACATGCAGGGTGATCGAATCACAAGGATTAAATGAGAAAACTCAAGTAAAAAGCCTCTGACACATCCAGAAACATATACAAGCTCAATAAATGTTATTTCCCATTGTCGTCTTCCCTAACTTCTAACGAAGTAGGGATCTTATGCCAGAGGAGAATTTCTAAGCTCTGTATTCCAATGCAGAGGGGCATCTGGTGATTGTTAAAATATCCGAGAAACATTTTTTAAAATCTGATTTTGTTTCCTCCTTTAAGGAATATCCAGAGAATTCATTGGAGCCTGTTCACAGGTCACGTTCAAAGTAGGAAATTGAGTGCTGTCTGCAGGGCATCCAGGTGAACTGGGAGAAGTTAAAATGCCATCTCCTTTGAGAAACCTCCCTTGATCCCCCAAGGCTGATCCGGGTGGCCATTTTTCCCCTAGTTCCCTGGCATGACACCTCCAGAACAGGAGCTAGCAAACTGCAAACCAGGGGTCAAATCCAATCCACCATCTGATTTTTGGACAGCTTGCAAGCTAAGAATGATTTTTTACATGTTTAAATTTTTGGAACACATCAAATGAAGAACAGTATATCATAACACATAAAAATGAGATGAAATCGAGTTTCAGTCTTCACAAATCCTATGTTATTGAAACATAGCTGTGCTCATACATTTGAGTATTGCCTATAGCTTCTTTTGCATTACAATGGCAGAATCAAGGAGTTGTGACAGAGACCACATAGCCATTAAAGCGGAAAATATTTATTGTCTGACCCTTACAGAAAAAGCTTGCCAACTTCTCTAGAACATTCACAATTGAGTCATACTGCATGTGTTTCCTCCAGGCTCTATATCCCTTGAGGATTGGGACTGACTTTCATCTTTGTGTGTTTAGCACCTAGCACAGTGCCTGGCAAATATTAGGCATCCATAACTTCGCATCTTTCCCCTTTTTGGGTATCTCTAGTAAGGTGTCTTCTTACTGTAATCCACAGTAGGTCTGTCCCCAGGGTCTCCAGCCTTCAGTCATTCTCTGCATCCCGTGGGTACTTAAAGGTCTGATAACTGTAGGTGTGGCCAGAGCCTGTTGAACCTTTCAGGTGTCTGAAAACTAGAGGAGGGATCACTGGAAGGTTCCTTTTCTCTGTATCCTGTTTTCTGAGGGGGTATGGTGTCAGGGAGGGAGCACTGGATGTTGAGACTCGGACTGATGAAGCTGTCCTCAACTAACGACTTCCAGGTTGTGTGATCGTGGGAATAAACCACCTAAATACCACTTTCTTCGTCTGTGGTATAGAGATAATTATTACCCCACAAATCTCACTGGGTCTTGATTATGTTGGAGAATCCCTGCCTCTGGTGGGTTCAGGGGCCTGGTCTGCTTTGTTTACCTTTACATGTCCTGGTTTGCACAATGCCTGGCACACAAGAAACCAGAGGTTCTCAGCTGAGGCTGAACATTAGAATCAGCTGGGGACTTTTAGCTGACCACCAACACAGAGCACCACCCCAGACCAATTCAAATAGAGACTCTGGGAAGGGGCCTGGACATCAGGTTTTTAATTTCTCAAGCTCCCCAGGTGATTCTGATACTCAGCCAGATTCACAGCCCCTGCTGTGAAGTGCTCAATAACTATTTGCTGAATGAATGAATGAGGTGAAGTTGTTCCTGCAGATGCTTTGCTCCTCTGTGCTTTGAGATGCTGACTAAAGAAGTCAGGATTTTTTTGCATCAGGGATAAAATGTGCTGTTCCTCACTGATCGAGTCACTCTCTCTAGTTTACGGAGGTCTGATTGCTGTCTTCTTTACCCTTCACTGACTTGCATGACTGATAATTCTTTGTTATTTATTTGACCCTTTTGTCACTCCTGCCTTTTGTCCTCCACTTCCTTTTAATCCTCGTTCTTGTCAGTTTCCTCTTCTCCTTTGTAATCTTCTCAGCCTATTTTTCTTACTGTTAAATTCTCTAGTAGCACTTGCTTACCACCAATAACACCAGGTATTTTAAACTATTCCCATTTTTTATTGCTGCTAAATTAGTTTCACCCTGTGCTTCACATCAGAAAATAAATCTCTAGATACTTCCTTCTTCACTCTCTAAATTTCTGTGTCTGGGAATAAACAGACAGTTGCAGAAGCTTTTAGCTAGTTGAAGAAGTAGCAAATCCAACTTCTCACTTTGCAGAAAAGAGAACCGGAGCTCAGGAAGAGGAGCAGCCTGCTCTGGGTCACAGAGTGAGCTCGCGGCACAGCTGGGGCTGGATCACAGATTTCATCAGGTCCAGTTCACGTGCCCTGCAGGCTGCCACACGGCCTGAGAGGTAGGCCCTAGGGTGTTTTGGACAATTCATTGCCTCTCTGTCACAGGGGTTGGCACCTTTCCAAAGCTGCACCTTGCCAGACTCTATTACTTTGATCTCCCAAATGAGAAGGGAGTGTTGCTAGTAGTAGTCACATGTAGGTGTGGGAGGGACTGGCTGACCACTTTGGTTTAGTGACACTCCGGAGGACCCAGCCCTACATGTGTAAGCCTCCTGGCATACAAACCAGGAGAAGCAGGTGATGACAGATGTCCTGGAGGGGCAGCAGAGCAGCAGGAGAGCCTTCCCCATAACCATGTCTAGCTGCACCCCCAACAATGACATGGTCGTGAAGAGACAGGCATTTTCCTGCCTGCAGAGACCTGCACTGTCCAATACAGTAGCCCCTAGCTATAATTAAAATTCATGAAAATAGGATTAAATTAAAGCCTCATTTCTTTAGTTGCACTAGCCACATTTCAAGTGCTCAGTAGCTTCTGAGTTACTGTATTCAAGGCTACCATACTGAACAACATAGATACAGATCATTGCCAACAATTCTTTTGGACAGGCAGCTCCAGATGCTTGAGTAGGATGACTTAGTCTATAGAATGAACATCACAGCTAAGGACAATTAAAAAGAAGTCCCTCCATGCTGTCCTTCTCAGGTTCTGAGATTCCAAGACTGGTTGTGCAACCAATCAGCACCTCGTCTCCCCTCTCACATCCTGCCATCTCTATGTATGACTTATTTTCCTACGAGACCCTGAGCCTCCTGGGAGCACTGTCTGTCACTGATAAATTTGATGTTTCCACAGAATAGAGCATAGGACTTGATACAGGATAGCCCTCAGTAAAATGTACTAAATAAAATTGTGAGTTAACATTCTTTAACCATTCAGTATTATTTTTAAAACAATTGTATTCAATACAATGGCAAAAAAAATTCTGTCTTTTTGGTAAAGAGAAAGACATGTTGAAACTGGCTGCTGCTCATGTGAGAATCAGTGTTAAGTTTCCATTTCCTGGGGGAGAAGACTCTGACACTTTCCTGCGGGTGATGGGCAGTGGGACAGGAGGATCGTGGGGCTGAGCACAGTTTCTCAGTAAACACAGGCTTACAAGCTAATCCTCCACTTGGGGATTAGCTCTGCCTCTTGCACAGGGTTCTGGGATGGAATTTCTACTGATAATTCTAAGCCAGAAGGCAATGTGGAGTGCTGAACTTGGAGGCCAGGGGTCCAGATTTAAGTCCTGGTCCTCAAATCAATGAGCTGTTTAATGAAACTTAGTCTTTTTATGACAGCCCAGGCTGGTAATAAACTCTGTCCTCCCCAGTGCACAGACAGGATTGAAGTGAGGCTCAAGTGAGATTAAGTCCTAGGAGAACCTTTGTAACCTGAACAATGTATGTCCCCGTAAGAGACAGTGGTCCAGAGGGTTACTCTGAGCGAGTTTTATTAGACTATGGGGGCACACTATCGTCTAATTAAAAACTCCTCTGGAAATGCTAGAAACCCCTCTGGAAATGCCAGCAACCCCTCTGGAAATGCCAGCAACCC